>NW_028300880.1:3120350-3453026 GCF_049000335.1 Polistes dominula | reverse complement strand
TAAGAAACAAAAAATTGTTGGACGGCAATACATTGCTTTCTAGGAAAGCAGAATTAGTAAATATTGACGTTCCAACCATTTTGACCATTAATTGCAATAGTCCGTATTTAGAACTTTTTAGGGAGTACGCAGATTTAATGAAACCAACTTCAAGGAAACCCATCAGCCACACGGTGAAACATCATATAATCACAAAAGGTCCTCCAATAGCAGAGAGAGCAAGAAGACTAAATCCGGAAAAACTACGAATCGCACAAGCCGAATTTCAGCAACTAGTCAACGAAGGAATCTGTCGCCCGTCCAAGAGTCAATGGGCGAGCCCTCTGCATATGGTACCAAAGAAAAATGGCGAATGGAGGCCATGTGGAGATTATAGGCGATTGAATAGCGTTACGGTACCAGACAGGTACCCCATTCCACATGTACACGACGTCACGCAACAATTTCGTGACTGTAATATATTTTCCACAATAGACTTGTCTAGAGCATATCACCAAATTCCGTTGGCTGAGGAAGACATAGAAAAAACAGCTGTAATTACACCTTTTGGTCTGTTCGAATACACAGTGATGCCTTTCGGTTTATGTAACGCGGCGCAAACATTCCAAAGGTTTATGAACATAGTATTAAGCAAATTAGATTTCTGTGCCTGTTACATAGATGATATAATTGTAGCGTCTAAAAATAAGGAATCCCATGAAAAACATCTGCGTGCAATATTCGATAGACTTAGGCAATATGGACTAACAATAAACATTTCAAAGTGCAATTTTTTTCAAAATAGCGTAAACTACTTAGGTTATAAGATAGATAATAAGGGTATAGCGCCGTTGGATGAGCGAGTCCACGCTATACAAAACTATACAAAACCAAAGACTGTTTCAGATATGCGACGTTTCCTTGGGGTAGTGAATTTTTATAGGAGGTTCTTACCAAAGGCTGCAGAATGGCTTGACCCACTTAACAAATATATGGTAGGTGCCAAGAAGCACGACAAAAGACTGATAGAATGGAATCAAGCAGCGGAAGAAGCGTTCAAAAAAGCTAAAGAAGCAATTGCCACAGCAACGTTATTGGCATACCCAAAAGAAAAAGCGATATTAAAATTGAAGACTGATGCTTCCGATAGCGCAATTGGAGCAGTGTTAGAACAATTCTGCGATAACAAATGGGAACCACTAGGATATTTCTCAAGGAAACTAGAAAAAGCGCAAATTAGATATAGTGTGTATGATAGGGAATTGTTAGCTATCTATAAAAGTTTAAAGTTTTTTAGGTATTTTGTAGAAGGAAGAGAATTAATAATAGAGACTGACCATAAACCACTGTCATACGCTTTTAAGCAAAATACGGACAAAGCAAGCCCAAGACAAGCCAGACAGTTGGATTACGTAGGACAGTTTACTTCCAAAATTGTTTACGTTGCTGGAAAAGACAATGTGGCAGCAGACGCTATGTCAAGACTGGAAACCATAGACATGCCAGTCCTAGTATCAACAGAAGAGCTAATGGCAAAGCAACAAGAGGATGACGAACTAAAGAATATTTTGGCAGAAGAAAAATGGAACCTGCAAAAGATTTTCCTCGATAGCTCTGATAAGTACATTTATGGCGACATAGTAGGAAAAAGCATAAGACCATACGTTCCAGTCTCTTTACGGAGGCAGATTTTTAAGAACGTACACAATTTGTCACATCCCAGCGGCAGAGTAACAAAACACCTTATAGGAAAAAGCTTCATGTGGCCAAAAATGAACAAAGATATTGCAGAATGGTCAAGTACATGTTTAGCATGCCAAAAGTGCAAAATAAGCCGTCATAACAAACAGGTACCTTCGAAAATAGAAGTACCACAAGGACGTTTCGAACATGTGCACATAGACATAATAGGTCCATTACCAACGATTAAAAATATGAGATACTGCCTAACTATGATCGATAGGTTTACTCGATGGCCAGAAGCAATTCCAATGCCAGATACCTCAGCAGATACAGTGGCAACAACATTCTATTCGCAGTGGATTTCGAGATTTGGTTCTCCTATTACAATTACAACTGATCAAGGAACACAATTTGAAAGTCAACTATTTGAAGCGTTAACCAAATTAGTCGGAGCGAAAAGAATTAGAACAACAGCATATCACCTTGCATCAAATGGAATGATAGAAAGATGGCATAGATCACTTAAAGCAGAAATAATGTGCCATGAAGAAAAAGACTGGGTAGGAATACTACCAACAGTGCTCCTTGGTCTGCGCACAAGTCTAAAAGAAGATATAAAAGCTTCAGCTGCGGAATTGGTATATGGTGAAAACATCAGACTACCAGGAGAATTTTTCCTCAGCGAAGAGCTATTACAAGATCCACACATATTCCTAGAAAAATTAAGACAACATATAAGGCAAATCAGACCGATACCCACAGCACACCATACCAAAAAGAAACACTTTATTCAGGATAGGTTATATACATGTACGCACATATTTTTAAGGGTCGACGCTGTAAAAAAACCATTAGAAGCACCTTACGAAGGTCCATACGAAATTATACAAAGACTTACAGATAATATCTTCAAAATTAACTATAAAGGAAAACATATAAATGTATCTATAGAAAGACTAAAACCAGCGTTTGTCGAAAAAGATTGCAATACCGATTCGTATGTACCAATTAAAACTTATTAAGTTAGGATAGAGATAATGCAATATTTTTATATATCTTTATATATTTTTATATTTTTATATTTTTATATGCTTGTAAACATCTATAATTTTAAGTTTCGCATTTTATGTAATAAGAAAAATGCTCCGAAGGGAGTAATGTAGCGGTACGACCGATGGTCGCGCCATCTAAGTTACTAGAAGGCTAGGGAACCACGCTAGCAAGTGTGGTCACCAGACGAGTACAGTCTGTGCGTAGCCGTTGAGAAGTGTACAACTAAGAAAAGCAAGTCGCATCCTAACAATAAAAATCATAAAACAAAATTCAGTCTAATATTATCTTTACTATAGAGAAACCCTCTACAAGTGATACAAGTACAGCGCCACCTCGCGGATCTGAAATATATATGTGGCGTCTCGCATGTGGGGAACAAGGTTAACGGAAAAGGTTGATCTGGAGATTTACGCGATAGTCGTCAATTAAAGTAACAAAAATATATAAATTTATTAACAAGATACAACTAAACTCTTGGACGCCATATATAGGACTAACTTACATTTCGACCGTTACGTTCAACTTGGGTTTAGTTAGTCTAGTACCCGCATAGGGAGGAAGGGCGCCAGTGTGCCGCGTCGATACACTAGGCACGTATCGCCACAACCACTCCCTCCCTAACATTTAACCTATCTTATTCTTAACAATATGTACAGTCTTTGAGGTTAATAATCTTTGGTACCTAATAAGTTTTAAATTGCACAGTTTTCTTTTCTTGTAGGTTTTCAAAAAACGCTGGTTTTAAACGTTCTGTAGACATATTTGTTGCTATTCCTTTGTAATCTATTTTAAAAACATGATCTGTCAGTCTTTCTATTATTGGAAATGGTCCTTCGTATGGTGCGTCTAATGACTTTTTCATTGCGTCTACTCTTACAAAAACATGGGTGCAGCTGTACAAGGTTTTGTGTACGAAAGGTTTGCTTTTTATATGATGTGCTGTTGGTACAGGACGTATTCTTCTCATATGTTCTCTGAATTTTTCTATATACATCTGTGGATTATCTGGTAGCTCTTCATTTAGAAAAAATTCTCCGGGAAGTCTTAGCGTTACTCCATATAGCATTTCTGCTGCGCTTGCTTTTAAATCTTCCTTATAGCTAGTACGTAAACCTAATAAAACTGTTGGTAAAATATCAACCCATTCTGTTGAACCGCTACAAATTATAGCTGTTTTGAGAGATCGATGCCATCGCTCTATTATTCCATTTGAAGCTGGATGATAAGCTGTTGTGCGAGTTCTTGTGCAACCTAAAAGTTTAGTCAGTGCATTAAATAATTGAGATTCGAATTGTGTACCTTGGTCTGTAGTAATCGTAACCGGAGCTCCAAATCTAGCGATCCATGTGCTATATAATGCGGTTGCTACTGTGTCAGCTGTTATATCTTTTATTGGAGTGGCTTCAGGCCATCTTGTAAAACGATCTATCATTGTAAGACAATATGTATATCCTTTTGATGGTGGTAATGGTCCTACGATATCTATATGGATGTGTTCGAATCGTCCCTTGGGTACCTCTATTTTTTCCGGAGTGATTTTATTATGGCGTTGTATTTTGCTTTTCTGGCACTTAATGCATGTTCTACTCCATTCTCTGATGTCTGCGTTCATTTTTGGCCATACGAAACTTTTCGCGATGATTCTCTTGGTGTTTCTACCACTGGGATGCGATAAGTTATGGGTGGCATTGAAAATTCTTTTACGTAGACTGTTCGGTACGTATGGACGTATATCATCTTTCTCTATGTCACAATACAGGTAGGAGTTTGAATCGTTTATTCTAATTTTGTACAGCTTCCACATAGGCATGCTTCCCTTTAAAATCTGTTGAAGTTCTTCATCTGTAGTTTGTTCTCTGATGAGTTCTTCAGTGGAGATTATGGTTGGCATGTCAATTTGCTCGATTCTCGATAGCGTGTCTGCTATTTGGTTATTTTGGCCTGTTATATGTACTATTTTTGTTGTAAATTGGCCGATATAATCTAGGTGTCTTAATTGTCTTGGAGTGGCTTTGTCGGATTTCTGGTGAAAAGCTTGAGTCAATGGTTTATGGTCGGTTTGTATAGTTATGTCTTGGCCTTCTAGAAGATGTTTGAAAAATTTTATACTTTTGTAGATGGCCAAAAGTTCTCGATCATAAGTGCTATATTTGAGTTGAGCTTTTTCGAGTTTTCTAGAGAAAAATCCGAGAGGTTTCCATTCGTCATTTTCCAATTGTTCCAAGACAGCTCCAATCGCCTTGTCTGAAGCATCAGTTGATAATCGTAGTTTTGCGTTTTCCTTAGGATAGTGTAGCAGTGATGTATCTGATATTTGTTTTTTACATAACTCAAATGCTTCTTCTGTGAGTGGAGTCCATTTTATCGGACGTTTGTCTCTTTTTTTGTTCCAGTTAGTAAGGAGTTTAGCAATATATGAGTTTCTGCTGCTTTTGGTATAAACCTCCTATAGAAATTTAGTATACCTAGAAAACGTCTTAGGTCTGTTATCGTTTTAGGTTTGGGGTAATTCTGAATTGCCTGAACTCGTTCTGTCAACGGTGCAATACCAGCAGAGCTTATTTCAAAACCCAAATACCTGACTTTTTCCTTTGCCAATATGCATTTGTCTATATTTATAGATAAACCGTACTCCTCTAATCTTTTAAATACTGTTTGTAGATGTTGGTAATGTTCTTCTACTGATTTAGAAGCTATTAATATGTCATCTATATAGCAATAACAGTAGTGAAGGTTACGTAATACCGTGTCCATAAATCTCTGGAAAGATTGTGCTGCATTGCATAAACCAAAAGGCATTACCAGATATTCGAATAAACCGAATGGTGTAATTAATGCTGTTTTTTCTCTGTCTTCAGGAGCTATGGGAATTTGATGATAAGCACGAGCGAGATCTAAAACTGAGTATATTTTTGAGCCTTCTAACTGATGTGTAAAGTCGTGTATATGAGGAAGAGGATACCTATCTGGTTGAGTTATACTATTGAGCCTACGGTAGTCACCGCAT
This sequence comes from Polistes dominula, assembly GCF_049000335.1. Classification (NCBI taxonomy): domain Eukaryota; kingdom Metazoa; phylum Arthropoda; class Insecta; order Hymenoptera; family Vespidae; genus Polistes; species Polistes dominula. The sequence continues at coordinate 3,447,304 of NW_028300880.1, read as the reverse complement.
GGTCTCCATTCTCCAGTTTTCTTCCTTACCATATGTAAAGGACTAGCCCATTGACTTTTTGACGGTTGACAAATACCTTGTTTTAGCATTAATTCGAATTCTTTTTTTGCAGCTTTAAGTTTTTCGGGTGGAAGACGTCTCGCTTTTTCTGTAATTGGAGGGCCTTTAGTTACTATGTAATGTTGAACTCGATGCTTTGTACTATTGGTGAAGTTTGGCTTGGTGATCGCCACGAATTTCCTTAGCAGCTCGTGACATCCACTACTGCTATTGATCGTAGTAATTGTGGGGTGACTGGAATTGCTAATTTCACCTCTGCTAGAAAGTTGCGTTTTGCCATCAATCAATTTTTTATTTTTTATGTCCACCAGTAAATTATAATATCCTAGGAAATCTACTCCCAAAATTGCTCTTGTTGTTTTTGCAACTGTGAACTTCCATATAAATTGTCTACGTAAGCCTAGGTTTATGGAAAGTACTTTTTTACCATACGTATGAATGGTTGAACCGTTTGCAGCATATAGGTTATATTCGCTGTCTAATGTTCTCCTGTCACCAGATGTTTTTGGGATAACAGATATATCAGCGCCTGTGTCTATCAAAAATCTTATTCCGGATATTCTGTCTGGAATTATGAGGCGGCTTTGTCTCTGTGCACCATCTCCAATCGCCTCAATATTAGATGGTGTATCTAGTTTCCCTGTTTTCGCTGATCTGGGCCGGTCCAGTTACAAGGTTTACGACATCTCCATGACTTTTCGCCAAATTTTGCATGGAAATAGCATGGTCTATTCCTATTACGACTCCTAGATCTTGATCTATTCCTGGAATGATAAACTGGTCGATCATATTGTCTGCCATGATATTTACCTCTTACTAAGGTTTCCAGGTGGGCCATTTTTTCTGTGAGCTGTGCCATTTCGTCATGTAGTTTTCTATCTTGTGTTTCGTCTCCCGAGCTTTTGTCAACTATGGTTGCTACCTCATAATGCCCTGTTCTTTCTATTGTTTTATCGGCTAGGGTTGCTAGACGTTCGAGACCAACGTCTTCTACGACTGCTAGTACTTCCTGTATTCTCGTTGGCAATCTCTGTAACCATAGGGTTTGTAGGACTTGGGTACTTACATTGTCTCCTGCTAATAATTTCATTTCTCTTAGCAGAACTGAAGGTTTTTTGTTCTGTAGCTCCAAGCCTGTAAGGAGTTGTCGAAATTTTGATTCTTCCGACGCTGTTAAGCGTGTGATCAATGCCTCCTTTATTTCAGTATATGAATCGTTAGACGTGGTGGCAATTATGTCCGCCACAATTTTCAAGGTCGCAACATCCAAATGTCGGACAACTGCTGCGCTTTTTACGGCATCAGAGCGTACATTATAAGCTGCGAATTCACGCTCTAGCATCATGAACCATAGCGTTGGTTCGTCTCTCATGAAAGGAGCTAATTTAACGCTACGAAATTCGCTTGCCTGTATCTCGGGTCCTTTGTTCTCTGTTCGACTATCTGCGCCATTTTTTGCTGTACCGGTCTTTGTTCCCTGAATTTCCATTTTTTTTCCTTTTTTTATATTCCCGGGTTTCGGCACCAATTATTTATGTGGGGAACAAGGTTAACGGAAAAGGTTGATCTGGAGATTTACGCGATAGTCGTCAATTAAAGTAACAAAAATATATAAATTTATTAACAAGATACAACTAAACTCTTGGACGCCATATATAGGACTAACTTACATTTCGACCGTTACGTTCAACTTGGGTTTAGTTAGTCTAGTACCCGCATAGGGAGGAAGGGCGCCAGTGTGCCGCGTCGATACACTAGGCACGTATCGCCACATCGCACCAGCGCAGTGTCGACACCTCTCGGCCAACAGCGCGCAGCTGTAGCAGCGCGCGCAGGAAACGTGCTGTCATCTCTCGGCCGACAGCACTAACTTACGCAAGCACCTCGTATCGCGGTTCCACAGGGGCATCCGATTGGGCCTGACCACGCCCTTTTGGCTGGCCAGAGCGGAAGAGTGACCACTGCGACCGTTGCTCTCCCCACTTCCGGATGCCTGGATCGCCGTAGCGGTACACACGCAGGAAGAAACACTTCACTTCTGCTTCGTCCATCGCACCGTCCGGTCGCATTCTTCTCATCGCGCTCTCGTGTACAAACTTATTCTCTGTACGTGACCACGTGGCACACCACGCCGACAAATAAAATATCGTCCTACGGGATCAAAGAAATAAACAGAAATTTCTTTCCTCCACACGGAGTTCATTGGCCCATTCCTTGCGTCAGTGCAAACGCACCCTAACGCGCCGAGTAACCTCAGGGAGGGAAATTCCTAAATTGGTGACCCCGACGTGATCCCGAGGACCATCTTCTCAGCACCACGTGCTCTCCACACCACTGGATTCTCAGCACCACGTGCTCTCCACACCACTGGATTCTCAGCACCACGTGCTCGGCAACACCACGTGTTCTGCATCACCACGTGCACATCAACGCCACGTGCTCTCCGGCGCCATCTATCTTCGCGTGAGTACCACGTTCTCCTTTACTACCGGCACCTCTTCGCCTTCTAAAGGAAATAAAAGAGAGAAAGATGCCTATCACACGCGCCGAGGCTTCCCAGCGCGACACCGAACGCCAGAATACGGCACCGGCTGCTACGCCGACCTCCAACGTATTGACCACCGCCTGCACCTGCACCTGCGCCGAGGCCAGCCAGCCCTGCAACACCGGACGCCTACCTGGTCGCCTTCCACCCTTCACGCGTCAATACCCGGCCCTCTGGTTCGTGCAGCTAGAGGCCATCTTCGGGAAATACGGGACGCACTCGGACGACGACCGCTACTACGCCGCCGTAGCAGAGCTTGACCAGCACACAATCGGGGAGCTCCAGGATGTGCTGATGATGCCACCCGCTACCGGCAAATACGAGCAGCTTAAGAAGCACATCATCGCTCGTTTCGGCGACACCGTGGAGAAACGGCTGCAGAAGCTGTTCTCCGGCCTCACCATGGACGACCGCTCGCCGTCTCAGCTCCTCCGCTACATGCGCCACTTCGCCGGCGACAGCGTCAGTGACGACGCCATCAAGGTCCGGTGGCTCGACCTCTTGCCTCCGCAAATCTCTCAGCTGCTGCGACTCCTGCAGACCATGGACCTGGACGAGCTCGCCGCCAAAGCCGACGGCGTCTGCGAGTTCGCGCCGGGCGTCTGTGCCACCCGACGGGGATGCCATCTCTCTCCGCCAGGCACCGTCCTTCTCAGGCCTCCACTCCAGCGGGATAACGGGGACGGGGAACACACGGCAACGCACGCGGTACTCGCCAACCTGACTAGCTCCAACAACCGGATGGCCGATCAACTCAACCGGATGGCCGATCAACTCAACCGGATGACCGATCAATTCCACCAGCTGACCGTCACCCTCGGCGCTCAACCACGCTCTCAATCACGCGCCCGGTCACGCGCAGCCTCGGGGAGCACCGCGCCAGCAAAATCATCCTGGTGTCGTTACCATCGGAAATTCCGGGATAAGGCTCGGAATTGCGTTCCACCATGCAGCTACGAACAGGACGGGGCGTTAAACTAGTAGCGCCGCCGCACAACTTGGCGGTACACGGTGGCGCCGCTCGATCCTTCTCAGACTTCCGCCTCCACGTCCACGAGCACTCGCTCAGACAAGCGATGCTCATCGACTGCGGCTCCGTGGTATCACTCCTGCCGCGCCGCCTGGTTTCCGGACCGCTGTCCCAGGACAGTCTCCAGCTCATCGCGGCCAACGGGTCACCGATCCCCACTTACGGACGACGCCTACTTACGCTCACCCTGGGTCTTCAGCGCGAGTTCCCCTGGGTATTCACCGTCGCCGACGTGCCCGTACCCATCCTAGGAGCAGACTTCCTCAACCACACGGGCCTCCTAGTGGATATTCGCAGGCAACGACTGGTCGACCCGGCCTCTTCCAAGGAATCGACGATGCACTACCGGAAGGCTTCCGTTCACGGGGTCGACGCCATCGCGGGACCCTCGGATCTCCACTATCGCACCGCCTACGACAAGCTGCTCGCTGAGTACGCAGACCTCGCCCAGCCCTCGGAGAGGGGCGCAGCGCTTCAGGGCTCCTCAGTGGTGCATCGCATCACAACCTCCGGAGCGCCTGTCTTCGAGCGACCGCGCCGCCTCTCCGGCAAGCGCTTAGCAGCGGCGAGAGCCACGTTCGACCGCCTCCTGCGTCAGGGGATCATCAGGCCTTCATCGAGTCCATGGGCCAGCCCTCTGCACCTGGTGGAAAAACCCACAGGCGGGTTCCGAGCTACGGGAGACTTCTGTCGTCTCAACGCCATCACGCTTCCGGATCGCTATCCTCTTCCTGTCATCGAGGACCTACTCGAGGATAGCGGTGGCTGCTCGGTCTTCTCGGTACTGGACCTCCAGGAGGCATACTTCCAGATTCCGATGGCCAAGGAAGACATCGAGAAAACAGCGGTCACGACGCCGTTCGGACTGTACGAGTTCCAGAGGATGCCGCTAGGTCTTCGAAACGCATCACAGACGTTCCAGCGGTTCATGGACTCCTTACTCCGGGACCTACCGTTCGTCCGAAGCTACATCGACGACCTTTTCATCCGGTCCGCCTCGCACGAAGAACACCTACGTCACCTACGGATGCTCTTCGACCGTCTACGGGAGGCCGGCCTATCCTACAAGGTGGACAAGGTCCAGCTCGGACTACCCAGCGTCACCATCCTGGGCTACCAGGTCTCCGCCAACGGCATTCGCCCTCCGGAGCGCAAGATCGACGCCATACGGAGCTACCAGAAGCCAACAACACCAAAAGGACTGCGACGCTTCCTGGGCGTCATCAACTTCTTCAGGAGGAGCTTACCACACGCTGCTCACATCCAGGCGCCGCTCAACCAGCTTCTTCGGGGTCTTCCCAAGAGCAGCCGGCGTCCGCTGGTTTGGAACGACGCAGCAGATCGAGCCTTCGAGGACGCCCGACGCAGCCTTGCCGGAGCAGTGGAAACCGCTTTCCTGTCGCCTACTGCTCCTCTTCGACTGGCTACCGACGCATCCAGCACGGCCGTTGGCGCCGCGCTCCTACAATTAGTCAACGGAGACTGGCAGCCTGTCGGTTTCTTCTCGCAGACGCTCTCACCAACGCAGGCTCGCTACAGCACCTATGACAGGGAGCTCCTAGCCGTCTTCCTAGCAGTTCACCACTTCCGGCGTATCCTCGAGGGTCGTCCATTCACCGTACTGACGGACCATCGTCCGCTCACCTTCGCGGCCAACCAACCCTCGGACAAGGCCTCACCACGTCAACAACGTCAGCTGGACTTCCTGCTCCAGTTCGACATCGCGTTCCAGCACGTGGACGGCGCAGACAACGTCGTCGCCGATGCTCTCTCCCGGACAACGGAGGACGCTCCAGCTCCGGATGGGCCAACAAGCGCCACTACGTCTTCGCCGACGCCGCCAACCTCAACCTGCGCCACCATCAGCCTACCTTCGGCACTTAGCCCAGAGGCCATCGCCGCAGCACAGGACAAGGACGACGAGCTCCCAGCGCTCGCAGCACGCACCTCACTCAACCTTCAGCGACTCAACATCGAAGGATTCGAGGTGACATGCGACATACACGACGGGCGAGTACGGCCATACCTACCCCGCTCGCTCCGCACAGCCGCCCAGACTCCAGAGGATCTGAACCGTGCACCGGCTCTCACCACGACACAGCCTTCGGCACCGCCGCCGCCGTCGTCAGCTTCATCGTCCTCACCACTGCCAGCACCTAAAACTCGGCTAGTGACTCGGGACCCACCTCCGGCGTCCAGACCTCTCATCGTCTCGCCACCGCCCTCCGCCAAACCAAGCACCTTCATGCCTAACAGCGGAGCGCCCAGACAGAAGAATCGGCCCAACATCCTCCGCAGAGGTACCTTCCGCCTGCCTCCGGCAGCCGGTCCAGAGGGGGAGTGGCTGTGGCGTCTCGCACCAGCGCAGTGTCGACACCTCTCGGCCAACAGCGCGCAGCTGTAGCAGCGCGCGCAGGAAACGTGCTGACATCTCTCGGCCGACAGCACTAACTTACGCAAGCACCTCGTATCGCGGTTCCACAGGGGCATCCGATTGGGCCTGACCACGCCCTTTTGGCTGGCCAGAGCGGAAGAGTGACCACTGCGACCGTTGCTCTCCCCACTTCCGGATGCCTGGATCGCCGTAGCGGTACACACGCAGGAAGAAACACTTCACTTCTGCTTCGTCCATCGCACCGTCCGGTCGCATTCTTCTCATCGCGCTCTCGTGTACAAACTTATTCTCTGTACGTGACCACGTGGCACACCACGCCGACAAATAAAATATCGTCCTACGGGATCAAAGAAATAAACAGAAATTTCTTTCCTCCACACGGAGTTCATTGGCCCATTCCTTGCGTCAGTGCAAACGCACCCTAACGCGCCGAGTAACCTCAGGGAAGGAATTCCTAAATATATATGAAATATTTGATTCAAATTTTGTATTATCTTAAAGATACATATTTAATAAACATTTTCTGAAATAAAAAAAAAAATATTAAAAACTCCGCCATTGTGACGTCATTCCCGGCGAGCCCTCGGAAAAAAGGTGCATTCGCGTTGACAGCAGAACTCCAAGCAGGATCATCTGAAGTGAAAAAAAAAATACTTGTTTTAGTTAAGGCTTTAAACTAAAAATTATACGAAGGAAAAAAAAGTGAAAATTGGATGTTTGACAGCAGTTTTTACAAAAAAATGCAAAATTCAGTAAAAATTCCGCGGCATTTAAAAAAAAAAATAGTTGTAATTGAAAAAAAAAAATCCTTCGTCCAAGTCCTTGTAAATTGTATCTCGAAGACCTGTTTAAAATTTCATCGAGATCGATCGTGCAGTAGCCTTCGAGAAATCTTGACAACCGACTTTGAAAACATAGTTTTGAGAAAAACACGTTTAAAGTTTTGAGTGACCATAGAACAGGAAAGAAAATTTTTTTTCTTGACTTACATTGAATCGTCGATTCCTGGGCCATAAAGTAATGAATCTGCTGCATCTGCAATGTCCTCGGCCTTCTTTTGTTTCTGTCTATGACGAATCCTGGCTTCACGAGTCTCTTTCGCAGATTTTTTCTCGGCGGCGCAGTACAGTTTTCGTTAGCATTTCGGGCATATTCGTGGGAATTTGGGCCAAGTTTTAAGTCCATACAGTGCATGATTAATAATAATGGTGATGTTCCTTCATTAAAAATGCAAGCAGCAGTCAATGCAGCAATATCAACGATCTTAGAACCAGCTGCAAGTATTTTTGGAGTAATTTTCCAGATCAACTGGTAGTAACTTTTGTTGCTATTTTGTGTAAAACCTCCAACACATCGCTCCAAAAGCTCATCCTTACTCAGATTTTTGTAAATAGGTTTTATTGCAGTCAAAACATCATCTGATAATGGTGTATAATCGTGTTTGAACGATGAAAGAGTGTTTGTTGCTGATGTGCTCGTGAAAGAATCATCATGCTGCTCAGGATTTTTAGGATTGAACGACTGTCTCTGTTTCTTGGGTCGATCTTTTCTACGAGCACCGTCCACTAATTGAGATCTTGAAACTTTAGGCATTTTTTAATATAATTTACTTTGGACACTTATAACCTCAAAATAAACCTCGTGGTTCAACAAGCAATCACCAAATGAAGATGAGAAAAATAACCAAGGACGAATGAAAAATAGGCGAGCAGCTGCTCTTTTATACCTACGGCAAGCGGAGCCCAGCAGGTAGCCTTGAGCGCGCAACTTTAAAAGGCTGTATCTCTGAAACTATTACTCGGATCAAGTTGAAATTGTCGGATAATATTCTAGAGATGTTGTAGATTTTAATAAGCAACAAAAAAAAATCAATTTTTTGAATCCGTGAAACCCATGTAACCCCTTAAGAATAAGGTTAAATATTCTATCTATATGGTTAAATGTTATATCATACATACATTACGCATACAACGCATACAATAAAATACCCTTAAAAAAAACGAACTCTGACGAAAGAAACAATTGAAAACTAAATTTCGAGAGAATTAGACGCCCCTCGCTACAGCCACCGTCACTCACGGTGGCGTCAGACGGGTGACGGAGGCGGAAGCGGCGGGCGTTTCATTCTCTCGAAACTTGGTTTTTGAAGGTTTCACTTCTAACACGTGTGTTTTACGTTTTATTATTGTTGACATATAATACATAACACATTACACAGTAAGCAAGTTCACAATTTAAAGAAATAAAATGAGTTGCTTATATCTTTGATATATCTTTGATATGTTGGATGTATACAGCATCAAATAGTCTTTGTAATGCACAGTCGACATAGAGGCGACATACACTGCCATGGCATCCTCTACACCACACTTCGACCTTGTATTCACCCGGAGTTTAAGTTGGTTCCGCCTGGTGGGAAAAACCATGGCATAAAAACCTCTAAGAGATCGTAAGGGCCAAAAACTAAGACGCTTCCTCTTTCAACTCGCTCCACTGAAAAGGGCGAGCTCCTAGAAAATTACGAATTCCAATAGCGAGCTAAATTTAAATATTTGTTTGTTTTTTTTTTAATCCGTGTAAATACCCTTTTAAGAGATAACTTAGATTTTAATTCTCCATGCTCAGCGTACCAACTTAATACTTTTCATAAACTAAAAGGTGTAAAAACAAGAGATAAACTGCAACAGGGTAATGACCCTATCTCCTTTCAAAATAATGACGAAAATCTTACTATTGTTTTGTTAGGCAATAGCTGCTACTTCTTGATCGTCTATATATTCTTTATATCTGCGGAAATGTCGAAACACTTGAATCACAATTCACAATTTCCAATTGCGAATCGTCTAAATAGAAAATAAGAAATATTGTTGCAAAAGTGATCTATTGAGATTATGCTTGTCTAGTATGAGTAGAAACAATTAAGAAAGAAATATATTGATTGAAAGCTATTTAATGACTTACGATGATCGTTTTCACTATTTCTTACAGTGGACGCATTATTACCCGCAGTAGAGATATTATTCTGCAAATTTAATAACGCCTTCTAGCGTGCACGAAATGCACGAGCACGTTCGGTTGAACTCTTTGGAATCTTCCTTATTGTGTTTTTCTCCTTAATTTCAGACTTTTTGTCTTTGATTAGTGGCATTTGTTAAATTGTTAAATAAATATATATAAAAAAAAATCTTCTGGCCTAAGCGAAAAGCTATGATAAGGTGGAAATGAGAAATAAAACACGTGATTGAACCTATTAGATGGGATAATAAAACCTTATTTGTTTGTTTAAGAAAAGTTTCCCTTCTTTAAAAACCCTAGTTTATATAGTAGAAATATTAAATAAAAATTGAATGTTGTCCAAGTAAATATAGGACAAGTAGCTTACCTTACTTTGACTTCGCCTGTATGCAAATGCAACGACAAAGTCTTATTTATAATTATAATCATTATAATAATAAAAATAAATATAAATAATAGTGTGGTACTTAGCCTTTTTTGTCGAATTTCGACAACTCTTAGTCGCTTATTTTGTTATTTTTTCACAGATTGTCTTAGATGTATCGTCGAAGACGTCCAATAGAGAAATAGAAAGATTTTTTTTTGTAACGGACAAAGTACGCTTTAATCGTATGTGAAAAACCGTTGATGATTACCATAGCAATGCTCTGACGTAGCAACATTACGTCACGACCTTTGTCTTGACACAACACACAACACACACAAAGCTTAGTAGCCAGGAGTGGGGACCACGAATCAAAGATCGAGAATAGGAAAAACTGTATAGCTATATTCTGTCTCATTCTCTCGTAGGCTCAATCCTATATGTTTGTCTCTTTTTCTCTTTTTCCCTACTACAACGTCCGTTCCCCCCTGCTACAGCGTCCGTTACGAAGTCTTCGTTACATTTTTTCAAATCACGCCACTTCTAAAAAAGTTTTCACTTCAAAAAAAAATATAAACAAGATGAACAAATGATATTAATTGAAATTTTACCTGATTATTAATACACTGGAAGAGAGAAATATTAGTGAGCGTTAACTAGAATGTTATCCCATCATTTAAAGCGAATGACTATCGTTGCTTGACTGCGTATCAAAAAAGGTCTTATTAATAATTCATTCCTCCTTAAATCACTACCATCTCCACAAAATCCATAATAATTATCATTTTATATTACGACCTATATTCATTACGTCACTCACAGTTACGGGTTATACAGATTAAGAAATTTTTCTAGTCAATTGATTATCTTTGTCTGCTTACATTGTAATTATTTTTTTATATCAATTACTCATAGTTCCTTCAATCAATGGATATTTCATAAAGTAGATCTTCTTTTAGGATGAATATTAAAAAAAATGTATTTCCTATTAAACAATCCTAGAAATTAGTAGTTTATATTCAACTGTGTTAATAAATCTTATATTATATATATTGTTATTAATACAAAAGAAATTTATGTTCTAGTCTAAAAATGTGGATTTTTAGTTCGATTTTAAGATTACTTAGGCAATAAATATAAGGCTTTAAAGTGTAAGCACTTTATTCTCCATGGAATAATTAATCGTGTTTTATATTAATGCTTCATGGGTAAAACAAATATTATATTCCTTAAAAGTAGAAGATATATATAATTTTCTTTAAAAATAATTAAGTCCACACACTACGTGCACTCAAAATAATCAGAATAAATTAAGAATAAATAACTAATTAAAAATATTTTATCTTATGCTTAGGAATAATATAGCAAAAAAATACACTAAAATTTAAAAAAACCTTAAAATTCCTAAAATTCTTTAAAAAACGACATTAAAAACATATTTAACTGTAATCCTTTTTTTCTGAAAAAAAGCAATCTTTTCCATCAAAGGTTAAGAAAAAATTCCAAAGAACTGTAAAAAGTCATTAAAGTGTCCTGGTTTTAGATTTTTTACAATGCATTAGCATTCTTATTTACTTAATAAATTTAGATTTTTGAAAACTGCGATACAAATATCTCATCTTATAAAGCGATTTATTTTTATGCCACATATCGTTATAAAGTTTCTATTTTTAATTTATTTCATATGTTGTTGAAAAGGTAAACAAATTATAGAAAACCTGCTGCCCGGACAGTTTTAATATGTTGTCTGAACAAACGATCGTGCGTTGTTTTGGAAATCAATGATTGCCTAAATTTAAACAAAATGCTTGAGGCGAGAGAAACATTTTTAATGTTCGGTTTTCTACGTATCGACCGAAGTAAAAATTCAAATTCGAAAAAACAGTTTTTTATGGTTACTGCGTTACCTAAGTTAACTTAAAAAAAAAAAAGGCAAAATAAAATTTATATGCAAGTGAAAATGATGAAGCATATTATACATAACATTGCATACTCTCAGTTGTATTTATATTTTTATAAATGGTAAATATTTTATAGTCACACCCTATTCGTGCCTAGGTGGAAGTGGTGAAAAAGAACGCTATGAAATTTTTAGTTTGATATAATGAACATTAGAGGGCATTCAACGAGTAAAAAATGGTGTAATAATTCAGCTACAATTGAGCTTACTATAATTATTTATTATAATTTATTTTTACAATTATAGAGTAATTTAAAGACCTATCCACAATTTCCGATTAAGATGTACAAAAATAAAATCATAAATAAAACAACAAATTATGAAACAGTAATCATTTTGTTTTTTTAACGTAATTGTTAGTATCCGATGGAAAAATATTATGAAAATGAAAAAAAACGGGTGTGTGTTCCTATATATGTACACAGGTAATTAGTAATAGTACGTTGGCATACCAAAGAATAAATTACTCCAAAAATTTAATCCTTTGTGCTAACACTCTACAATTATAGAAAATAAGATAAAATAATAAAACAAAAATATTATTTATATTTAATAAAGTTTTAATTTATATGTATATTCTAATTTAAATAACGTTCATTTATACATCATTAAAAAAATTATACTTATATAATTAAAATAAAATAAAAATTTTCTAATTTTATAAGTTATAGCTGTGCTCCGCCAAGCGTTGCTGTGGCCCAAGGTCAGTATGATCAAATTGAAAAGAAAAATATTACGTGTGTAGATCACACAAATTATAAGTGAAACCTATATGAAAGCAAGTTTTGAGAGTATCAGACGAGTTCGTAGTATCACGAAAAAAATAATTTATTATTTATTTTTGTTATTATCTTATTTCTCTATTTTTCTACAGTAGGTTATATTATTTTTATTGCAAGAATAATAGAAAGTATGGTTTATTATTGTAAAAAACGTGTCATTTTTCTTCTATTTAAATATTTTTTTATTATATTATATTATAAAATTTGTATAAGTTTCTTAATTACGCAAATATTACAATTAGGTATATAATTTTTTTATATGCCTTGTGGTCGATACATATTTTTTGATATTTAATATAAAAACGTATAAAAAATTAATTCAATGAACGTATTAAATCTATTATGAATCAAGTACATTTTATAAGAAAAGAAAAAAAAATGTAACAATGATTTATTTGCTTTTGAACGAAATTTTTCAGCTGCTTCTAATATATTCTACAGTGTGGCCTTATTCTTTCTCTGTGATGTATTTTGTAATCATTTTTTTTTTTTGTAAATTATTGCAGGAAATACAATTATTATATCCGATGTAATTCATAATTATTTATTATAATATTTGCGCAATAAAGAATTTTGTACGAATTTTTCAATAAATTAGAAACATTTAAACATAGAAGAAATATTACCCGCCGAATAAACCGTGATCAAGATTGGAGAAAAATATTATTAAGGAATCTTAAGAAAATATGATACGAAGACCGTGAATGGAGAGATCGCACACGGGGGCAAGAACAATGAAGGGATTTGGTAATTGCGGCAATGACATTTCGAGTTCTAAATGCCAAATAATGATACTTATAGAAAGTAAAAACAATCATATGCTTAATGAATAAAATATTTTAATAGAATTATAGACTTTTCAAAGATCCCACATTTTAAAAAAAACACATAGAAACATGGAGGACAAGTAGTTGTATCGTTTGTTTTCATTGCAATCGTCAGTTACAATGACAAAAACATATTATGAAAACGAAAAAACAGAATCATGTCTTTATATTTAAATAATCCATCACTTCCTTCATCAAGTAGATGTATGGCAATTCAAACATCAACGATACCATGTAAGAACATATGTATGTAATTACTGAGTATGCAGTAAATAAAATTATCTGCAAAATGAAAAAAAAATAACGTAGAGGAAAATAATTAATAATTCATTTAATCAATCTTTAAAATCCAAAAATAATAGAAAAATACATACGAAAGAAGAATAATTAAAGTGAAGAGAACTTTCACTTAAGAAATTCATAGAACTTATAATAATTGGATTTAAAAGAAAAGCTGCATAAGTCAATCTACTAAAAGGTATCCAAACTTTACACGAAAGAATACTATTTACTATTCCTAAAATATAAATCGATTTAATTAATAATAATTGTTAAGTAATAGTGTCGAAATGAAGAATAGAATCAGATATTTATTTATACCTCCATTATTTGTACAACATGCTATTAATAGCCATGCAATACCAATTGCCCATACAGTTCTACTGAGAGCAACGTAAATAGCAGTAGTTAAAACTGATATTCTTCTTTTATATAATCCAAACAGTACTAATAAATTACATAAACTGGCCAGTATCGAAAAGAGTATTATTGTTTTCTAAAATCAGTTTTTTCAACATTAGTGTAAACTTTAACATCATCAAGAAAATAATATGATAATGAAGTATTTATAAGCGCTAAACGATCAGAATATTTTTTTACTCTTTTCCATAATAATTTGTTGTTTAATTTGACAACAATATAGGCAGTCATCACACCCACTATGTAAGGTCCTATCCTAATCCATGGTGGATAGTATATTACGTCCATAAAATTTAATAGCTTATCCATTCTGTAATGCAATTCAACAAAAAACTATTAATCAAATAACTCTTTCATTAAAGAATACTTTTATGTGATTATCTATCTATATAAATACGCTTGTCGCGAAGTGTCCAGCATTCTGAATATATGTTTAATTGTTATGCTTAAATGATGACAGTTAAAATGCTCAAAGTATGGATTTTTATATAACTAAGGGTTACAGAAAAGTTAGTAAAGAGTATGCATAATTGTTTACAAGACGTTACTCTTCTCAAAGATAGTCATATTTAATATTCAAAACTTCAAAAATATCTGTTCAGATACTATATGCAAATATCCTAGCAATTTTACGTTAGTAAGTAATGAATCCAAACTATTGAATATATATTGTTCGATTTGCCTAAAAATTTTCATGAGTAATAAAAAAAGTTAAACCTTCAATCATTGTTAATATTATATTTATATGTGTTGTGTAATGAAGTTAATATAGTAAATAATATATTTCATAGCAAGTGTTCCAATGCTTTCCTTAGTCACAGTAGTTAATGTAATAATATGGTCAACTAATGCGTAAGTCGCTATTAAAAAAGAGTTAGTGTCTTTAATACCCAAAGAAAGGATATGTATTACTACAAAAAGTTAGTACAAATCCCGATTTTTTAGAACATTTAATTAAATGTATTTTAAGTCTATAAAATGTCAAGCGAGTTTCGACCAATCTAAAAAATATGCTTAAGTTGACTGCGTCTAGAGTCGGATTATAGGTTACTCGAGTTTTCACAGCCAGTTTAATTAACAATAGTTTAAGATTCCCCACTTCAGCATAAAACACAATTAACTAAAACCTATTTTACAGATTAAACGAAACCATTTTTGCATTCTGTAAAATAACAAAGCAATGTGTGAAATCCTTCTCATTACGTACAATATCCGTTTTAGGTAAACCTTCTATATAATGCTCGTAAAGTATACATTACCATATACATGAATAATTATTAATATTGATATTTACGTAGGAATAAAATTATAAATGTATGATATGTAGCCAGTAAGAATTATTGACGAGGTAAACAATATACCCAACAAACTAGCTGCTATTTTGAAGTACCTGAAATGCAATAATGCTTGATTAATTAAACTCTTTTTTAAGTTTCTTAATTTCTGCTTAATATAGATTTTTTAAGCAAAAACAATGTTTTATAAAAATATGAGTTTACTTACGTTGAAGATAAAAATAACAGAAAATTTATTATGAGGAAGTACTGCATATCGTTCGCCAAGTACCAACTCCAACTCATACACTGCAAGGATCGATGTCGATAATTAATATTATATCGATTATTCATTAGGAATACGAGAATTAAAAAATTGCTGTTATCGTAAGTCCATACCAAATCTTGTTGACTAAAAAGGTTGTGAATATAAAGGATATTTCTCCACCAATATTTTTGACAATTTTCGTGGTTACGTTCCGTTATGGGAAAGAGGGACGTTTTACTGTACCACGTTGCACTTATCTGCACTAATCCGATTAATACCATGAATGTAGGTGTCAATCTAAAATAGCAGAAGTAGCGAAAAAAAAGTAAGATATTCTAATTAATTATATTTCTTATTTTGAACCAATTTATGTAAGAAAACCATAAAGTTTTCTAGCACTTTTCTAGATTGACTAAAATTTTACAAGAAATTTGTGTTTGTGAAGTTTCTAATTTTAATTGATAGGTACAATTAAAATTTATTGAGATTTTTTTCCCTACCTTCATACTATAAAAATTCCTAGCAAAAAGAATTTTCTAGGTTGATTTATACTTTCATTACATTTTATAGAATAACCGAACAATTCGTGAAAGTCATTCTCCTTTTACACATTACCTATTTAACGTAGAAACTCCACAGTATGCCTGGGCGGGCATTGCTCAAATAATTCGAAAAAAACATATTATTTTCTCTTTGTTTTTATAGTCATTTTATTTAATATTAGCTTTTAAAAGTGTTATTTACCTATCCACACATATAAAGTTTTTCGAACAAAGAATTGTTTTTCTGAGCGATCAATATACGAGACATAATTGTTATTAATATATTTTGTAAAATAACAAAATTATACTTACCATGCTTAGATTTGAAAAACCTTATACATAAATTACTTCAATTATATTAGATATTTGACATTTATAAAAATGGTCTTACCTAATAAACCTTTTCAGGAGAACGATAAAATATAATTTTATTGTATTTAAATAATCATTCGGTTTACTTATATTCTTGCTCATGTCTTTTTTTACATACAAGTATGCGACTAGGAAACCACCAATATAAAAAAATGTATCAACTGCCAGCATTCCTCCATTGTATATTATTTGACCAGCAAATTCTTGTTTTTTTCTTAAACCAATTGACCGGTTTTCTTTTATTAAAAATAGAAAAATGAAGATAAAGTTAATGTATAATAATAAATAAATTTAATTAAAATATCTTTTGAGAAAGTTATTTAAATTCAATCTTAATAAATAAATCTTTACCTAAAAAATCCTTTGAATAGTAAGATAGATGAAATAAAATAATCATTATCATCGCAAAAAATCGTAATCCGTGTATAACCGGAATACCAGTATTCTCAGATTTCATATTAAATATTCTTTTCGTGTTTGTATATGCAGAAAAAGCTAAGAACATGTTCCAAAGAAAACTTTGGTAATTTAGTTTTTCTTGTTGATCCTTGTTATTATCGTTTAACTCTTGAGTGTCACCTAAAAAGATTAATATAATAATATAAATCAATTGTATTTTCTTAAAAGTTAACTACAATATCACTTTATTATTTTTACTAATCACTTAAGGTCTCATATGAACAACAAGAACATACAGGAGGCCATTATTAATCTATAAGCGATAATTAAGTATAAACAAAAAAATTTTTTAAGAAATAATTCAAGCACAAAACTATATTACAACAAAAGTGTTACAAATTATTAAATAAACTAACCTCTTGCTTGTAAATTGTCTCGGTCTTGAATATATTTGTAATGTTTCTTTAATTGTTTTTGATATATCAGAAGATCGTAAGCCGTTCCTATTATCGTTAATAGTAATGTAAGTACGATTATTACTCTAAACAGAAAACAACAACAAAATATAATTATATTGTATATTTCTTGCGGGACAATCGAAAATTGTAAAAGAATTATTGGTATACGTCATTGTAATAAATGTTCCACTTAATAACCATCGATGGTCATCGACTAGATCTCTTACTTCAACTAACGTAAAGTCTGCTGAATATAATTCGCCTTTAAAAAGAGTTCTATTTCTGAACAAGATTTCTAGAAGAGTAGAAAGATGGTCCTTCGAACAGGATGCTGGTAAGCACATACCTAATATAATCAAATCCTATAAAGAAAACTCAAAAATTAAATTAGAAGTTTTTTAAATCACTTGTGTGTGTGTGTTCTGTTCTTAATAGAAACTTACTTCTTCGGACAATTCGAAGTGATATTGTAAAGTGCTATTATGTCGAATATGAGCAACAAAAAATTTCACTTTGAATGGTGGAAATTCTTCCTCCATATGACGATATTTTGAATTTTTTCGTAATACGTCTGGCGACAATTCATAGGGCTCTCTGTTTCCTGCATCTTCGCATTGACTTCGGCTACCCAACCAATAATTATTGCCGTATAAAAATCCTGATCTCGGTTCGCCGCTAGCATCGATTACTTAATAAAAAAAATAAAATAGTAAAAAAATAATTGTTTTTAATAAATAGTTTCATCTCTGAAACCGCTATAACTTTGTATACTTTTTATTTCGAATTTTTAAACAAATTATATTAGGAGTTACTTTTTCTCAAAACATGGTCGAAATCTATCCTAAATAAAAAAATGGATTCCTCGAAGTTGCCTATCGCGAATTACTATTGTATTTTGATTAAAGTGATTCACCGATATCACATAAATATAACCTTTATAAAGTTGAGTATTCATCTTTTTCAGCCAGCAACATTTTATGCTAAAATATGGGGCATTTATTGTCAAATCAATAACTTTTGATCTCGACCAATTTCGATTTAGCTACAATTTTATTATCATTTCCCACTTCATTAATAACGGCAAAGTTTTCGCCAATTGATAACTACAATAAATCTTCAGATTATCTAGTTACCAGATATTTAAAAATCAAAAGCATTGTAATAACTCTGCAGTTTCATAGCTTTATACTAAACAGTAATAGATGTTTTTTGTAAGAAATTATTCTAATTAAAACAATATACTTTTCGTAAGTTTTTTAAGCAACCCAGGAAATCAAAAAAACATGTATGCCGATAACACGTGTTAGTAGTGAAACCTTCAAAAATTTAAGTTTCAAGAGAATGAAACAAATGGATAGTTTTAAGAGTAAGATAATTGTAGGATTTATTTATTATAATATTATTACTTTATATAAGAAAAGTCACCGGTATAGTCTCTGGGTGGAATAGCTGATAAAAAGTGCACTTTTCACAATTCAAGCAATAAAAATGGAATGCTGGATGCGATAGCCATAGATAGAAACAGAAATGGTAGGATGTTTATCAAAGGAAATATAATTCGTCAGAAATTAAGTAAATATAAACAATCTTTTTTTTCAAATTCAGGTATAACATTTTTTTTGTTAGTATGGTTTTCTATTTTCCGTTTTCATCTACATTCTTGCGCCATATAAAAAACATTTTAGGATAGATGAAATAAAGACGTTACGAAAAACATATGGAAAATACTGCTGGACTGAACGAAGGTTCTAGTAAAATGCAATGAAGGATCTAATAGAGATATTCTCTAGAAATATATTTTCTACTCTATAGCCTGCCACAATTCGAGACCGTTATTATTTATAACATATCTCGTCTTTATTCTTTGGACCACAAACTTGCCTTTCTAAATACTCTAAGCAATGAAAAATCTAAAAAATGCATTGAATCGTATCTCTCTCAGCTTATCGAACTAAATACACTACGAGTCTCAAATTTTAGCTCCGTGGTAAGCTCCACCGAATCACGCTGGGCGTTCAACATCCTAAAAATGTTTTTATTTTATTGAAAAATTACTATAAGTTTCTTAAATACGCAAATATCACAATTTATAATATAATTTTCATATATGCATAGGTCAGTACATCTCTTTGGATATTTTTCATAAAAACATATAAAAATCAAATTTAATAGACATATTTTATCTTTAGGTATCAAATATATTTTATAAAGAAGAAAAATATAAAAATGTGACAGTAATTTACTTGCTTTTGAATGGAATTTGTCAGCTGCTCCTAGTGTATCCTACAGTGTTCTTTAATTCTTTTTCACTGATGTATCTAGTAATCCTTTTCTTTTTTAAATATTTCAGACAATACAATCATTATATTTTTTATGTACTTCATAATTATTTATTATAATATTTGTGAAATAATGAATTTAATACTAATTTTTCAATAAAATAAAAACATTTTTAAATAGAAAAGATATGGCACGTTTGGTAAAATAAAAACAGACCACGCACCTTCTTTCTTTATTTCGACCGTCGGTTGCTTTGGACCTTATACTTTTGCCGCATACCTACGTGCTTATCTCTGTTTATTTTTTTCTCACACCTGGATGGAAAGTTCGTATTTTGCTCCCTGTTTTCAGGGAGCAAAGTGCCACATTCCCGCCCGCTTGAATCTGTGCCAGGGAGAAAAGTGCCT
Organism: Polistes dominula; assembly: GCF_049000335.1. Classification (NCBI taxonomy): domain Eukaryota; kingdom Metazoa; phylum Arthropoda; class Insecta; order Hymenoptera; family Vespidae; genus Polistes; species Polistes dominula. Next base: position 3,427,627 of record NW_028300880.1, on the reverse strand, counting down.
CATTCCCTCCCGCTTGAATGTAGTAACAAATTAGTGCGCATGCTTCTATTTTTTAGCGCATGCGTACTAGTTTCTTAACCTTAAAAATGTTTTAATAAATTACTGCTCATGCTTATATATATTATATATTATGATATATAATTAATGATTTTAATAACATGTGTTGTCTCATATATTTTATATTTTATTTATTTTTACAAGTTTTAAAGATATTTGTTTAGTTAAATATTACAAACATAAATAGGTTACTACGTATACATTTAGTTATTTTCTTGATTATAAGAGTTGTATATGTTATTATTTATTATAATCTGTTTAAACTTACAATTCTTGAAAGTGACAAAAGGTGTATTGACGGTCAAAGAATCAATCACTTCGTTCTCGATTTGAATTTCATTTAAATGCTTTTTTTTGGACTCACACAGACTTACACATACAACCTCTTCGATTTTCAACACTCCCCACAATAATAATAATTTATAAACTCCCTATTTAATTAATTAAATTTTATTTTAAAAAATATTTTTTAAACTTAAACAATAATGTATATTTTTAATAGAATCTAATTTTATATTTAAATTTTTTTTTAAGTTTCTTTATATTTTATTTTATTTTTATATTTAAATTTTTTTAAAGTAAGGGGCTCCGCCCCCAACCCCGGCGGGGAGCATCGCCCCCTCAACACCCGCCGGGGGCTGTGCCCCCGGCCCCCCTGAATTTTTTTTTCTAGGGGCTTCGCCCCAGGCCCCCACCAGGGGTTTGACCCCTGGACCCCTTAATTGTTGTTAAATTTGCATAATCTTCGCAAAATGTATTAATTGACAACAAATAAAATAGTATATTAAATACCTAGGACAGTATAGTAAGAAAGCGTCAACTTCGTTTTACGCAGCGAGAAGAGAGAAAGGCGGAAAGCGGCAACTTCGCTTCTTACAGATGCAGCGGGAGAAAAGTAGGCGCTTTTCGCCCGGGTAGAAAATTAGTATATTATTATTTAATTACAAGCGAACTTTCGATCCAGGTGTGAGAAAAAATTGTATACTCACCACGGGAGCAAAGTATGGCATTCCGACCCGCGTAATATTGGCGTGGTGAGTAATATACTATTACCTTTCTATCGCTCCTACCTGCTAAACATTTCGAGTATTGAAATAATATGTGTCTACGCTTCGTAGTATGCAGTAGCGCACAAACACACACATATACAACCAGGAGCGATAACTACGAAGCATAGCATAAAGAGGAGACCGAGAATAGGAAAAGCTGTATAGCTATATTCCGTCTCATTCTCTCGCAGGCTCAATCCTATATATTTTTCTCTATTTCTCTTCTAACTAAATATCGTTGCTGTTGCCTAGAAGCCCATCGCTCCGTTGCCTGACCCACCCGCGTTTTATTTTTGTCAAATCACTCCCTATACTAAGAAGTTTTCACTTTAATAAATTGTTCACTTTATCTACTTGAAAAATTGACCATTGCAGTCTTTTTGTAATTATAATTCTTAATAGTATATAGTTAAACTAAAGTTTTTAAATAGATTTAAAAATATTTATGTAGGAAAGTTTTAAGTGTAGAAGAATAAACATAGGTAAGCGTGTAGGCGACGAAAGAATAAAGGACAAAGAAACAGATAGTCGAAATAACGAAAGGCGGTGTAAGGTTCGTTCTTCGTAAGTTGTTAAGTTGTGTGTGTGATTCTGTGTGAGTCTAGAAGGTTCTCGAGCGATATGGATGTTTTGTTTATTGCATCGGACCGGACGTTTGAAAAATTCTAAAGCAATGCGGATAAATATAAAGGGACGCGGATTGAGGCGAAGGGCAGTCAGTAGTCAGTCGTAACAGTCGCAGTTGTAATAGAAGTCGTCATCGGTCGCAAGTCATTATCAATTTGTAAGAGTGGAGTTGCTTTTCTCAGTTGTTTTCGTAAGATTGTGAGGCTACTATTGTATTTTTTCTAATACCTATTTTAAATATATCTTATCAGTAGGATTAAACTGAGTGTATGTTAACAAATATTACGCCGATTAAGATGGGCTGGTCACGTAACTCGCATGGGGAAGGATCGAGCGGCACATAAAATATTGGTCCATATACCAAACAGGAAAAGACCACTGGGTAGCCCGAGACATAGATGAGAGGATAATAGTAAAAGGGGCCTAAAAGAAATAGGATATGAAGACCGCGAATGGAAGGATCGCGTTCAGGGACGGGAACAATGGCAGGATTTGGTATTTGCGGCAATGAACTTTCGAGTTCCTAATGCCAGTTAGTAATAATAATAATAAGAATAACAAAAATTTAAAAAATATGGAATTACATTCAAAAAAGTGTAATTTCTTAAAGAATTTTAGTTCAGTTTTTACCAAAAAGATTTCGAACAAAGTTTCTCACGTTTTATAAAAGCCTTTTTCTAAATAAATATCTAATGTAATATTACTTTTTAAATAAATTAAACTTATTATTTGCTGTGTATAAAAGTGTTTCCCTTCATATTCCTATCCCTGCAATATTGTTCCTCCTTTGAAGTAAATAACCATGCATACTCATATATACATCAATGCTCGACTAAAATAAGCATTCCAAAATCTCGTTTATAATTAAATAAATAATTATTTTCTACAATTAGTGATTAAAGTCTCTAATAGAAGATATTATTTCGTACTTTCTCATACCTTTTAAACTCCATAATTTTTGCTGATCAATGGCTTGTCGAAATTCAGTAAGTTCCTTTCCACATTGAGTTGAGTTTAAGAGTTCTGCGTTTGATAACATTGCATAAACAGGCAATGCATGGATCTTCAATTCTCTCATTTGATTTGCTGTACAATAATTAAGAAAAAAAGCAATCCTGCGAGTAATTTGAACCCTGGACGTGCCATTTTCACAATTTGATGTTGTTCTGTTGTACATTCGTTGTATTTTTTTTAATTCATGTAGAATACTTGTCAAAAAAATTCAATTTTTAGGCTACTTTCACTTATTTGAATAGTATATCTATTATTGTTACACTGAACAAAAATATAAATAATACAAAGTAATAACTACATAAATATTTAAAAGGAAAGAAACATGAAAAGAGAAGATATACAAGTGATATTACTTGAAACCATACTCGATTAATGATACACGACGAACGTGAAAGAACTAAATGAACCTGTTGAAAAGTTACCACACAACCCAAGTGAAAGTATATTGCTGTAATATTTCCTGATCCAAAATTTTACGATGCGCGTGCACAGCGACATGAAATTAACAGAAAAAAGTTAGTCGATAAATCTCCTTTAAGTTTAGCGTGGATTGCTATCTAAGTTCAAGATATTTATTTTGGCATTTCTAAGTACACAACACGTGTTTATATCGATACAAGTAAAACTTATTTATGTATTTTTAATTATTGCATACTGTGATGATTGATAATAATAAAATAAAATAACTGTGAATATCTTCAAAAATATTAGTTGTTTGTGAATATTAATAATAGAAGTTGTTTGTATAATCTTATTTAAAGTATTTTTGTATCATTGAGGTTAACTGAGGTATGTATATTTGTTTACAATATTTAAAAATTGTTACTTTATTATTTAATGAATATTTGTATTTAATAAATAAATAATTTATATTAGCAAAAGTTTTTTTTACTTATCGTTAGCTATTCTTATTAATTAAATATTTCTATTAAATAAATAATTTATATTCTACTACTTTATCACGTCGACAACATTTAAACTTTTCCTTGACCTTTTAAAATCGAATGCTTCAAAGGTCGATAACTTTTGAAAAAGTAATTATTGCAAATAAATTGAAAGTAACAAAAATTCGATTTATATAACAACTTGATAACCTTGAATGAATACATTTTAAACAACTTTCACTTTCTATATTTGATATGTTGCTTTTTTTCCATCTAGTAAAGTAACATTTAATAATATTTTATAAATGTTAATTAAAAGAATATATAAAAATATATTTTTTAGTTATTTTTAAAAATTCTGAAAGTTACAGCTGTAAAAACACGTTAAACTATTATTACAGTGGACACGTATTCTAGCGAAGGTAAATAAAAAGAAACATATGTGGGACGAGCGCCTCCATGCCAAACTTATTGATTATTCGTTGAGAAGAATTGGTCGGTGGGCTTTGGATAACTTAATGCATAAAAGAGCAGTTGCCCAAAAAGTGAAAGATCCTGGTTCGAGTCCCGGTCCAGTAGTCAGTTATCAGCGGTCCAGTTTTTTTTTTCACGAATCTTACACATATATGCAAAGTTTTCACAAATAAATGTGGAACAAACAAAAAATGCAAAAAAAAAAAACAGAATACTTTTCCATTCTCACCACCATCCTCATTCTTGTAACGAGTCGTCATACGAGCTATTGCATGCTTCAGAAAATGCATGTGAAAACAACATAATTTTAATTATAAGTATTTTCTGATCCCCTTTTTTTGCGTTATTTTAATAGACGGTTGCAATCACAAAAACCAATCTTGTTATAGTCGATTTTTATGGTTGTTTTGACCAATACGAAGACATTACGACTAATGAATAAATATGATTGTGAAATTTTTAGCATGACACAATAACCAAACATATGTTACAAATGTGAATCAGGACAATTCCTCAAACATTGAGTCTTGTGGTTATTGTCATTAGCTGATATGATGAGGAAGATAAAAGGTTAATTAAAATAAGAAATAAAACACGTCATTGAACTAATAGAAAGTATCTGTTATACTTTATTGGCTCATCAGAGAAAAGTCTTACGATATAAAAACTCTAGTTGATAATTCGGATATAATAAATAATAATAAAAATTATAAAAATAAATATTACAATTAATAAAAAAAACAATTTATTTAATTTTTTAATATGTGGGGGTTCAGACAGAGAAAAATATATAAACTGAAGATGATATAAAATAGTTTAATAAATTATGATAATGTGATGTCGAGCGGTATTTACATAAGTTTACACACAAAGTGGCGTGGTTACAGAAATACAGAATGCAAAAAGAGTTAGAGATATAACACACAGACAGATACTGAAGACTAAAGACTGACTAAGGGCTGATACAGACTAAAAATAACTAAGGTCAGATACAGACTGAGCACTAAGGACACTTTCCTACTTCTTTCCACATATTTATATCAGAAATGAGCTACACCCGTTTGGGGAAGGAAGAGGATTACGAATCCTTTTGACCAATAGCAAAAGGGTACACGCCCTATAGTCAACCGATGGGTACAGCTTATGTTTTTTTAGGTAAAGATCGAAGTAAAAGACCATGCATAAAAGAACTTCGTTTCAAGTAATGGAGTATTGTTCCTCCTTATGTGTCACATGTTTTTCCTTAGAAATCCGAAACTATCCAAAGGACCCGACACTTGCACAAAGGGTTTTCATCGCACCAGTAGGTCCCAATAATTCTTAAGTTTTGTTTTATGGTTTTATAGCCCTCCTAAATCTTTTCTTTTAATCTTCGCATAGAGTTTTCCTTTCCAGAAAATAGAATATAAAGAAAAGAACTGGATACTAGTTTTTTTTTTTCTACAAATAATTACTTAAATATAGTAATAATTAATGTCAGAGGTTTGATGAGTACCTCACCTCTCGCTCTACTGTAGAAATATAAGGGTATTTTATAATACAAAAAGTAGTTATACTTTACTTGCTTTGTCAGTTCTTAATGGACTTAATGTCTCAAAAGGCGTCGATATTTTGATCTTTTCGAATATTGACATAGTATTAAATTTCTTTGTCTCTTCCTAGATATTTATTTGTTTTTCTTTTTTCCTTTTTTTTTCTTTTCGTTACAGGCACACTACAAATTTATTTTTGTTATTTATTATATATATGTTGGATAAGCTTGTTTGGAAAGTGGTCTAACTCCATTTTCCAAGAACATCGAGTTAGCTACCGTAATAGTACATTTTTACATGATCTTTTCATTTTGAAGCCATTTTCTACAAATATATTTAAAATCATGAAGATATTGTAACTAGAAAATTTGCCGATCAACGGAATCATGAAAATTATATTTTGAAAGTTGCTTATCTAAATTCTTCATTTATTATTTTCCGATTGCACCTGGTCATTGTACAACTTTATGTTGTGTGTATCATGTTATATAAATATGATAATACTTTCTTGTAAATAAAATGTGAGACATGAAAATTTTGTACGAAAAAAATTATTATAAAATTCAATTTTTAAATTGGTACAAAATTTTAACGGTAAATTGAGAAATTGGTTAAAAATATGTTGAATGCGTTTTATCTGAAATGAACCGTATAAACTTTTCTATAAGACATCAATGAATGAGAATGAAAATTGGAAAATCTTCAATTTATTACCACGTCTGGACAGACCAAAAAAGTTCGACAATATTATATTGTGATACCACTGCATGAAAATATCAGAATAATTACAACAGCAAAATTTAAGAACACAATGGACCTATTACGATTTATACGATACAATTATTTGATATTCTTTTTATGGATAGACAAATTAACTATAAAATTGCGCTTTTAACGGCAATTAAGAAAATTAGGGAAATAAATTATCTACAAGTTTAGATTCACATTAACATCAATATCAATCGATAAAGCAGGTTACTTTCCAAAAAATAATATGTATTAACATTTTTTTTTTTTTATTAAAGTGAAAATTTCTTTAGAATAGGGAGTGATATGAAAAAATCATGTTTGCAGATCACACGTGTTAGAAGTGAAACCTTCAAAAAACTAAGTTTTGAGAGAATGAGAAAAATGCACAGTTTCAAGAGTAATATAATTGCAGGATTTATTTATTATAATATTTTTACCATATACAAGAAAGGTCACCGGTATGGTCTCTGGGTGGAACAGCTGATAATGAGTACACTTTTCCAAATTCAAGTAATAAAAATGGAATGCTGAATGCGCGCGATAGTTATAAATAGACGACAAAATCGTAGGATGTTTATCTAAGGAAATATAATTCGTCAGAAATTAAGTAAATATAAATAATCTTTTCTTTGAAAATCAGGTATAAAATTTTTTTTGTTAGTATGGTTTTCAATTTCCCGTTTTCATTTACATTCTTGCGCTGTATAACAAACATTTTAAGATAGATGAAATAAAGACATTACGAAAAACATATGAAAATAATGCTGGAATAAACGAAGGTTCTGGTAAAATGCAATGAAAGATCTAATACAGATATTCTCTAGAAATATTTTTTCAACTCTATAGCCTGCCATACTTCGAGACCCTTATTATTTAGAACATATCTCGTCTTTATTCTTTGGACCACAAACTTATCTTTCTAAATACTCTCGTCTAAATAATGATCTGAACAACGAAAAATGTAAAAAATGCATCGAATCGTATCACTCTCTCAGCTTATCGAACTACACACACTACGAGTCTCAAATTTCAGCCCAGTTGTAAGCTCCACCAATTCACGCTGGGCGTTCATCCTGTTAAAAACGTTTTTATTTGATTAAAAAATAAACGTAAATAACTTTATAACGCAAATATTACAATTAATAATGTAATTTTTTTATATGCATGGGTCAGTTCATGTCTTTGGATATTTTTTATAAAAACATAGAAAAATCAAATTTAATAGACATATTTTATCTTTATGAATCAAATATATTTTATAAAGAAGAAAAATATAAAATTGTGACAGTAATTTACTTGATTTTGAATGGAATTTGTCAGCTGCTCCTAGTGTATCCTACAGTGTTCTTTAATTCTTTTTCACTGATGTATCTAGTAATCCTTTTCTTTTTTAAATATTTCAGACAATACAATCATTATATTTTCTATGTACTTCATAATTATTTATTATAATATTTGTGAAATAAAGAATTTAATACTAATTTTTCAATAAAATAAAAACATTTTTAAATAGAAAAGATATGACACGTTTTGTAAAAAAAAAGTATACCCATGAATATTATCGCATCGATAATAAAGATAATAAATATAGATCGAATTTCAACAGACGTTTCCTATTTTTTATAATTCTGTTCTCATGAAAAGGAACTGACCTTAACATGTAGGTAGCTTTCAAAAACTAATATTTTCCAAACTCTATCCATCAAGATGGAATGCTGAATGCGACAGCCATAGATAGAAACAAATATTGTAGAATATTTATCGACAGATATATACGCCGTCCTAACCAAAGTAAATATAATATACTTTTTTTTGAAACTCAGGTAGATGAATTTTTTTTTTCATTCTTTTCATTATTCCTTTGAATTTAAGACATCTTTATCATGGGTTAGCACACAAAAGTATTTCTTTTTGTGTTGCAACTAATACCTGTAGATGCTGTTATTGAAGGGAACAATTGTGGTCGTATTTTTTTCATTTCATCGGGTTTTGAATTACAACGATTTTAAAATCAATTTCTATTTTCGTTGTTTTATTTTATAATATTTTTTTTAAAATTTGTTTTCTATATTTTTTTTCTATATTTGTAAAATAAGTTATATTATTTTATTCTTATTAGAAATGTAAAGTAAATAAGGTTTATTTGTTTTTGTAACGTGTCTAGTTTCTTCGATTTAAAAACTTTTCTATTTTATTGAAAAATTATTATAGATTTCCTAAATACGCAAACATTATAATTAAAAAACATGTCTTTGGATATTTATAAGAAAAATATTCTACAATGTTGTTTAATTTTTTTTCTCTGATGTATCTGATAAACATTTCATTTTTTTGTAAAATATTGCAGATAATACAATTATTATATTCTATATATTGCATCAATGTTAATTATAATATTTGCGAAATAAATAATTTAATATTAATTTTTCAATAAAATAGAAACATTTTTAAATAGAAAAGATATACCACGTTTGGTAAAATAAAAACAGACCACGCACCTTCTTTCTTTATTTCGACCGTCGGTTGCTTTTTATACTTTTATATTTTTTATTATTTATATACTTTTGCCGCATACCTACGTGCTTATCTCTGTTTATTTTTTTACCTTTCTATCGCTCCTACCTGCAAAACATTTCGAGTATCGAAATAATGTGTGTCTACGCTTCGTAGTATGCTGTCGCACACAAACACACACATATACAACCAAGAGCGATAACTACGAAGCATAGCATAAAGAGGAGACCGAGAATAGGAACAACTGTATAGCTATGTTCCGTTTCATTCTCTCGCAGGCTCAATCCTAAATGTTTGTCTCTTTTTCTCTCGTTTATAATTAGATGAATAATTATTTTCTACAATTAGTGATTAAAATATCTAATAAAAGATATTATTTCGTACTTTCTTATACCTTTCAAACTCCATAATTTTTGCTGATCAATGGCTTGTCGAAATTCAGTAAGTTCCTTTCCACATTGAGTTGAGTTTAAAAGTCCTGAGTTTGCTAACATTGCATAAACAGGCAACGTATGGATCTTCAATTCTTTCATTTGATTTGCTGTACAATAATTAAGAAAAAAGAGCAATCCTGCGAGTAATTTGAACCTTGGACGTACCATTTTCACAATGTGATGTTGTTCTGTTGTACAATCGTTGAATTTTTTTTTAATTCATGTATAATAATTGTCAAAAAAATTCAATTTTTAGGCTACTTTCACTTATTTGAGTAGTATATCTTTTATTGTTACACTGAACAAAAATGTAAATATACAAAGTAATAACTACATAAATATTTAAAAGGAAAGAAACATGAAAAGAGAAGATGAACTAATGATATTACTTGAAACCATACTCGATTAATGATTTACGACGAACGTGAAAGAACTAAGTGAACTCGTTGAAAAGTTACCACACAACCCAAGCGAAAGAAAATTGCTGGAAAACTTCCTGATAAACAACGTCTTCTTTAAATCCATCTCTTCACTATCTATTAATCTACTTGTATAATATTATTGTAATTATATAAAAACCATTAATATTTAAATAATAATATAATTATTTCACAGAGTTATTGTTTATACCGAGATCAAAATATATATATGAATATTTGAAGTTAAAAAAAACATGACAAAAAAATAAAAGAATGATATTATTTGAAATTATACCTGATTATTATAACACGGCAAACGTGCAATATCTATAAGCGTTAATTGGAATATTATCACACCAATTAAAGCGAATGACTATCGTTGCTTGACTGCGTATCAAAAAAGGTCTTATTATTAATTTATCCCTCCTTGAATCACTGCCATCTCCACAAAATCCATAATAAATATCATTTTATATTACGACCTATATTCATTACGTCACTCACATTTATATCATGTTAAGAAATTTTTTTAGTTAATTGCTTTTTTTTACGACTTACATTATCATTATTTTTTTATATCAACTACTCATAGTTTCTTCAATCAATGAATATTTCATAAGGTAGAACTTCTTTTAGGATGAATGTTACAAGAAATATATTTTCTATGAAACAACCCTAGAAGATAGTAGTTTATATTCTACTTTGTTTTAATAAACCTTATATTATATATTATATATTATATAAGCAAGATTTATTGAATTTAAATGGGAAAAATATTTATTATAATATAACAAATACTTAAATATAAAGGTTGAATATAAAGATCGAAAAGAAAAAAGTAAGTAACAATAGTTAGAAGCCGCTATTTGACTCGTATTACACTAACGAATGTACTCACTCACAACTAGTCGCACCGAATCAAGAAGGCGAAGGCTTCCCTTTTCATGTGCTTATTACGAAGCCAGATCAGTGAAGCCAGATCGTGGAACATTTTAATCCTTCTCTCGAGCCCAGCACGCAGTGATCCCAGAGACTTTAGTTCTGGGACTAAATCAATCAAACGATCAAGTTCGTTTGATGGACACAGGGGCGCAAAATTATCGTACGCGGCAGAGAATTATCGTACGAATGGGATCGCTGGCAGCACGCCTTGCACACAACAAAATTTACCGTTGTGTCGGAAAACTGGAAAACTGAAAGAAGTCCAGGGAAGCAGTGCTGTCAGATCGTGGGTAAATCTTACCCTCTCCTCGTGTCCATGTGTTCGGACGACACGAGTCGCTTTCATAGTATGCCACTCCGGCGTGCCCGCCAACTTCGGTTACACTCGACTTTCCTCGACATCCCAAACACACGGACATGGAAAACTTTCATTGTGTGCAATCCCAGTGGCACAGGGAGAGGGTAAGATTTACCCACGATCTGACAGCACTGCAGGGAAGCCGAGGTAGCTGCGCGACAAAGGAGAAATAATACCCCCACCACGCGTCGTGGAGAAATACATGGACACAATACGCATTGTTTTACACATTGTTCAAATATGCGAACGACATAGGAAAATAACTAGCAAATACGAATGGAAAGAAAAGGAAAGATTATTTTCGGAAATACGCCGCTAGGTTTCGTTATGTTCGCTGAAGTTGTAGAGGGTTTCTCTATAGTAAAGATAATATTAGACTGAATTTTATTTTATGATTTTTATTTAACGGATGCGACTTGCTTTTCTTAGTTGTACACTTCTCTACGGCTACGCACAGACTGTGTTAGTCTAGTGACCACTACTTGTTAGCGTGGTTCCCTAGCCTTCTAGTAACTTTAGAGGGCGTGACCTTCGGTCGTACCGCTACATTACTCCCTTCGGAGCATTTTTCTTATTACATAAAATGCGAAACTTAAAATTATAGATATTTACAAATATATAAAGATATATAAAGATATATAAAAATATATAAAGATATATAAAGATATATAAAAATATATAAAGATATATAAAAATATTGCACTATCTCTATCCTAACTTAATAAGTTTTAATTGGTACATACGAATCGGTATTGCAATCTTTTTCGACGAACGCTGGTTTTAGTCTTTCTATAGATACATTTATATGTTTTCCTTTATAGTTAATTTTGAAAATATTATCTGTAATTCTTTGTATAATTTCGTATGGACCTTCGTAAGGCGCTTCTAATGGTTTTTTTACAGCGTCGACCCTTAAAAATATGTGCGTACATGTATACAACCTATCCTGAATAAAATGTTTCTTTTTGATATGGTGCGCTGTGGGTATCGGTCTGATTTGCCTTATATGTTGTCTTAATTTTTCTAGGAATATGTGTGGATCTTGTAATAGTTCTTCGCTGAGGAAAAATTCTCCTGGTAGTCTGATGTTTTCACCATATACCAATTCCGCAGCTGAAGCTTTTATATCTTCCTTTAGGCTTGTGCGTAGACCAAGGAGCACTGTTGGTAGTATTCCTACCCAGTCTTTTTCTTCATGGCACATTATTGCTGCTTTAAGTGATCTATGCCATCTTTCTATCATTCCATTTGACGCAGGGTGATATGCTGTTGTTCTAATTCTTTTCGCTCCGACTAATTTGGTTAACGCTTCAAATAGTTGACTTTCAAATTGTGTTCCTTGATCAGTTGTAATTGTAATAGGAGAACCAAATCTTGAAATCCACTGCGAATAGAATGTTGTTGCCACTGTATCTGCTGAGGTATCTGGCATTGGAATTGCTTCTGGCCATCGAGTAAACCTATCGATCATAGTTAGGCAGTATCTCATATTTTTAATCGTTGGTAATGGACCTATTATGTCTATGTGCACATGTTCGAAACGTCCTTGTGGTACTTCTATTTTCGAAGGTACCTGTTTGTTATGACGGCTTATTTTGCACTTTTGGCATGCTAAACATGTACTTGACCATTCTGCAATATCTTTGTTCATTTTTGGCCACATGAAGCTTTTTCCTATAAGGTGTTTTGTTACTCTGCCGCTGGGATGTGACAAATTGTGTACGTTCTTAAAAATCTGCCTCCGTAAAGAGACTGGGACGTATGGTCGTATGCTTTTTCCTACTATGTCGCCATAAATATATTTATCAGAGCTATCGAGGAAAATCTTCTGCAGGTTCCATTTTTCTTCTGCCAAAATATTCTTTAGTTCGTCATCCTCTTGTTGCTTTGCCATTAGCTCTTCTGTTGATACCAGGACTGGCATGTCTATGGTTTCCAGTCTTGACATAGCGTCAGCTGCCACATTGTCTTTTCCAGCAACGTAAACAATTTTGGAAGTAAACTGTCCTACATAATCCAACTGTCTGGCTTGTCTTGGGCTTGCTTTGTCCGTATTTTGCTTAAAAGCGTATGACAGTGGTTTATGGTCAGTCTCTATTATTAATTCTCTTCCTTCTACAAAATACCTAAAAAACTTTAGGCTTTTATAGATAGCTAATAATTCCCTATCATACACACTATATCTAATTTGCGCTTTTTCTAGTTTCCTTGAGAAGTATCCTAGTGGTTCCCATTTGTTATCGCAGAATTGTTCTAACACTGCTCCAATTGCGTTATCGGAAGCATCAGTCTTTAATTTTAACACTGCTTTCTCTTTTGGGTATGCCAATAACGTTGCTGTGGCAATTGCTTCTTTGGCTTTTTTGAAAGCTTCTTCCGCTGCTTGATTCCATTCTATCAGTCTTTCGTCGTGCTTCTTGGCACCTACCATATATTTGTTAAGTGGGTCAAGCCATTCTGCAGCCTTTGGTAAGAACCTCCTATAAAAATTCACTACCCCAAGGAAACGTCGCATATCTGAAACAGTCTTTGGTTTGGTATAGTTTTGTATAGCGTGGACTCGCTCATCCAACGGCGCTATACCCTTATTATCTATCTTATAACCTAAGTAGTTTACGCTATTTTGAAAAAAATTGCACTTTGAAATGTTTATTGTTAGTCCATATTGCCTAAGTCTATCGAATATTGCACGCAGATGTTTTTCATGGGATTCCTTATTTTTAGACGCTACAATTATATCATCTATGTAACAGGCACAGAAATCTAATTTGCTTAATACTATGTTCATAAACCTTTGGAATGTTTGCGCCGCGTTACATAAACCGAAAGGCATCACTGTGTATTCGAACAGACCAAAAGGTGTAATTACAGCTGTTTTTTCTATGTCTTCCTCAGCCAACGGAATTTGGTGATATGCTCTAGACAAGTCTATTGTGGAAAATATATTACAGTCACGAAATTGTTGCGTGACGTCGTGTACATGTGGAATGGGGTACCTGTCTGGTACCGTAACGCTATTCAATCGCCTATAATCTCCACATGGCCTCCATTCGCCATTTTTCTTTGGTACCATATGCAGAGGGCTCGCCCATTGACTCTTGGACGGGCGACAGATTCCTTCGTTGACTAGTTGCTGAAATTCGGCTTGTGCGATTCGCAGTTTTTCCGGATTTAGTCTTCTTGCTCTCTCTGCTATTGGAGGACCTTTTGTGATTATATGATGTTTCACCGTGTGGCTGATGGGTTTCCTTGAAGTTGGTTTCATTAAATCTGCGTACTCCCTAAAAAGTTCTAAATACGGACTATTGCAATTAATGGTCAAAATGGTTGGAACGTCAATATTTACTAATTCTGCTTTCCTAGAAAGCAATGTATTGCCGTCCAACAATTTTTTGTTTCTTAAATCAGGTAATAAATTATAAAAATGCAAGAAATCGGCGCCTATTATTGCTTTAGAAACATTCGCTATAATGAATCTCCATGAAAAATCTCGACGGAGTCCAAGATTTAAGTTTAAAAGTTTTTTTTCGAATGTGTCTATTTCTGCACCATTTGCCGCATATAACTTACACGTATTGTCTTTGGTTTCACTTATCGAAGTACGTGGAATCACTGAGACGTCTGCACCAGTGTCTATCAGAAAACATGCTCCTGTTTTTCTATCATTTACTATGAGGCGCAGGTTTCTCGTCGCGTCGTCAACTGCCTCTATTTGAGACGCTTGCATTAGTTTTCCGAAGGCTTTCTTTTATCCGGGCCTGTCCACTTGCACGGGGATCTGCACTTCCACGATTGTTCCGCGAATTTCCAGTGGTAGTAACATAGGCCGTCATTGTTTCGGTGTTTGCTTGACGATCGGCTTCGACTTCGGGATCTTCCGCGGGAACTTCGGTACTTTCTTCTGCCGCGCATTAGGTTTTTTATCTTCTTCGTTAGTTGCGCGATTTCCCGCTTGATTTCCGCTACCTCGCTGTTGATTGTTGTTTGAGCGGTACTTCTTATTGGCGCTGCTTCAGTAATGGCGGCCGTTTCCGGCAGACGCTCTCTCCCGAGGATCTTGTCACCCATTTCCGCTAACTTTGCAGGTGACGTAATTTCGTCTGCAATGGCGAGGATCTCTTGTATCCTCGTTGGCATCCTTTGCATCCATAACGTTAGGAGCATTTTTTCGCTAACACTATCACCTGCTAGGCGTTTCATTTCTCTCCAAAGTTCGGACGGTTTTTTGTCTCCTAACTCAATTCCCATTAACAATCGCCTTAGCCGTTGTTCGTCGGATTTAGTTAGTCTGAGTATTAAGGCTTCCTTTAAATGTGTATACGTACATTGCTCGGGGGGGATGCTAAGATGTCGTGTACCTCTCTTATCAGCGTGGTATCCAAATTCCTTATCACCGCTGAAAACTTTACGGCATCCGATTTAACGTTGTACGCCGTGAATTCCTTTTTCAACATTACGAACCATAAATTTGGTTCCTCTTTCCAAAAAGCTGGAAGCGTTACATTTCTAAACTCACTGGCGTTGACTTCCTTTGTATCGGCACGGGTCACCTCGGCTTCGCTGGTTGGTTGCGCCATTGTTCTTCTTTTTTATTATTTTTTTTATTTTAGTTGTTGTATTATTTTTTTATTTTTTTACGTGGACGTTCCCGGGTTTTGGCACCAATTTACTGTAGAGGGTTTCTCTATAGTAAAGATAATATTAGACTGAATTTTATTTTATGATTATTATTGTTAGGATGCTACTTGCTTTTCTTTCTTGTACACTTCTCAACGGCTACGCACAGACTGTTCTAGTCTGGTGACCACTACTTGTTAGCGTGGTTCCCTAGCCTTCTAGTAACTTTAGAGGGCGCGACCTTCGGTCGTACCGCTACAAAGTCAGGTTTATGACGTCATATTTTTCATTGACAATTGTTGACAATACTGAATCATTAGCAATTGTAATAATTTTTTTTTAATTTATAAAAAGTAATATTTATTTAAAAATGGTAAAGAAATGTATTGTTCATGGGTGTATAAGTGGACGAGTCAAGGATCGTACTTTAAACGATCGGAAGTTGAAACCAAAAAATCTTCGCAAATACTCTAAACTGTCATAAATTATTAATGAACTTATTATTCTTATTACATCTATTATTTATTGTTTTTTAATTCTACTTATGCTAGAGAAATTTATAGTCTTGTAAAAAGTGCAATTTACGATAATAAATTACAATTTACTTTTAATTGGACTTCTTTAATTTAGTTTTCCATCCTTTACTCAACTGCGACTAGGTAAGATGAAATTGAATAGATTTGCATAACAAGCTGACGATAATATCTTGGAAATAATTGTAAAATAATAAAAAATTTTTTCTTATTGCTTTAACGCGTGAGTACAATAGTTACATTCCCGCGACAATAAACTAGGTTTTAAAAACCTGATCCTAGTCACACTAACGTACTCTAGTGGCAAAAATCTGTCCCGTCATTTTCGTACATTTCTAAAACATTGCGTTCGTTCTCCTGTTATTTAGGCTCCATGGTGCTTATATACACATTCACCTCACCAATGATCCCAATCACTTCCGTCAATCTTTCTCGAAATCTCCAGACTATTCCCAATTGATTAAACAAAGAACTTCTTTCCGATTTCCGGTTCG
This sequence comes from Polistes dominula, assembly GCF_049000335.1. Classification (NCBI taxonomy): domain Eukaryota; kingdom Metazoa; phylum Arthropoda; class Insecta; order Hymenoptera; family Vespidae; genus Polistes; species Polistes dominula. Next base: position 3,410,929 of record NW_028300880.1, on the reverse strand, counting down.
AGAATATTCGAGAGATTTCTGGGTGCTTACAAAACGATAACATCAGCTGATATCGCTATGCAAGCTCGCTTTTCTTTCCTGCTACACACACTCGTACTCATATCGCTGCGTGCACTCACACTCATATCCATATCGCTACATATACTTACAAATCTTTCAACGTTCATCAATTGTTTCACGCATACCATACACTCGCACTCTTCATCTTTCTCCCACCCTTACATATATTATATTATATTATATTATTATTATCTTAATATATATATATATAAATTACGTGTCAAAAGTTGTTTGTCCGCAATAGACTCCTATACTACTAAACCGATTTCAATAAAATTTTGCACACTGTATGCAGTTTCATCCAACTTGAAAGATAGAATTTTTTATATCTCAATTTATTATAATCGCAATATTATTTTATTGCGAATTATTTGCATATTATCAAAGATTTATGATTATCTCTGTTAGTTCGATAAGATTCTAACAGATGGCGGTAGAAGGTAATTCGTTGACTAGATTGAGTAAGTATCCAATAGATGGCGCTATGTTAAAAGTACAAACGTTTTGTTTATAACCTACAATTTATTAGTATAACCACGTGTATTTGGTGCTAGCATAATCGGCCACGTGTTGCTGAGGCTAAATAAGTTAAATTGACATTGTCGTAAACGTAATACAGTGAAATTAAATTTTTCTTGGTTTTGCAATTTTTAGTGCCTTATTGTGCTTTTAGTGCTTTCTTAAAACTCTTCTATTAAAATAAATACATGTAGAGTCATGTGGGGCAAGTGTGCGCAGCGGGTAAGTGTGCGCAGGTTTATTTTTTATAAAACCGTTGACAGTAGAGTAAGGGAACTGACTGTCTTTAGTAGTCACTACGACGTTGAACAAAAGACAAGAGTCTTGTCTGACAAGGTAACGTAGTTTTAGTAATATTTGTAAGTAAAATTTTTGGTTATAATTCTTACGATTTTTCTCAATTTTTAATTAAAATACCTTTATATTCATGTTGCGGAAATTAGCATTGATTGTATCCAACCCAGTGAACACAATTACGTCAAAATGACGTCAAAATGATTTTGCGCGATGTCATGATTTACGTAAGATATAAGTCAGATATGAGTCACATGTGACTCATTATTTCACACTTATTGACGCAAGACTTTTATGTAATAAATATGACGTTTAGCTGACCTGACGAAACAAAAGAACAAAAAAGCAATGATGTCATACTACATATGTCTAGTTGTTGCCGAATTTCTTACTAGTATATGACGTATAATTTTTTTCTCAACTCCGGGATTTGAAACTCGGGAACATACGATTACTGGACGGTCATTAAATACTGGATGGTGATTTGCCTCACTGAGCCATGCGAACTTGTGCTAATTTCCATTATATTACTAATCCATATATAATTAACAATATTATTAATTTTAATTAATAAATATTATTAAGTATAATTAATAAATAATAATAAATAATAAAATATAACATAAATTAATAATATAAATTATAATTAACACGTTCCGTGCTACGTGTACCACCGGTGGTACAATAACTTTTTTTAGACACCTAAACACCCTTTAACACCCTGTTTGCTAGACACTTTAAAAAAATTCTCACCAAATATGAGCTCCTAATTTTAATAGGAAAATCCTCTACATCGCAGTTTTTTATTTTTTTCTCAGTCCAATAGAATAAAATTCATACCTCATCATTAATTGATTGTACAGAAAAATGTTCTGGAAGAATTTTGTAGGAAATTTATTGCTCTACAAAAAAAAATCGTATATTTTTTCCGTAAACCTCACCATTTGAATGATATTGAAGATTTAAATTTAGTGATTTTTAGACAAATTTCATTTTTGCTTATGAATTTTATAGCTCGACAATAAATGACTATTATAAGATGCGCAATACAAATTTTTGTAGGAAATTAACTGCTCTATAAAAATGGTGTCTTATGTTTTGGCGATTAAATTAAGCGTTCAATAGATATTCAGAGACAAAAATCAGTACACATGAAAGTTTGATGATATATATATATATGGGGCATTCCACGTTAAATCAATCACTTCTGACCCCGACCCCTTTCGATTTGGCTGAAAGTTTTTTATCCTATGCTACCCTATGAAAAACAATTTTCATAATTTCAAATTTTTTTAGCAAACTAAAAAAAATTTTTAATTTTTGAAAAAAAGGCTCTTTTCTTTGCAATGGCTATAATTTCTTTAAAATTCAACCTATTGAAACGTTTTTTTAAAATATTTGTTTTTAAATGTACTTTTCAGAAAAAAATACAAAAAAATTTCAAAATTATAAAATCCATGAAATTTTCCTTTTTTGTTGAGAAAAACCGTTATTTTCTCGAAGTTCGCCGTTTTTCATTTTTTTTTATTTTCTAGAAAAAAAAACTTTGTCTAAATCTGCGATTATTCCCGCCAGTCCCAGAGTAAGCTGAGTTAGTTTCCTATTTTTTTTTATTTAATTGAAAAAAAATTTTTAATTATTTTTTTTTTTTAAATTAAATTAATGCAATTAAACAATTTTACAATATTATATACTTAATTTATAGTCTCAAAATACAAAGTTTAAAAAAAAAAATTCAACCTTTCGTTTTTTGCTGTAAGAATATGAAGGAATTATTACGTCATTTTTATGTCAGAACATATGACTTAATATTGAGGTCATAAATAAAGTCACTTTTCACTTCAAAAATTTGAAGATGACTTTATGACATACGTATGAAATCATTTTAAGGTCTTGTGTTCACTGGGTTCCGTCATGTGTACGCAAAAATTTGAAGATGACTTTATGACGTACGTATGACATCATATGAAGGTCTTGTGTTCACTGGGTAAGTATGCTCAATTATGTATTTAGTCTTATTAATTACATATTGAAATTTAGTAAAATGGCGCAACAATGCTTAATTTTAACCTAATTCTGTATATGCAATTTGGGTTAAGTGTGCGCATAAGGCTGTGGGGTAAGAGTACGCATATTTTAATGCGTAATTTTACCCCGATAGTGACAATTCTTTGTGCATTGACAATTCTTTTTATTTGTTTCAGTTTATTCTTATCAAGTTATATATTATCTAATTATAAACGAAATTATAAGCGAAAGGCTCCACACAGATCCGTTGTTTTAAGTGATCAATTTGATGCTGCTAAGAGATTGATTGCTGAAGGTTTGAGTAATTGAAAAGCAACTGAACAAATAAATAATAAAATAATAATAATATATAATAATTTTCTCGATATAAATTGAAATAGATAGTATTTGTGAAAGTATATATTTAATATGTACTAGTAAGAAATTCGGCAACAACTAGACATATGTATGACATTATTGCTTTTTTGTTTTTTTGTTTCGTCAGATCAGCTGAACGTCATATTTATTACGTAAAAGTCTTACGTCAATAAGTGTGAAATAAAGATTTACATGTGACTTATATCTGACTTATATCTTACGTAAATTCTGACATAGCTCAATATCATTTTGATGTCATTTTAACGTAATTGTGTTCACTGGGTGCCAACTCGATTCCAGCGAAGCTAATCAAATAGGGAGAAAGTAGATAAATTTAGGAAATTTATGAATTAATTAAATTTAAATGGAATGAGGAATTGCATTGGCAAGAGTCAAGGATAATTTCAATTTTCAAAAAGGGCGACAAAATGAATGTAATAATTCCATTAAGTCCTTGTATTGCAGGCTTGTTAGTGGTCTTATTTTTTTTTTTTTATAGTAGTGAGAACTTGATATTATTAACATTATTTAAGTAATAATGAGTCTTTGATGGCGATATGATTGAATTTTTTGCCTCTTTCAAAATAAACATCTCAATTGTTAGTATTTAATACGTTCCCTTTTTGGTGAATAACTGCACCTAATCTCTTCAGCATTGACAATACTGTTGCGTCTCAAAAAACAAGAATTTAAAAAAATCCTTGGAAAGTCTGTTTTATCCACGCTGCATTCATCGAGTTTAGTCAGGACCAGGCAAGTTCGCTTTTTCCGAATTTTAAATAAAGGCGAAGAATGTGAAATTACGAAAGAATTATAAGAAAATCGACTAATCTAGGAAGTAAAAATGAAGGATGATTCGAGGAATTTAGTTGATTCGTGAGAATTGTCGATCGGAGCTTTGACTCTCAACAAAATTAAATAAGATTATTTACTTACAGAAATCAGATCAGGTAAGACCTTGTAAGCAGACGGTCTCTTGCTCACAATATTTTCGTGGTACTCTCAATCAGGATGATCGTCAGTGATTAAAACGTGGGCTGACTGATGGTAGAAGATAATTTCGTATATCGTAAGTTAATTGAGAATTGTTAAACTTAAAGGAATCTTAATGTCGGTGTTAATTACAAAAAATAATAATGATAATAACGATTAAAAGATGTAGGTATGATCTTAGTTGCTTATATGGACCAATGGAATCCCTGGTAGGGATGACACTTAGGTTCCATTTCTCGTCAGTCTATGATTTCGATTAGCATATTGTAACAACGGTTAATGTAAACTCGGATTTCTTTTCTCGCTGTGGTTCTCGCAGGAATTTCTAAGTATCGCAAAGTCTTTGAGTGTTTGTTGCGAGTGTTTTATTTTTGTTGCTATATTTATAATCATCACGGTTCTTTCCCCTTAACCGCCTTTTTTGTTCCTACGTGGAAGAGAACTCCAGTTCAACAATGTCATATTATACTTGCGTTGTGTTTTTGATTAAGATTGTGAGCTACCGTAGAGGTCGAAAAATGAAAAGGGTGATCGTTTTGCCGCCACGTCGATGTTTCGTAAAAGAATATTGAGAAAAAAGATTATGCAATTAAAATATAAAAATAAATATTCGAAATGAAATTATTTTGGCTGAACCTCATGTCACGTCACGTCAAATCTTCGTTATATATAAAAAATCAGTATCACATTGTAAGTATTCTATGGTCTTCGAAACTATTCAACCGATTTTAATAAAAGTTTTTTTTATTTTTTGTGATTTTATTCAACTTAGAATATAGGATAGTTTTTTCGATATAATTCTTATATTTATTGCTGATTTAGGGAATTATTATTTAGAGATTACCTAAGTCACTAGGTTTTATAAGTTTTCAATAGATACACATACTATTATTATTATTATTATTATTATTATTATTATTATTATTATTATTATTATTATTATTATTATTATTATTATTATTATTATTATTATTATTATTATTATTATTATTATTATTATTATTATTATTATTATTATTATTATTATTATTATTATTATTATTATTATTATTATTATTATTATTATTATTATTATTATTATTATTATTATTATTATTATTATTATTATTATTATTATTATTATTATTATTATTATTATTATTATTATTATTATTATTATTATTATTATTATTATTATTATTATTATTATTATTATTATTATTATTATTATTATTATTATTATTATTATTATTATTATTATTATTATTATTATTATTATTATTATTATTATTATTATTATTATTATTATTATTATTATTATTATTATTATTATTATTATTATTATTATTATTATTATTATTATTATTATTATTATTATTATTATTATTATTATTATTATTATTATTATTATTATTATTATTATTATTATTATTATTATTATTATTATTATTATTATTATTATTATTATTATTATTATTATTATTATTATTATTATTATTATTATTATTATTATTATTATTATTATTTTTTTTTTTTTTTTTTTTTTTTTTTTTTATCGTGGTAAAAAGTAAAGGCAAATCTTTTATAGACCATAGGCGTCGGCCCTGCCCCCACAGTCAAGGATCGCCCCTCGACGTCAGAGGCAGAGTCAACCCCCGTGTGCTGAACTCTCGTCTCGTCCTTTCGTCCAAAACGCATATCAGCTAAACCCCCCCTCCCCTGATCTTTCCTTGTTCAGGCGAGGGGAAAATCCACTTCTGTCCGCGTGGTCGTCCGCGTCTCCCCCCAACCAGGGATTACTTTAGTATTACTTCTGGTTGGGGGTCTTGTCCGTGTGTCGTTTTGTTATTCGTCTGTTGTGTTCTGTGTGTCGTTCAGTCTGTTGTCTTGCGTCAGGTCCGTCATGTCAGGCAGCCGTCCGCATTTTTCCGTCTTAGAATGGTCTCCGTATATGTGGCGACTAATTGCCACCAGTCCTTTCCGTGGAGCATCACCTCCACGATGTTGTCAGGGGTGATGTCTCCCACGGTCGCTTCGAGTCTCCGTCTTAGGTCAGTCCAGCGGTCGCATGCGAAGAAGGTATGTTTCGCGTCGTCTCGTTCGTGTCCACAGTATGTGCAGTTTGGTGTCTGTACTTTGTTCATTCTGTGGAGGTATTGTCGGAAGTACCCGTGTCCTGTCAGGAGTTGTGTTACGTAAAAGTTTACGTCCCCGAAGTCTCGTTTTGTCCACTGTCTTAGGTCCTTGATGAGTCGTCTTGTCCAGTTGCCTGTTCTTTCTTCCGTCCAGCGTTGTTGCCACGCGCGCATAGTGTTGTCCCTTTCTGTCGATGTTGCGTCCTGTAGTCTCGTGTCTGCGCTTCTTCCGTAGATCCTCTTGCGCTCAAAAGCAAGAAGATCTATGGGAATCACGCCTGCCACGACCAGAACAGCCTGCGCAGAGACTGTCCGGTAGGAGCAGGCGATCCTCAGCGCGCTTTGTCTCTGTATCGTCATCATTGCGTGGCAGTACTTCTTTGTCTTCAGGGAATCTGCCCAGACTTCTGCCCCGTACAGGAGGATCGAGTGGGCTGTCGACATCAGTAGTCTCCGTTTCCTTGGTCTCGGTCCGTTCGTGTTTGCCATCAGGCGGCTTAAGGATTTTACTCTTTCGGCCGCCTTCTGGGCTGTCCTTTGTATGTGAGGCCAGAAGGTCATCTTCGTGTCTAGGGTTACCCCCAGATACTTGACTTCCCCCCTGGTCTCGATTGTTTCTGTCCCAACCGTCATGGGTAGTCTCGTCTGTATGCGTCTCCTTGTGAGGATCAGCAGTTCTGTCTTTTCCGTTGCGAGTTGCAGTCCGTGGTCTGTCATCCACCGTCCGACTCGTCTCATTGTCTGGTTCAGTTTTAACTGCGCCAGCTCTGGGGTCCGCTCCACGATCACCGCCGCTACGTCATCGGCGTATGCGACGAGAGATACGTCAAGCGGGAGTTCCAGTCTGAGCAGGCTGTCATAGGTCGCGTTCCAAAAATCCGGTCCGAGGATAGATCCTTGGGCAACCCCGGCGGTGATCTGTCTCGTCGTGTGTCCTTCTGTCGTCTCGTACGTCAGTCGTCTGTTTCGTAGGTAATCCTTCACCACCCGGAGCAAGTACGGTGGAACCCCGAAAGCGTTTTTAAGCGCTTGCAAGATGTCCACCCACCTGGCCGAGTTGAAGGCGTTCCTAACGTCTAATGTCGCCAGCAACACGATAGGTCGCGTTGCGTGGCAGTATCTGTCTGTTTCCCGGAAGGTGTCAACGACCCTTTGAATCGCGCCAACGGTCGACCGACCCTTCCGGAAGCCGAACTGGCGATCTGAGAGGCCTCCCCCAGCTTCAATCGTCCCTGTAAGTCTCTGTCTAAGTAGCTGTTCGTAAAGTTTTCCCGTCGTGTCCAGTAGGCTCAGCGGCCGGTAGGCCGATGGCGTGCTGGGGTCCCCCTTACCCTTAGGGATGAGGACCAGCCTCGCCACCTTCCACCGGTCGCTGAAAGTCCCTGTCTGTAGGCAGGTGTTGTACAGGTCAAGGAAAATGTCCGGCCTCTGTTTGACCATCAGCCGTACAACCTCCCCCGGCACACCATCTGGTCCCGGCGCCTTGCCAACCTTCACCGCCTTAGCTGCTCTGAAGAGCTCCTCAGCTGTGAAGGCGACAACCGCCGCTGTCCCGTCTTCGTCTGTCATTTCTGTTCGCAGCGGGTGTGTTGGAAAGAGTCCGTCAACGATGCGTCGCATGGATTCCGCATCCTTAAGTACAGGTGGTTCCCGAGCCCCCAGTTTGCCGGTCACTATCTTGTAACCGGCACCCCACGGGTCGCGGTCCACCTCCTCGCAGAGCGTCCTCCAGCACTTCGTTTTACTGTCTCGGATAGCGTTAGTCAGTCTTTTACGTTCTTTTCTGTAATTGGCCTGGAGTGCTTCTCTCTCAGGCCTGCCTTTGGCTCTTGTAACCCTTCTGCGTGCTGCGAGGCAACCCCTCCGCAGTTCGGCGATTTCGTCCGTCCACCAGTATTGTGGCTGTCTGTTTCGTCTGAGGTGTTTTCTCGGCATCGTACTTTCGCACAGCCTTTCTGTCAGTTTAGCTGTCTCGTCTGTAAGTCTTTCCGCCCTGATCCGGCCGGTTAGATCCGGGGGAACGCTGGCAATCGGGGCCGGCGTTGTCGCCAGTTCCTCCGAAAGCCTTTGTGTGTCGAGTCTGTTCGTGTTCCACCGCTGAGGTTGTCGTTGTCTTTTCTGTACCGTTGCTGTCTTTCTTGTTAACTCAAAGGCGATGTACTGGTGGTCGCTGGCCGTATAGTCTTCGATCACCCGCCATCGCCTTACTTGTGTCAGCAGTCTGTCTGAGGTCATTGTTACGTCTGGGATAGAGTTACCATATCCCGGTCGTCTGTATGTCGGCGTGTTTCCTGTATTTGCTACTTCTAGGTCTAGCCTTGAGGCCATCTCCAGAAGCAGCCGTCCTCGTTTGTTCGTCGCTGTCATGCCCCACTCGATCGCTCTCGAGTTGAAGTCCCCAGCGACTACCAGGTCCCCAGGCAGTTCCCTAATTCCGTCCTCGAGGGCCGCTACCTTTCTCCCGAACTCCGCCGAGTCGCAGTTTGGGGTAAGGTAGACACTGACGTAAGTGACAGTGCCCACTTTGACCCAGACATAGTCTTCCCCTGCGCCACAGCCGGTTATCCGGGAACGGGCAGCACCCCTCACCCAGATAGCTACCGTCTCGTCGTCGTTTGTGTACCAAGTCCGTGTTGTCCGTTTTCTGTATGGCTCGCACAGTATGAGTATGTCCACGTCTAGTTCGTCTGCTATCTGGGGTAGTAGCATGTCAGCTGTCCTGCTGCGGTTCAGGTTTCCCTGGATTACGCTGTCCGTCGTCCAGCCCGCTTCCTGCACTCCTCCAGCGCGACCCGGAACGCCGCGCACCTCCCGGAGCCCGAGAGATGCGCCGCGTCCATTCGTCCTGCCTCGGCGCACAGAGAGCAGTTCAGTCTGTTTTTACAGTCCGTCGCGTAATGTCCGGTCTCACCGCATTTCCTGCAGTTCTTCGTTCTGTCTGGTCCTTTGCAGCTCGTCTTTGTGTGTCCAAAGCCCAGGCATTTGTAGCACTTTGTCACCGTGAGTCGTTTCCGTACGCGGCAATGGACCCATCCTATCCCGATCCGACCGCGTCCGAGCAGAATCTTGGCTTCCTGCGATTCAAGATCGCAGACCGCCATGTACTGCTCAGCCCGGTTCGGGCCAAAGATATGGGTCCCAAAGTCTCCGTCCCGTCCTGTCTCCCGTCGTAGTGCCTGTATAACGTCTTCTCTCGTCACCACACAGTCCAGGTCCATAATCTCCACTTGTGTCTTGGAGGTCATGGCTTTTACGCTGCCGTCGTCGCCGACAGCGTTCTGGAGCGCGCGACGAAAGTCTTCTCGTCCGTCCGTTGTTGTCTGTATTTTTATGAGGCACAGTCCGTCTCTCGTCTTTCTGACAGTCTTGACCGTCACGTTGTTTTTGGTCGGGTCTACTGTCTCTCGCATTTTCCGTACCATGTCTGCGTATGTCTTATCTTTTCCTGGCTTAACCAGTACGGCCAGTCCCGGTTGCTTAATGGTCGGTCTGTGCCTTTCAGGCCGGGCGTGAGCGTTCGTCTCGTCTGTCTTTTTCCGTTCTTTCTTCTTCGCCTTTTTTGTCACCACCGTCTGCCAGGCGGCGGCCGGTTCCACTCGCGGGGTCCTTTTCTGTGCGGACTCCGGAGTGGTCCCGGTCGTCTCCCTTTTCCGTTTTGTTCGTGGCGTCACCCGTTTGTTCGTCTCTGTCTCTGTATCCGTGGTTGTGTCGCCGTCGTTGGTCCGTTGCCTCGGAACCGCCGTGGCACACATATCAAGCGCGACATCAGCGGCTTCGAGGATGGTCTTTATACCTGTCTTGACGGTTATATTCATGTTTTTTTGGATGGTCGCTGCCTCTGCCATCTTTGTTGCTGTCGTCTGTATTATTGTCAGCAGTTCCGTCAGGTCTCGTTTCTGTAGCGCTGTGATGTCCAGTCTTTGTTGTTTTGCTTGTACCGTTTTTGTATTTGCCTGTCTGTCGTCGTTGTCGGTGAAAGAGTTGTAGCTCGATGCACTTCCTGCGCTCGATACACTCACCGTTCTATTACGTGTTTGCAGGTCTAGGAAGTTGTGCCCCGCTGTTTTGTCTTTTTTCTCGTATTTATTTGGTATAATTTCAGTTGATTGCTTGCACTTACTGCGGCCCTCAGAATCCTTGCCGCTGCCATGGGCCACCGGATCTTTCTTCCGGTCGGAACCCAGGGTGGATTGTCCCTCTGTAGGGTATACCACCTGAGGTATATCAAAGTTTTGCTTGTGCATTTCATCATTTTACTTTGTTCCGTACTGCGTCGGGTACCTCGGGGTCGCGGTTCCCGTGCCGTGCCGGAACCTTGCACGGCCCCTGAGGGAGTGTTTGTGTGTGCCCGTGTTAGCCTGCTGGTTCATTCATTCTGGGAGAGCCTGTTTATAAGGGTCCCAACCATTCGCTTTCCAGAAGGTCCCGTTTATAGGGACTCTGGCCATTCGCTTTTCAGGGTTACCCGTTTATAGGGTCCCTGATCATTCGCATCACCAGAGCGTCGCACGAAAACACTTCCCTTTTAGTCGCCTTTTACGACAGGCAGGAAATACCTTGGGTCTATTCTACCCCGGAGCCCATACAGGGATATTATTATTATTATTATTATTATTATTATTATTATTATTATTATTATTATTATTATTATTATTATTATTATTATTATTATTATTATTATTTTTTTTTTTTTTTTCTTTTTCCGAGGTCGTCCAGAATGCATTTACGCACGGTAGGAGGGCGCACGAACCCTTCCTCTGTGTGGGACTCACAGACCTTCTGTGACGAAGGCTGAATACTCACTAAACTGGCAAGACCTTACTCCGGGAGACTCCCGGCTCGGGAGCCGCCTTCGCATAAAAACTTCGAGCCGGGGCCACTGAGGCTTAGCTCGCGGTTAGAGCTTCCTTCTGTCTTTATTTTTCATTATGTCTGTTTTCTTTACGCTCTTGGTAGGGTGTTTCGTGGTTCCCATTAGCCTTCTAAGCAACCGTCCTCCTTTTTTTTTTCGAAGGACGGTGTGTACATAGTTTGCTACAGCTGTCCAGTTTTCCTGCTTTTGTAGCATTTTATCTACGACATTGTCGGCGTTGATTGTTCCGAGCCTTGCTTCCAGCTCTTGTCTCTTCTCCAGCCACTGGGTGCAGCCGAAGAACGAGTGTTCCGCGTCGTCCTTTTCAAAACCGCAGTAGTTGCAGTTTGGCGTTCTTGTTTTTCCCATCTTATAAAGGTATGCCCGATAGTAGCCGTGGTTGGACAGGAATTGGGTGAGGTAAAAGTCAACCTCTCCGTGTTGTCGCTCCGTCCATTCCTTGACGCTTTTGATAAGTCGTGCTGTCCATCTTCCTTTGCGGCTCTCCATCCACCTTTGTTGCCAGAGTTCCCACGTACTGTCGCGGGCCTCTCTTGCGGCTTCTGTGCGACCTTGTCGCTGTTGCGATACGTGTCGAATCCGTCTCTCCCTTGCTAAAAGGTCAATGGGTATTGCGCCTGCTATTACCATTATCGCATCTTCCGAAACCGTACGGTAGGCGCAGGCGACCCTTAGGGCTCCTACTCTTTGGACCTGGGCGATCCGCGACCTCTTTCTTTCGACCTTGAGCTCCTCACCCCATATCTCTGCCCCATACAGCATAATGGACTGGGCGGTTGACATTAACAGCCTGCGTTTCCCAGGTTTTGGACCTCTAACATTAGGCATGATCCTACTTAATGCCTTGACTCTTGTTGCAGCCCTGTCTGCTGCTTGCCTGAGGTGATCCCAGTACGTTAGTTTCCTATCTAACGTCACCCCGAGGTATTTGACTGCTTCCTTAGTCCAAATCTCCTCTTCTTGCACGTTTAGAGGGATGATGGTGTCAATTTCTTTCCTTGTCAGTAGGATCATCTCCGTTTTCTTAGTCGCGAGTTCGAGTCCATGTCTTTCCATCCATGGCCCCACCCTGCGCATCACCTGGTTCAGTCGCATTTGGATGAGCTCGGTAGTGCGTTCGATTATGACTACGGCTACATCGTCGGCGTACCCGACCAGGAACGTCCCTTCTGGCATTTCCTCGCGGAGCAGACCGTCGTATGCCACATTCCACAGATCGGGTCCCAAGATTGATCCCTGGAAGGCTCCTGCTGTTATTTTTTTACGTCTTTCCCCGTCCGACGTTGCGTACGTCAGATACCGGTCATGCAGATAATCTCTTAGTACGCGTAAGAGATAGTCCGGTATCTTGAAAGCGTGCTCGAGTTCCCGCAATATGTCCTTCCATCTGGCTGAGTTGAAGGCATTCTTTACATCCAAGGTCACCAGCAGAACGAGTGGCCTAGCTCCGTGGCATACGTTTCTGGTGCCGAGAACTGCCTCCACCACTTTCTCCACTGCTCCTATCGTCGATCTCCCCTTCCGAAATCCGTACTGTCTATCGGAGAGGTCTCCCGCATCCTGTAGTGCTTTTAAAAGGCGGTTCTTCAGCAGCTTTTCATAGAGCTTCCCTGCTGTGTCCAGCATACATAGCGGTCTGTATGATGATGGGGAGTTTGGCTCTCCTTTGCCCTTGTCAATCAGAGCTAGTCGTGCGATTTTCCATGGTGCTGGGAACACTCCCATTCGCAGGCATGCGTTATACACATTTAGAAGTAGTAGCGGGTGTCTTATCGCGACAATCTTAATGACTTCTGCTGGTATGCCGTCTGGTCCGGGAGCTTTTCCGTTCTTCATTGACTTTGCTGCTGCCTCCAATTCCCGTCCCGTGAAGAGAGGGACTGGCCCTGTGAGCATCCTGTCTGCTTGCTCCATGATTTCTGGGTGCGTCGGGAATAGCGTGTCTACAATGTGCTTCATATTTTCAACGTCCCTGTTCGTAGTGGGTGCGAGCTTCCCGAGCTTGCCCATCACGATTTGGAATGCCCGGCCCCAGGGGTCGTTGTTTACCTCCTGGCATAGGTTGTTCCAGCACTGCTTCTTGCTTGTTTTGATCGCGTTGCGCATCTTCTTTCGCGCGAGCTGATACTCTGCGTATTTCTGACTGGCCTCCTGCCTGTTCCTGGATCTTTGGTACAGACGTCTGTGTCTGAGGCATTGTCTTCTCAGTTCGGCTATTTCCTCGTTCCACCAGTAAGCCGACCGTTTGCCTTTCCATCTTTTCTTCCTCGGCATGGCAACCTCACAGGCATTTTTTAGCAGCTGCATGGATTCTTCAGCTAGTCTGCGCGCTCCTTCTCTTGTTTCTCGTGCAGGAGTTACGTTGCTATTGATAGCAGCGAGGCCGCTTTCCACTTCCCGCGTCAGTCGTTCAGTATTCAACTTCTTGATATTCCATCCTGTGTTTCGTGCTATTTCCTTTGTGGCAGTTCCTTCTATGATGTCGAAGACGATGTATTGGTGGTTGCTACCATTTTCGTCCTCGATCACCTGCCAGCCGACTATTCTTGGCCCGAGGTTCTCTGATGCCAGGGTAATGTCTGGTATCGAGTTGCCGAAACCCGGCCTCCGGAATGTCGTTGTGTTCCCTTCGTTCATTACGAGTAGGCCGAGCCTCGCTGCCATGTCCAGGACAGCCCGTCCTTTGGAGTTTGTAGCGGGCATTCCCCATTCCACTGCTCTTGCATTGAAGTCTCCGGCTATTATAAGGTTGCCTTCCATTTTGTCTCGGATGGTGTCCTCAAGGTGCCCTATTCTCGCTCTGTATTCCTCGATGCCAGTGTTTGGGGAGAAGTAGCAGCTAACGTATGTTATGTCTCCACTATTCAGCCAAACAAAGTGATTCTCTGATCCGCCTGAGTCCTGGCGGATCACTCCCGTTTTAGCCACGCAGATTGCTGCCATTTTGGCGGCATCGCTGAGCCATGTAGGAGGCTTGTGGTTCACGTACTGCTCACTCATGAGCGCTATGTCCACCCCTCTCTCGCACAGCATTTGCGGTAGGAGGGCGTCAGCGTCTTTGGCCCCGTTCATGTTTCCTTGGAGGACTCTGGGCATTATCTCTGGCTTTTTTTTCTACTGTCCAAGACCTGTCTGAAGGCCCTGCATGCTCCTGATCCGGGGACATGTTTTACGTCCCCTCCTGTTTGTAGTCCGCTGCAGAGCACACATCTTGGATCCGTGCCGCAGTCTTTGGCCCTATGGTCCTCCCTGCCGCATCTGTAGCAGAGGTGTGTTCGATCCGGGCCCTTACAGTCGTGTCTGGTGTGCCCGTAGCCCAGGCATTTATAGCACCTTTGTATGACAATTCTTCTTCTAATCCGGCATCTGATCCAGCCGACCACTACTACTCCCTTCTTTAAGAGGGACAGGGCTCCAGTCTCATTCATTTCAGCCAGAGCCATTTTCTCCTGTCGTCGGTTCGGAGGCAGCATCGTTACCTTTAGCTCGCCGAGCTCGTCCGGGTTTTCAGTCGCCTTTTGTATGGCGTGTCGGACTTCCTCTTCCTGGGCGATGGCTTCGAGGTCGAGAATCTCCAGGGTCATCCTTGGCTTCCTCGATTGGACTTTTCCTGCCGCTCCTATCGCCGTTGAGATGGCCTGCGTTAGAGGTTCCTTGTTCTTAGTGTTCTTGGACAGCTCAACTAGGATGCAACCAGATTTTGTGCTGCGGATCCTCGTAACATCTGCTCCGCATTCTTTGGGGTTAACACTGTTGCGGAATGCTCCCAGCACTTCCGCGTATGTTTTCCCTTCCGCTGGCTTGATGAGGATGGCTTCGCTTCTTTGCTTTGCCTTCCTTGGCTTCTTTTCCTTCTTCGCAGATTTTTTCTTTCCTCTTCTTTTTTCTTTTTGACGACCTCCGTCCATTTGGTGGTTTCGGTCGTCGTCGCCTCTTGCCTCGGTCTTTTGAGGCTATCTTCAGGGAGCTGCGGGGGGCTTGTGGCTCCTCTTTTGTTTGTGCCCACTTCAGGCACAGAGTTAGCCCGTAGCCGCTGAGAGACTCGCGCGGGGATCCTCGCTCCTTCATTGGCCTTTGCTCGAGTTTTGTACAGAAATTCGAGGCTGTCAATGATCTCCTCCAATTTCGGGAGTCCTTGCTTGATAGCGTTGTTAACATTTGGCTGTCTCGTCACAGCCGCCTTCATATTAGCAAGGAGGGATCTCGCTTGCGCGAGTTTCTCTCTCTCACAATTCTGTGGTGTCTCCTTCGCAGGCTGGGCATCTTCTCCTTTGTCGCTTTGCTCAGCGATCTTTCTTCCGTCTTCTTCCATTTTTTTATTTCGGTTTTGATTTTGTTTTTGTTTCTCCATAAATTTTCTTTATTACTCCAGAGTGTCAGGCCGTCTCCGAACGCGGTGTCTCAGGAAGTTGGGGGGTGATCACCCTCGCAACTACCCCATTGTTGCGAAAGCTTTTGGCTATAAGGGCGGGAATTAGTCATCCGTCCTTGCCGTTCACCTGCTTCCTTCATCAACATCCTGACACTCCCGTGGGTGCGACGCGTTGACGCCGGGAGTTTCCACGGGAACTGCGCTGTACGCATCATCCAGCACATCCCTTTCGGGTAGCGTCAACGTACTCGCTGGTCCTCGTGACCCTGCCATAACCTGGCTGCAAGCCCTTACAGGGTGACATCCGGGCCAGATGAACCCTGGTTTTTTTTTTTTTTTTTTTTTTTTTTTTGGGAAGGTTGTACTCCTTCTTCTCACGTATTTGAAATTTTTTCCTTTGTCTACCTCCAGACAAGCTCTGTGATAGTTTTCCTAACGTTTGATCTCGGCTGAATCGTTAGGTTTAAGTTCAGTGTTTGCTTGTTATTTACAGTTTCTTTTAAATAATCATTATACTGTTATTTAACTGTAAGCTTTGTTCTTCATCTGTTTACATTATGAAAATTATCTGAGAACATTATGATATGTTCTCTGTGGAGGTTACCGATGTTTACCTTTTTTGGTGTTATTCCCATGTCATTGTTTGAGTTACTTATAATCTCTTTGTGTAAGTTTAACGGTTGGTCGTTAACTGTTATTTCAAAAATTCTATCTATCAGGTGTAGTTAATGAAATTATGCATATGATATATAATATCCAATTTTCCATCTGCTTTTGGTTTCGAGTATTTAATAGAATATTTTTCGAAAGTATTGTATTGTAATGAGTTGTTCATCCGGCTAGAATCTTTGCTACGTTATCCTTTCAAACAAAGACAAAGCGTCACTCACCCTGCAATTCTTTCCTCCTCCTAAGCATTGATTTTGTGTGGGGGTGCTGCGGGGGTGATGTTCACTTTCCCACCTTTTCACATTTCACATCTTTTTACGCGCCTGTGCTCGTTTCTTTCGCAGCAGGTTACGTGAGAATTCACGTATACCTTTTGCGAAGGATACGAAGTTATCGGCTCGACGGCAAAGAAGCGTGCTTTCGCTTCGACGGCTGCGCGCGTACCATTATTATTATTATTATTATTATTATTATTATTATTATTATTATTATTATTATTATTATTATTATTATTATTATTATTATTATTATTATTATTATTATTATTATTATTATTATTATTATTATTATTATTATTATTATTATTATTATTATTATTATTATTATTATTATTATTATTATTATTATTATTATTATTATTATTATTATTATTATTATTATTATTATTATTATTATTATTATTATTATTATTATTATTATTATTATTATTATTATTATTATTATTATTATTATTATTATTATTATTATTATTATTATTATTATTATTATTATTATTATTATTATTATTATTATTATTATTATTATTTTTTTTTTTTTTTTTTTTTTTTTTTTTTTTTTTTTATCGTGGTAAAAAGTAAAGGCAAATCTTTTATAGACCATAGGCGTCGGCCCTGCCCCCACAGTCAAGGATCGCCCCTCGACGTCAGAGGCAGAGTCAACCCCCGTGTGCTGAACTCTCGTCTCGTCCTTTCGTCCAAAACGCATATCAGCTAAACCCCCCTCCCCTGATCTTTCCTTGTTCAGGCGAGGGGAAAATCCACTTCTGTCCGCGTGGTCGTCCGCGTCTCCCCCCAACCAGGGATTACTTTAGTATTACTTCTGGTTGGGGGTCTTGTCCGTGTGTCGTTTTGTTATTCGTCTGTTGTGTTCTGTGTGTCGTTCAGTCTGTTGTCTTGCGTCAGGTCCGTCATGTCAGGCAGCCGTCCGCATTTTTCCGTCTTAGAATGGTCTCCGTATATGTGGCGACTAATTGCCACCAGTCCTTTCCGTGGAGCATCACCTCCACGATGTTGTCAGGGGTGATGTCTCCCACGGTCGCTTCGAGTCTCCGTCTTAGGTCAGTCCAGCGGTCGCATGCGAAGAAGGTATGTTTCGCGTCGTCTCGTTCGTGTCCACAGTATGTGCAGTTTGGTGTCTGTACTTTGTTCATTCTGTGGAGGTATTGTCGGAAGTACCCGTGTCCTGTCAGGAGTTGTGTTACGTAAAAGTTTACGTCCCCGAAGTCTCGTTTTGTCCACTGTCTTAGGTCCTTGATGAGTCGTCTTGTCCAGTTGCCTGTTCTTTCTTCCGTCCAGCGTTGTTGCCACGCGCGCATAGTGTTGTCCCTTTCTGTCGATGTTGCGTCCTGTAGTCTCGTGTCTGCGCTTCTTCCGTAGATCCTCTTGCGCTCAAAAGCAAGAAGATCTATGGGAATCACGCCTGCCACGACCAGAACAGCCTGCGCAGAGACTGTCCGGTAGGAGCAGGCGATCCTCAGCGCGCTTTGTCTCTGTATCGTCATCATTGCGTGGCAGTACTTCTTTGTCTTCAGGGAATCTGCCCAGACTTCTGCCCCGTACAGGAGGATCGAGTGGGCTGTCGACATCAGTAGTCTCCGTTTCCTTGGTCTCGGTCCGTTCGTGTTTGCCATCAGGCGGCTTAAGGATTTTACTCTTTCGGCCGCCTTCTGGGCTGTCCTTTGTATGTGAGGCCAGAAGGTCATCTTCGTGTCTAGGGTTACCCCCAGATACTTGACTTCCCCCCTGGTCTCGATTGTTTCTGTCCCAACCGTCATGGGTAGTCTCGTCTGTATGCGTCTCCTTGTGAGGATCAGCAGTTCTGTCTTTTCCGTTGCGAGTTGCAGTCCGTGGTCTGTCATCCACCGTCCGACTCGTCTCATTGTCTGGTTCAGTTTTAACTGCGCCAGCTCTGGGGTCCGCTCCACGATCACCGCCGCTACGTCATCGGCGTATGCGACGAGAGATACGTCAAGCGGGAGTTCCAGTCTGAGCAGGCTGTCATAGGTCGCGTTCCAAAAATCCGGTCCGAGGATAGATCCTTGGGCAACCCCGGCGGTGATCTGTCTCGTCGTGTGTCCTTCTGTCGTCTCGTACGTCAGTCGTCTGTTTCGTAGGTAATCCTTCACCACCCGGAGCAAGTACGGTGGAACCCCGAAAGCGTTTTTAAGCGCTTGCAAGATGTCCACCCACCTGGCCGAGTTGAAGGCGTTCCTAACGTCTAATGTCGCCAGCAACACGATAGGTCGCGTTGCGTGGCAGTATCTGTCTGTTTCCCGGAAGGTGTCAACGACCCTTTGAATCGCGCCAACGGTCGACCGACCCTTCCGGAAGCCGAACTGGCGATCTGAGAGGCCTCCCCCAGCTTCAATCGTCCCTGTAAGTCTCTGTCTAAGTAGCTGTTCGTAAAGTTTTCCCGTCGTGTCCAGTAGGCTCAGCGGCCGGTAGGCCGATGGCGTGCTGGGGTCCCCCTTACCCTTAGGGATGAGGACCAGCCTCGCCACCTTCCACCGGTCGCTGAAAGTCCCTGTCTGTAGGCAGGTGTTGT
This sequence comes from Polistes dominula, assembly GCF_049000335.1. Taxonomy (NCBI): domain Eukaryota; kingdom Metazoa; phylum Arthropoda; class Insecta; order Hymenoptera; family Vespidae; genus Polistes; species Polistes dominula. Next base: position 3,391,827 of record NW_028300880.1, on the reverse strand, counting down.
ACAGGTCAAGGAAAATGTCCGGCCTCTGTTTGACCATCAGCCGTACAACCTCCCCCGGCACACCATCTGGTCCCGGCGCCTTGCCAACCTTCACCGCCTTAGCTGCTCTGAAGAGCTCCTCAGCTGTGAAGGCGACAACCGCCGCTGTCCCGTCTTCGTCTGTCATTTCTGTTCGCAGCGGGTGTGTTGGAAAGAGTCCGTCAACGATGCGTCGCATGGATTCCGCATCCTTAAGTACAGGTGGTTCCCGAGCCCCCAGTTTGCCGGTCACTATCTTGTAACCGGCACCCCACGGGTCGCGGTCCACCTCCTCGCAGAGCGTCCTCCAGCACTTCGTTTTACTGTCTCGGATAGCGTTAGTCAGTCTTTTACGTTCTTTTCTGTAATTGGCCTGGAGTGCTTCTCTCTCAGGCCTGCCTTTGGCTCTTGTAACCCTTCTGCGTGCTGCGAGGCAACCCCTCCGCAGTTCGGCGATTTCGTCCGTCCACCAGTATTGTGGCTGTCTGTTTCGTCTGAGGTGTTTTCTCGGCATCGTACTTTCGCACAGCCTTTCTGTCAGTTTAGCTGTCTCGTCTGTAAGTCTTTCCGCCCTGATCCGGCCGGTTAGATCCGGGGGAACGCTGGCAATCGGGGCCGGCGTTGTCGCCAGTTCCTCCGAAAGCCTTTGTGTGTCGAGTCTGTTCGTGTTCCACCGCTGAGGTTGTCGTTGTCTTTTCTGTACCGTTGCTGTCTTTCTTGTTAACTCAAAGGCGATGTACTGGTGGTCGCTGGCCGTATAGTCTTCGATCACCCGCCATCGCCTTACTTGTGTCAGCAGTCTGTCTGAGGTCATTGTTACGTCTGGGATAGAGTTACCATATCCCGGTCGTCTGTATGTCGGCGTGTTTCCTGTATTTGCTACTTCTAGGTCTAGCCTTGAGGCCATCTCCAGAAGCAGCCGTCCTCGTTTGTTCGTCGCTGTCATGCCCCACTCGATCGCTCTCGAGTTGAAGTCCCCAGCGACTACCAGGTCCCCAGGCAGTTCCCTAATTCCGTCCTCGAGGGCCGCTACCTTTCTCCCGAACTCCGCCGAGTCGCAGTTTGGGGTAAGGTAGACACTGACGTAAGTGACAGTGCCCACTTTGACCCAGACATAGTCTTCCCCTGCGCCACAGCCGGTTATCCGGGAACGGGCAGCACCCCTCACCCAGATAGCTACCGTCTCGTCGTCGTTTGTGTACCAAGTCCGTGTTGTCCGTTTTCTGTATGGCTCGCACAGTATGAGTATGTCCACGTCTAGTTCGTCTGCTATCTGGGGTAGTAGCATGTCAGCTGTCCTGCTGCGGTTCAGGTTTCCCTGGATTACGCTGTCCGTCGTCCAGCCCGCTTCCTGCACTCCTCCAGCGCGACCCGGAACGCCGCGCACCTCCCGGAGCCCGAGAGATGCGCCGCGTCCATTCGTCCTGCCTCGGCGCACAGAGAGCAGTTCAGTCTGTTTTTACAGTCCGTCGCGTAATGTCCGGTCTCACCGCATTTCCTGCAGTTCTTCGTTCTGTCTGGTCCTTTGCAGCTCGTCTTTGTGTGTCCAAAGCCCAGGCATTTGTAGCACTTTGTCACCGTGAGTCGTTTCCGTACGCGGCAATGGACCCATCCTATCCCGATCCGACCGCGTCCGAGCAGAATCTTGGCTTCCTGCGATTCAAGATCGCAGACCGCCATGTACTGCTCAGCCCGGTTCGGGCCAAAGATATGGGTCCCAAAGTCTCCGTCCCGTCCTGTCTCCCGTCGTAGTGCCTGTATAACGTCTTCTCTCGTCACCACACAGTCCAGGTCCATAATCTCCACTTGTGTCTTGGAGGTCATGGCTTTTACGCTGCCGTCGTCGCCGACAGCGTTCTGGAGCGCGCGACGAAAGTCTTCTCGTCCGTCCGTTGTTGTCTGTATTTTTATGAGGCACAGTCCGTCTCTCGTCTTTCTGACAGTCTTGACCGTCACGTTGTTTTTGGTCGGGTCTACTGTCTCTCGCATTTTCCGTACCATGTCTGCGTATGTCTTATCTTTTCCTGGCTTAACCAGTACGGCCAGTCCCGGTTGCTTAATGGTCGGTCTGTGCCTTTCAGGCCGGGCGTGAGCGTTCGTCTCGTCTGTCTTTTTCCGTTCTTTCTTCTTCGCCTTCTTTGTCACCACCGTCTGCCAGGCGGCGGCCGGTTCCACTCGCGGGGTCCTTTTCTGTGCGGACTCCGGAGTGGTCCCGGTCGTCTCCCTTTTCCGTTTTGTTCGTGGCGTCACCCGTTTGTTCGTCTCTGTCTCTGTATCCGTGGTTGTGTCGCCGTCGTTGGTCCGTTGCCTCGGAACCGCCGTGGCACACATATCAAGCGCGACATCAGCGGCTTCGAGGATGGTCTTTATACCTGTCTTGACGGTTATATTCATGTTTTTTTGGATGGTCGCTGCCTCTGCCATCTTTGTTGCTGTCGTCTGTATTATTGTCAGCAGTTCCGTCAGGTCTCGTTTCTGTAGCGCTGTGATGTCCAGTCTTTGTTGTTTTGCTTGTACCGTTTTTGTATTTGCCTGTCTGTCGTCGTTGTCGGTGAAAGAGTTGTAGCTCGATGCACTTCCTGCGCTCGATACACTCACCGTTCTATTACGTGTCTGCAGGTCTAGGAAGTTGTGCCCCGCTGTTTTGTCTTTTTTCTCGTATTTATTTGGTATAATTTCAGTTGATTGCTTGCACTTACTGCGGCCCTCAGAATCCTTGCCGCTGCCATGGGCCACCGGATCTTTCTTCCGGTCGGAACCCAGGGTGGATTGTCCCTCTGTAGGGTATACCACCTGAGGTATATCAAAGTTTTGCTTGTGCATTTCATCATTTTACTTTGTTCCGTACTGCGTCGGGTACCTCGGGGTCGCGGTTCCCGTGCCGTGCCGGAACCTTGCACGGCCCCTGAGGGAGTGTTTGTGTGTGCCCGTGTTAGCCTGCTGGTTCATTCATTCTGGGAGAGCCTGTTTATAAGGGTCCCAACCATTCGCTTTCCAGAAGGTCCCGTTTATAGGGACTCTGGCCATTCGCTTTTCAGGGTTACCCGTTTATAGGGTCCCTGATCATTCGCATCACCAGAGCGTCGCACGAAAACACTTCCCTTTTAGTCGCCTTTTACGACAGGCAGGAAATACCTTGGGTCTATTCTACCCCGGAGCCCATACAGGGAATTATTATTATTATTATTATTATTATTATTATTATTATTATTATTATTATTATTATTATTATTATTATTATTATTATTATTATTATTATTATTATTATTATTATTATTATTATTATTATTATTATTATTATTATTATTATTATTATTATTATTATTATTATTATTATTATTATTATTATTATTATTATTATTATTATTATTATTATTATTATTATTATTATTATTATTATTATTATTATTATTATTATTATTATTATTATTATTATTATTATTATTATTATTATTATTATTATTATTATTATTATTATTATTATTATTATTATTATTATTATTATTATTATTATTATTATTATTATTATTATTATTATTATTATTATTATTATTATTATTATTATTATTATTATTATTATTATTATTATTATTATTATTATTATTATTATTATTATTATTATTATTATTATTATTATTATTATTATTATTATTATTATTATTATTATTATTATTATTATTATTATTATTATTATTATTATTATTATTATTATTATTATTATTATTATTATTATTATTATTATTATTATTATTATTATTATTATTATTATTATTATTATTATTATTATTATTATTATTATTATTATTATTATTATTATTATTATTATTATTATTATTATTATTATTATTATTATTATTATTATTATTATTATTATTATTATTATTATTATTATTATTATTATTATTATTATTATTATTATTATTATTATTATTATTATTATTATTATTATTATTATTATTATTATTATTATTATTATTATTATTATTATTATTATTATTATTATTATTATTATTATTATTATTATTATTATTATTATTATTAACTGGTATTAAGAACTGGAAAGTTCATTGCCGCAAATACCAAATCCTGTCATTGTTCCCATCCCTGAGCGCGATCCTTCCATTCGCGGTCTTCGTATCCTATTTCTTTCAGATCTCTTCTAATATTATCCTTCCATCTACGTCTCGGTCTACCTAGTGGTCTTTTCCCGTTTGGTATATCTGTTAGGCCCAACGTGAACTATACGTGATCCCTTGGAAAACCGGTCTAAACCTGCTAGGGCTAGTAGATAAAACCTACACTTGCGCTGCATACTAATTTAAGGAACATCCTTTTCTACTTTTTCACGCCGAACATAAAATTTGGAATTTTAAACAATCCCCCACCGTGAGAACACCAATAAGAATCCCTTAACTTATGAAAAAACGCCCTTCTTCTAGAACATTCCTTGTTCCGATTTCCCTTAAAGGGGGCTCCTTCGACATCCGAAACTCTCTTCTATCCTGGCCGTTACGCTTGTAAGTCGTTTTGTATCCGAACGTAAATCTGTTGTAAATAAAAGTTATTCTTTCCAAAACTTGGAAATTCTTGTTTTTAATACAATCACAAGAATTCAATAGGCCGAATTCCTACATTATCCGGAAATCAACGCGAATTTAACTTCACGTGAACATTTCCGCGTAACATATCGACCAATATTTTGTGCGCCGTTCGATCCTCCCCCATGCGCGCCACGTGACCAGCCCATCTTAATCGGCGTGATCTTACGACGTTGATAATGTCCGGTTTGTTGTACAATCGATCATACGAATCAACGTTATGGAGTTTTCTCCCATCCCCCAGACCCGTGGAAAAAGGTGGATTTTAACTCTGGATTTTTCTCCCTTGTTGCATGATTTTTGCACGGCGTTGCGGAATAATCAATTAGAATAGGTATTTAAATTGTATGAAATAAACGCCGTTCATAATCAAATGATGTAATAGACCAGGGGTTTTGTCAGAAAATCAAAAATTTTTTCCAACTTTGTGGCTTACTATTTTTTAACGGCACTACGTGTTTTTTCATTATTTTCGATGGATCTATAGGTGGTAAGAATGCCATAAAAAATCATTTGATAAAAAAGCACCCGGTTATTTTGTGCTTTTTAATTCTCACCTGCACTCAGTTGGACAGCTTACAAGTCACGGCATAGTGCTAAAAATTATTATTTTATGCCTTTCTATCGTCCAATACAGGTTTCCTGCGGGATCATATGACCCATCGATTTTTTAGGTCGGGCGTGTAGACTATTTGTAATTCAGAATATTATTGGTAAACTGATGATTTTTCGCAGCTTTTACTTAAGAATAGGGAGCTAGGGGAAGCTAGTTTTTAGGGCTTTCAGAGTAAATATGAAACAATCATTTAAAATTAGATACTTTTTAAATAAATATTAATATTAATGAATAATGCGTTTCTTTTACAACTATTCTAGGAGAGAAAATATCGTTAGAATTACTGCGATTCAAAACTCGATGATACGAAAAAATACTTTCAAAAAAGGATATATTATATTTACTTTGTTCACGACGAATTATATTTCCTTCAATAAACATCCTACGATTTTATTGTTTATCTATGACTATCGCATTCAGCTCTCCATTTTTATTGCTTGAATTTGTAAAAGTGTAGTTTTTATCGGCTATTCCATCCACTAATCATACCGGTGTCTTTTGTTATATATGGTAATAATTTTAAAATAAATAAATACTACAATTATCTTACTGTTGATACTGTGCACTCGTCTGATTCTGTTGAAACTTGCTTTTTTGCAGGTTTAACTTTTAATTTGCGTGATCTACACACGTAATATTTTATTTTTTGTTATGCAAACGTACTATTACTTATTACGTGCGTACATATATAAGCACGCACACCTGTTTTTTTTTTCATTTTCATAATATTTTTCCATCGGATACTAATGATTACGTTAAAAAAACGAAATAATTACTGTTTCATAATTTGTTGTTTTATTTATGATTTTATTTTTGTACATCTGAATCGGAAAATGTGGATAGATCTCTAAAGACTTATTTTAACTGAATAAATATAATAAAATAAATACTCTATAATTGTTAAAATAAATTATTATAAATAATTATAGTAAGCTCAATTGTAGCTGAATTATTACACCATTTTTTACTCGTTGAATGCCCTCTAATGTTCATTATATCAAACTAAAAATTTCATAGCGTTCTTTTTCACCACTTCCACCTAGGCACGAATAGGGTGTGACTATAAAATATTTACCATTTATAAAAATATAAATACGACTGAGAGTATGCAATGTTATGTATAATATGCGTCATCATTTTCACTTGCATATAAATTTTATTTTGCCTTTTTTTTTTAAGTTAACTTAGGTAACGCAGTAACCATAAAAAACTGTTTGTTCGACTTTGAATTTTTACTTCGGTCAATACGTAGAAAACCGAACATTAAAAATGTTTCTCTCACCTCAAGCATTTTGTTTATATTTAGGCAATCATTGATTTCAAAAACAACGCACGATCGTTTGTTCAGACGACATATTAAAACTGTCCGGGCAGCAAGTTTTCTATAATTTGTTTACCTTTTCAACAACATATGAAATAAATTAAAAATAGAAACTTTATAATGATATTTGGAATAATGATAAATCGCTTTATAAGATGAGATATTCGTATCGCAGTTTTGACAAATTCAGAGCTGTTAAGAGTTCATTCTGGTTTATACGCCGAAAAAAAGGCTATTTTCACGATTTTTTTTTTAGGCTTTGTTGGATACATATACATATGAAAGTTGTTGGGTATGATAAATACAGTCTAGAAGTACTAGAAAAAAATTTTTTTTTATTGTTTTTAACATTTTTGGACATTCAAAATGGCTGACAAACGTGAACCCTTCAAAAGTAGGTATGCTGTTGGCGGGCATCGAAATTTGAGAACGGGTGATCTAAAACAAAAAAATTAAACGGTTTTAAATTCAGTATGACAATGGCTATCGGGTATGCTAAAACTATCAATTTTTATGAAAACAAAACAAAATGACGGCCATTTTTCGAAAAATAAAAAAATCAACGATTTTTTTCACACTTTTTTGTAAAAAAAAAATAGTAAAAATTAATATTTTGACTAGGTTATAGCAGGCGAGATAGCTACTCATGTTTAGAGTATGTGGTTAAAATTTCAGAAGGATCGGTTAAGTAGTTTCGGAGATATCATGCCCGCTAACCGAAAAAACGTTGTTTCGAGAAAAACGCGTTTAGTTTCTTTTAACAAATTTTTAAAAAGTCTGACTTTACCTTATTCTGCGATGCCTGCACCATATAGTATGCCTTCTGCTTCTTCAAAATACTCATTTTCTTCCACTCTAGTCTTTTTTCGTTGTGTCCTAGCCTTTTTTGAAGATTCTCCGCTCAAACGATTGGCTGAGCGCACACGCGTGTTGTCGCGGTTACTAGCGTAATTGACTGCGATAGGGTCAAGTTTTATCACCAAAACGTGCATTATTTTCAGTATTGGATCAAAACCTTCGTTGAATATACAAGCTGTCAATTTACAAGCTATTTCAACAATTTTTTTTACCATTAAATAGGTGTTTAGGCACCATAGCCCAAACGCATTTGTTGAAGCACTCATTATTATTTTGAGTGTGGCTACCTAAACATCTTTCAAGTAATTCTGTTTTTGTCAGGTCAACATCAACCTTTTGTTTTTTGCAGCTATATTGATGCAGAGACATTTCCACTTACACAACCGCAAATGGTTTGTCTCCTCTCTCTGTAATATCTCTATGTGTTTGGGTCGCAAAATAATATACTTAGACTGCTCGGATCGTTCTAAAATTTTTGTATGATAATTTTATATATGTCTACTTTTGAAAAATGCAAAAAAAAAATTAATTTTTTCAAAATGATAAACCAGAATGAACCCTTAAGTAAATAAGAATACTAATGAATTATTTACAAAAATTTTAATATGCATTTATTTAACAAATATTTTATTACAAGACAAGCAGGACATCAAAATCTAGCGGAAGAAATAGAAACCAGAAAGCTTTAATGACTCTTTAGAATTCTTTTAAGTTTTGTATAAAAACATTGATGGAAAAGGTTGCACTAATGCAGAAAAAAGTGTAACAGTTAACAGATGTTTATTATGTAATTTTTTTGAAATTTTAAGAATTTTAGTATTTGTTTAAATATTGCTGAATTTTTTTGCTGTATTATTGCAATGTTTAAGATAAAATATTTAATAAGCTTCTTGACTAATCTATTTGGATGATTTATTCTCAATTTATTCTGATCATTTGAGGCACATGTAGCATATGTAATTAATTAGTTATAAGAGAAAAGTACTTTTTATTTTCTTGCAATATTATATTCGTTGTACCTATGAAACATTCATATAAAAAACGATTAATAAATGAGATTCAAATGAATCTTGTAGAGAATAAAATGTGAGCTTTACCCCTTCCTGTGTCTTTTAGCTCGACGAAACTCGAGTCCAAGCGGTAGGCATCGACGAGCGCTAAACAGACTAAAGTAATGTTTGCTTGTAAACTGTTCGTAAATAGTTACAATAAAAAACCAAGTATCTGATCACGAGTCAGACTCGCGATATTAGTGTTTGGGCAAAAATCTTTATCGCGAGTCAGAATCGATAAAGTACGTGAAGGTGTTTATATTTATTTTCGAGGTGATCATCAAATTAAACGAAAAATCCGTGTTTCTGGATAACAATATAAATTTCCTTTAAATTAATAACAATATATATAATTTAAGGTACATTAAAAAGTTAAGTATATACTACTAACTTCTAGGATTGTTTAATAGAAAATACATTTCTTTTAACATTCATATTAAAAGAATTTCAACCTTACGATATATTCATCGATTGAAAAAACTATGATTATGTAATATAAAAATTGAAAAAAATGTAAATTGACAATGTTCAAAGCAGGTTAAAAGAATTTCATAAGATGTATAATCCAATGACATAATAAATAAAAGTCGTAATTTAAATTGATAATTCTTATGGTTTTTGTAGAGATGGCAAAGACTCGATGAGGGATGGATTTTTACTAAGACATTCTTTGCTATGCTGTCAATCAACGATTTGTTTTTTGCTTTATTTGGTGTGATAACATTCCAGTGATTTCTTATAGATTTTTAACGCTTTCCGTGTATTATTAATCAAAAATAGTTTTTAATAATATCATTCGTATTTCTTCTTTTTATGTTTTTTTCCTTTTAAATATTTATAAAAACTTAAATCTTTGTATTAAAAATAGTTTTTTCAAATTTTTAAAAGTGTAAAGAAAAAAGGGTCCCATTAATTCGCTTTATGATTACTATAGGATTTAATAGCTCAACAACATAATATAGGTACTATTTTGTATAATTTTGTAATATTTTTGTTCATCTAGTGTAACTTCCAAAGAGTTATTTTCTAACAAAGCAAAACCAGTGAATAAATAGAATTATCTCGATTCTTATTATATAAGAGTAAATAAAATAGAGCGAAATTAACTAGAACAGCATAAAATAAAAAAAATGCCACGTTCATTATACCAATATTTAAAGAATTTCGCAGCATTTATTTTTCTTTTTAATTATTGTACGGCTAATGAAACGAAAAATTTAAAGATACGTACATTGCCAGTTTATGCAATGTTAACAAACACAGAAATTTTAAATTCAACTCAATGTCGAAACGATCTTATTCAATTTCGAGAAGCTGTTGATCGGCAATTAATATGGAGCTTAAAAGGTACGTGAAAGCAATGATATAATTTCTATTATTAGAGATTTTAAACGTTATTGTGAAAGATAATTATTCATTTCAATATAGATAAAATTTTTGGAATGACTATTATATTCAAGAAACGATTTAAATATGTATTTTTAATTATTTACTTCAAGGAAGGAGCAATATTATAAAAACCGTAAATTTCTTTTCTTTTTAAATATTTTTTCATATGAAATGGATCGACATCAAATTAATGCTGCTTCATGTAATTTGCTTTTAATATTAGCAGTATATAAAAATACAGCTTCGTTTTTTAATTTTAAATTTATGGATGGATAACTAGTTTTCAGTTTTCTGGAAAATTTAAATTTTGGGATGCAAAAATTGTGTGTATGTAATGTAGCAACAACTATGACTGTCAGAAAAAGATAAATGAACAATTTTTTATAGTTTACATATATATGATGTCGGTTTATAATTTTAATAAAAATATTATATATACAGATTTTACAATATATACAAATTTTTCTACTATATTTTAAGAAAAGGTACCTGCTCATATACGTTGTTCAAAAATGCGAACTTGTCTAAAAAATACAGAAGAAAAGTAGAAAAAGTTTTAATAATTTAGAAAGACTCTACTTACTCAAAAGTATTATTTCCCAATTATGCTTATTTACGACCATCTAAACGATATTTTCTTTCGAAGTCATGCATAAAACAGTATTTTATCAACAAAGATTACAATTTCTATTTTTTTTTTTTTCAAGTAATCGATGCGAGTGGCGAACCTACATCAGGATTCGTTTATGGAAATAATTATTGGTTAGGTAACAAAGGCCAGTGCGAAGATGCAGGAAATAGAAATCCTTTCATGTTATCGGAAGAGATATTACAAAACAATTCGAAATATCGTCATATCGAATATGAATTTCCCCCTTTTGAAGTAAAATTCTTTGTCGCTAATTTTCGACATAATAGCACCTTACAATATCACATTGCAGTACCTGACGAAGTAAGTTTCTATAAAAATTAGATGAGTGATTTTAGAAATTAAATGAAATCTTTTAATTTTTTCTTTTATAGGATTTAATCATATTAGGTATGTGCTTACCAGCATCCTGTTCGAAGGAGCAACTTTCTATTCTCCTAGAAGTCTTGTTGAAAAATAGAACTTTATTTAAAGGCGAACTATATTCAGCTGACTTTACGTTAGTTGAAGTAAGAGATCTAATCGTTGATCATCGATGGTTGTTCAGTGGAACATTCATTACAATGACGTACATAAGCAATTCTTTTATAATTTACGATAATTCATCATGAAATCTACAATATACTTATATTTTTTTGTTTTGTTTCTTTTTGTAGAGTAATAGTCGTACTCACATTCCTATTAATGATAATAGGAACAGGCTACGATGTTTTGATATACCAAAAACGTTTCAAGAAAGACGATAATTACCTTCAAGTCCAAGAAAATGATAATTCTCTACATATAGGTAAATTTATTTAATAATTTGTAACCCTTTTGTTATATTTTTGCGTTAGTATCATTCCATAAAAAATTTTTTCTATGTACCTGATCGTCGAATGAAATACAACTTTTATATTTTCCAGTACTTTATACAGGACTTTTTTATTCTAGAGTTACTTGTATAGGTGACTGGTAACAGAAGGGTTTTTATAGTTATTAGTTATTGATAAACAAATCTTTATTTAATGTCATAATGTATATTATTTTAGATTCTACACAAACGCTAGATGATAATGACAACGATCAAATGAAAACATTAAAATCCAGTAGTTTTTTTTGTAAAATATTTCAAGCTTTTTCCGTATATTCGAACTCTAAAAGAATATTTCAAATGGAATCGGATAATACTAATGTATCGATTATACATGGATTAAGATTTCTTTCAATGGTATGGATTATTGTGAACCACACAGTCTTATATTCGAGGACCTATTATGGTATGTTACTAATAATTATAAATAAATTTAATTTTTATTAATATAAAAGATTTCATTTAAATTTATTATGATTCTCTTCATTATTTTACTTACAATCTATTATGTTTATTTAAAGACAATAAACCATTTGTTATAAGAAGATCAGAGGGTTTTGCCGAACAATTGTCATTTAATGGATTCATTGCAGTTGATACATTTTTATGTTTTGGTGGTTTTCTGGTCTCTTACTTGCATTTAAAGAAAGAAATGGACAAGAGTATACGTAAACCCTATAATTATTTAAATATAATTAAATTATATTTTCTTACTCTCCTAAAAAGGTTTATAAGGTAAGAAAATTTTTGGTAATGCTTAGTTTTTAAAAATATCAGGAATAATTTATGCATAAGTTTGTTAAGTATAAAAATGATAAGAGAAATTTCGTTATATCAATAATAATAATATTTTTTTTAACCTGTATATTAGTCGTTAGTAAATATGATCCTTTGTTTTAAAGATCTGTATATAGGTTGACAATAACATAAAGCAGCAAAAAAATATTGATATAAAAAAAGAAATAAAACATACCTGCTACAGGTAATTTCAGAAAATGGAATTTTCATTTAAAATGACAAGTCGTCCTCTATCATAAACCTCAACAAATAAATTATTTTATTAAAACACTGTTTGATAATATTACCGTTTTTAAGTAAAAATTAATAGTTTAACGAAAACAAATAGAATAGAAATCTTTTCTCATTTTGGAAGTTGTCAATATTTATTTCCCGTTAATATTTTTAATATTTTTTGTAACCACCAAAATTAAAAATTAGAGAATCTGTTTACCAAATAGAATTGTTAGAAACTGAATATCAAGAATTTAGTATTACTCAAAATTAAAAATATAATAATTTCAATCTATCTTATTTATTTTTCGCTACTTCTCCTGTTTTAGATTGACACCTACTTACATGATATTTATTGGATTATTGCAAATAAATACAACGTGGTATAGTAAAACTTCCCTCTTTTCCATAACGGAACGTAACCACGAAAATTGTCAAAAATATTGGTGGAGAAATCTTCTTTATATTCAAAATTTCTTTAGTTTCCAGGATATGGTATAAACAATTTCAATAATTTTCGTATAAATTAATTAATATTAAGTATAACATTTCTGATCAATATTAATCTTTGAAGTGTATTAGTTGGAGTTGGTACTTGGCAGCCGACATGCAATTATACGTGGTTTCAATTTTCCTGTTATTCTTATCTTCAATGTAAATATCTTTAATTTCTAATTAGCATATTTCAATATAAAATAAAATTTGAAAGCATAAACAAAAACTTTAGTAAACATAATTTTTTTCAGTTTTTTCAAAGTAGCAGCCAGTTTGTTGGGTCTGTTGTTTACCTCATCGATAATTCTAACTGGCGTTTTAGCCTACATTTATGATTGGACTCCAGCGTAAATATCAATAATAATAATTATACTTATAATTAAATTGAACACTTTCATTACTAGCGTCTTACATATTATTTGTCCATGTAATAACTAGTAATACAACTGGCCGATCAAATAATAGTACTTTTCAGCAATTAATTTGTACAAACGAATTTTATTAGAATGATACTCTTGCCTGAGTACACTGTAATGAAAGTGTTATATAATCAAATATATTAATGTTTTATTGAATTATAGATTGGACAAACAAATCAGTACTCAAAGAATAATGTATTATTCACCATGGGTTAGAATAGGACCTTATTTCGTTGGTGTTATTACTGCATATATTGTTGTTAAATTAAACAAAAAATTACATTGGAATAAGGTAGACAGCTTAAACTAACCGTTTATTTCTTCAACAATTTTTTATTATTAAATATGCTTATCGATGATATTAATGTTTACACTAATGTTAATAATTGATTCTAGAAAACGATATTATTATTTTGGATACTCAGCATTTTGTGCAATTTATTGGTACTTTTTGGAATATATCCGAACAGAATGTCAGGTTTAACTGCTGCTGTTTATGCTGCTCTTAGCAGAACAGTATGGGCAATTGGCATAGCATGGATAATTATAGCATGTTCTACGAACAATGGAGGTATAAATGAATATATTATTCGATTCTTTTTATTTGGATACTATAACTTTCTAATCGTTATTGATTAAAAAATTTGATATTTTAGGTATAGTGAATCATATTCTTTCGTGGAAAGGTTGGACACCATTTAGTAAATTGACTTACGCAGCCTATCTTTTAAATCCTTTTCTTATAATTTCTTTTACCCTTTTAAGTAAAACTTCCGTGCATTTTGATCCTCCAGTAAACGTATGTATTATTCTTTCTTGTTTGATCTTGTCGATAGATTAATATAAAATTTAATTGGGAATCATTATATTTTTTTATTTTCTTTTTTAGGCAATTTCTGGTTTAGGATACGTAGTTTTAACTTACATATGTTCTTACGTTGCTTCGTTGATGTTTGAAATGCCATACACTTTCTTGTTGAGGGAGTTGATGGACAAGAGAAGATGATTCTTATAACTACTATCATTATTGTGATACATAATTTACTTTAAGGGTTCATTCTGGTTTATCATTTTGAAAAAATCAATTTTTTTTTTGCATATTTCGAAAGTAGACATATGTAGAATTATCATACAAAAAATTTTAGAACGATTTGAGCAGTTTAAGTATATTATTTTGCGACCCAAACACATAGAGATATTACAGATAGAGGAGACAAACCATCTGCGGTTGTGTAAGTGGAAATTTCTCTGCATGAATATAGCTGGAAAAAACAAAAGGTTGATGTTGACCTAACAAAAACAGAATTACTTGAAAGATGTTTAGGTAGCCACACTAAAAATAATAATGAGTGCTTCAACAAATGCGTTTGGGCTATGGTGCCTAAACACCTTTTTAATGGTACAAAATATTGTTAAAATAACTTGTAAGTTGGCAGCTTGTATATTCAACGAAGGTTTTGATCCAATACTGAAAATAATGCACGTTTTGGGGATAAAACTTGGCCCTATCGCAGTCAATTATGCTAGTAACCGCGACAACACGCGTGTACGCTCAGCCATCGTTTAAATATAAAAAAAATTAATCACTCTAATTTAAAAAATAATTTAAAACTCTCGATTACAAAAGCAATATTCGGATACTCTTAAAACTATAATAATTTGGTTTTTAAATATTAAATATATTTTATTTGTACTATTAATAAATAATATGTTTGACAATAACTTATATATTTTTTTTTCATCAAGTATATTTATCGTGATACTCAAATAAATAGGCATTTGACAATTTTTAAAAATATTTTTACTAGTAAATTTTCATAGAGACAATTTTTAATAGTTTTGCATGGAAAGATTAAAAATGAACTATAAACTCAATTTTTTAAAATTTTTCTTCGCATAAATTTATTTTTTTAAACAATATGGTTTGGTGCCTACTGATTTTTGTATTATGATTTATTAATATGAGATGTTTTTAACTTTGCAGATTATCTCTTAAACTTCTCGATATTGCTGAGTTGAAAACGTTTGAGGTTTCTAAAAATTTCTTTAAACTTTTATTTAATTCCACGTTTCTCAAAATATTTTTTTTCAGAGCTGTCAATAGCAACAAGACTTCCCGCGTAAGTATTTAAACGAGTACTCTGTAAAAAGTAGCGCGCCCTACCGGCAAAATATCTTGTCCTCTAAATTGATACCATTCTTTCAACATTACGTTCGGACTCCTGGTATCTATCCTCCGTGGTACAATGCTTCAAATTATGTGACGTGTACGATAATTATCGTACGAATGGGATCACTGGTCGTACAAAGCCACAACTCTTGGTGAGCTAGCCCTTTCTTTTTCCCCTCTTCTCTGCACTTCTCTTCTCATCAACCTTTTTCTTGCTGCTCTTACTTTTCTCCTTATCTCTTTCCCCTTCCATTTGATATCCTTTTTATCTTTAAAGAAGTCTACCTACCTGGGATAACCTCTTGTGGGTGTTGATAAAACTCCTATTCAATCGATAAAATAATGTAAATAAATAAAATTATACAAGAAAATCCTTTTTATTAATTATCTTTATGTATTTAAAGAACTTTTGTATTTATAGAAAAATAACTATTATCTCTAATTCATTTTGAATTATATAAATACAGAGGGACATTAATAATGTATGAAATATATATACTGATGGTAAGATACTAATGGTAAAGAAGAATTTCATATATCGATAAAGTAGTATTTCCTACTGATGGTAATACAGTAGTAGTAAAGAAGAATTTTTTGTCGACAAAGTAGTATTTTCTACTAATGGTAAGGAAGGAATTTTTTTGATCGACTAACAAAGAGTGCGCTTCGAATAATATTCTCTTTCATAACTCGTTCGAATTCTTAAAGGAGTGATCTCTTTCGCAGGACAAATCTTCTGAAAAAAAAAACATCGTACATAGAAGAATCAATACACACAGAAGAACTTGTAGAAGAAACAGATGTATCTAGTGAAAGATCAGAATTTCTATCAGCTGTAAGTTTCCCAGTAAAATGGAGATGCTGGTCAAAAACTACCTGCAAAAGAAGAAGACATGTAAGACTTCTATTTAAAAATAATTATTTTTTTAAAGTGAAACTTAATGGCTTTTATAAATATAGCTTTCAAGTTAAATTTACAGCGTAAGCTTTTAAGGGAGACACCCACTGTACATAACAAGTTTCACTTTTTTCGTACGTGGAAGCCACGTACAATTTTTAATTAATTTAAAATTAAAACGCGCGCGTATCGTAACATTAATATTATCTTGAAATGTTCTATGACACTGTTCGATATTCGTATTCCAAGGAAAGTTTAGGTACTCGTTCACCATTCGAATTTGTAAATCCTTCTTTTTTAGCATATAAGATCTATCAGTTGTTCTTCGAATATATTCGATCTCATCGAGAGCTTTGAATGTTGGTGCAAGCATGGAATCACGAATTTTAGCATACTCTTCCTTCTCTTCGGTTTCCTCGATATTCTTAGCACTAGTTTTAAGTTTCCTTTGACGTTCTTCAATAAAAAGACCCCAAGCATGATATCGTTGAGTCATTAGAGACATAATTTGACTATCTATTCCTAATGGTGTTACACCAAGTTGAGCTAAATACTTGCTAATCTCGACCCAAGTTTGTCAAATTTTTAATCGAAAATAAAGATTAATGCTAGACATTGTGATCTAATATAGAAATGATTATAATTACGATCTTTCGATAGAAAACATAATTTTATATTATTTTACTTAATCTTCGATAGGTAAAGCATCGTTTAAGATCTTGTAATGGTTTTTAACTATCTCGTATTTTTTTCCATACCTTTTGATAATTTGACAAATAGCATAAATCTTAGATCAAACCGAACCAATCATGTCGATCAATGCAGGACTAACATTGTACGTAAGTTTACTGTGATAAGTGTCGAACCATTGTTTGACACCCATCTGAGGTAACTCAGGATCTACATAAATGAATAATTATAAATAAAAATGTATTAGTTTATTAATGATCAATCGATCATTGAAATTATACCTTCAACTGTGCCATCTGGTCGTATTTTTACACCAATTTCTTTCTCTTCTTCTCTCCAAATCTTTGTTAACAAAGACATGAATCCCTTAGTTTTGTCAATACCACACCAAATGCATAAATAATGACCACAAAATATATTTTCACAAATATCTGATAGCAGACCAAGAAACAAACATCTCACAGGATATGAAGTAACTTCGATCACATCGATTATGGTGTAAACTGTTCCCTTATCGACAAAATTCTTCACATGTATTGGACATGGTACTATAGAGCCCCAAATAAAAGAACCAATTGCTAGAAATAGACTATCATTAATTATTTTTATCTTATTTTTATTCGTAATATTTATTTGATTAAATTTTGTTAAACCTACCGTTGGTCTATGTTGAAATCATCGTATTTTCGATAATAGGTACATTTATCTAACAATTTTCTTACGATTCTTATATTTTGGTTTCCATATAAAAGTCGAAGCTCTGATTTACTTCGAATTAGTTCGTCTACAGCGATAAGAATGATTATCATAATTCTTTGATGTTCCATTGTTAATGTACCCAGTGAACACAAGACCTTAAAATGATTTCATACGTACGTCATAAAGTCATCTTCAAATTTTTGAAGTGAAAAGTGACTTTATTTATGACCTCAATATTAAGTCATATGTTCTGACATAAAAATGACGTAATAATTCCTTCATATTCTTACAGCAAAAAACGAAAGGTTGAATTTTTTTTTTTTAAACTTTGTATTTTGAGACTATAAATTAAGTATATAATATTGTAAAATTGTTTAATTGCATTAATTTAATTTAAAAAAAAAAATTAATTAAAAATTTTTTTTAATTAAATAAAAAAAATAGGAAACTAACTCAGCTTACTCTGGGACTGGCAGAAATACTCGCAGATTTAGACAAAGTTTTTTTTCTAGAAAATAAAAAAAAATGAAAAATATCGAACTTCGAGAAAATAACGGTTTTTCTCAAAAAATACGAAAATTTCATGGATTTTATAATTTTGAAATGTTTTTGTATTTTTTTCTGAAAAGTACATTTAAAAACAAATATTTAAAAAAAACGTTCCAATAGGTTGAATTTTAAAGAAGTTCTAGCCATTTTAAAGAAAAGAGCCATTTTTTTCAAAAATTAAACATTTTTTTGGGTTTGGTAAAAAAATTTGAAATAATTCTGAAAATTGTTTTTCATAGGGTAGCATAGGATAAAAAACTTTCAGCCAAATCGAAAGGGGTCAGGGTCAAAAGTGACTGATTTAACGTGGAATGCCCCATATATATATATATATATATATCATCAAACTTTTATGTGTACTGATTTTTGTCACTGAATATCTTTTGAACACCTAATTTAATCGCCAAAACATAAGACACCATTTTTATAGAGCAGTTAATTTCCTACAAAAATTTGTATTGCGCATCTTATAATAGTCATTTATTGTCGAGTTATAAAATTAATAAACAAAAATGAAATTTGTCTAAAAATCATTAAATTTAAATCTTCAATATCATTCAAATGGTGAGGTTTACGAAAAAAATATAAGATATCTTTTTTGTAGAGCATTAAATTTCCTACAAAATTCTTTCAGAACATTTTTCTGTACAATCAATTAATGATGAGGTATGAATTTTATTCTATTGGACTGAGAAAAAAATAAAAAACTGCGATGCGGAGGATTTTCCTATTAAAATTAGGAGCTCATATTTGGTGAGAATTTTTTTAAGGTGTCTAGCAAACCCATTTTGTGAAATAATGAGTCACATGTGACTCATATCTGACTTATATCTTACGTAAATCATGACATCGCGCAAAATCATTTTGACGTCATTTTGACGTAATTGTGTTCACTGGGTATTCATGTGTAAAATACGATCGATAAGATCAAAGAAAAGTGTTAGAATATTTTTTAGACTTGCTTTTATTTTATTTGGAATATTATTGAAAATGTTAACTCACTGAATAGTGTTAGAATCATTTCTTGTTCACGAAAATATTTTAATATGACAGGGTTCTTAGAAAGAACCATGGAACATATTGCTTTGGTACAATTCATCGTCAATTTCGGTTCAAATTCATTCGAGTTAGCGCACCATTTCAAAATTGAGATCAATCTGAAATATAACTTGAAATTAATTAGTAAAAATTTCAAATTAAAATGTTGAATTACTTTTGAGTTCCATCATTGTTAACAAATTCATCCGACATTTTAGATGCCAATAGAGTCAAAGTTGATATCGCGTGTTCAAAAAGATATCAGAATTGAGATGGACTCCAAATAGATTTTGAATTCAAATCAATGAAACGAAGTATTAATGGTAAAATATCTTGCTCTAAAGAAATAAATTTATTTCAAATATTTTCTCAGGGTAATTTTTACGTTTGTAATAAATAAAATTATTTACAGGGATAGAGGCATTGATTTCAGTTAAATCGGAAATTATTAGTAAAAGTATTTTCAGAAAAACGAGATTTTCTTTGCTAGCAACAAATTTGATATCCTTTGACCAGACATGAATTGTACCAAAAAAACAACCGTTAAAAATCGATAGGACATCGTTTGCAATACCACTGCTGATGATGATATAACGTGGAAAAATTTGAAGTATGAGAAGAATAAGCAACGCCATTTCGTTTCGAAGTTTTGCATTCAATTTACAATTCTGACTTTTGTCAACTTGTTTGAATGCATAAAAAAGACCTCTAAAATCAAGATAGAGATTTTACTTGTGATTTTATCGCCTTGCTATATATATATATATATGAAAAGGATAAAGAAAGAAAGGGGATGATACCACATAGCGCATTGTGTTGGAGGACCAAGGTCCTTGAGACCAGCTGGTGCTTCTTTGGAAAGTAAAATAGATCTCGTCAGGTTCCATAAGATATTCATTATCAAAGACATTGTATCGTCTGAGTACTCGTCTCCTTCGAAAGGCTCGTCTGGTGGTAATTTACAAAACACTTGGGTCGAGTAAGAAAAGTCCATTCTAATTAGCAGGGGATTTAGTATACCTGCTTCTAACATTTTGTGACCTAAGTTCGTAAAAAGTAAGTTCGTAGTTTTTTTACGTATATTAAAAATAAATGAAGTCTTCACATATTGAAACCTTACTTTTTGTGTAGGAAAATAATGAAGATGAAACACCGAAGATTTACTTACAAGAAACACAGGATATGGAGGATAATAAGAAGACCAACTCTCTCTCTCTCTCCAAGATATTAGAATATGCTTCCGGCGAGGAAGTATTTAATATTTCGGTTACCCTAATGGACAGATTCGATCTTTCCATGGCAGCACGACAAAGTTCAGCCTTGACTACGGAAGAATCAGCCGGCACAGTCCTGATTAATAAAGAACGAAGGGCTTCGTGCACTTTAAGGAGCTCTTGTTCGCTAGGTAAGATTGTTAATAGATAGCCAAATAATGTAAAATATTGTTCCATTATGTCTAAACAAACGAGACTCTGATAGGATGTTTCCAAAAGAGGTGGATGATTAGAAAACTCAAGCATTCGATCGAGATGCGAATGATAATCTTCAGCGCTTTTTGCATTCGTTGCTAAGAAATCTAATACTTTGATTACCTTTGGTAAAACCATCTAATTAAAATAATAGGAAAAGATAATTAAAGAAGGTAATATAATTATAATTTATTAATTTTTGAATTTCATGTAAAAGGATACGTAAGCTATCGCTGAGATATTCCTGATAATCGTATAACAGTCCAGAGATTCGTGATACATCATTTTGAGTTACCGGATCAGATACCAGTTCGTGCAATTTATTTACAATGTAATCCATATCTATTTCTCGACATTTTTTTTGAGCCGGTGCTATCAGGGCAAGAACAATCGATAGTTTTCCGAAAAGATATTATTTTTCTTCCATCTTGATATTTCTTCTCCTCCATCAAATAAAATCGTTCAGTTAAATGTAGGAGTTGTAAATACTGTTAAAAATAATAAAAATAATATTAGTTAAGAGGCTAACACCTAAAAGTCAAGTCAAATCAAGTCAATGCTTTTATTTCTATTAGCATCAAAACAAAAGAAAGCAAAGTGCACTTCTCAACAGCCATTCAAATCGGCAGGAGAGAAAAAAATAGCAGGTGGCGCAACGAACGAAACAGGACCTATGTACTCTTGTTGCTCTTGAAAAGAATAGCATAGTATAGTTGTTATATACAAAATCATGCTCTCCTCGTCTCCTCAGAACGCATTTGCATTCAGTACGAAACGCTTACTCCTCGCACGAGACGGTCAGGAATTTCAAACGCGTCCCGTTCGATCTTCTTTCCTTACCTCCCTCTCTCTCTCATTTTTCATGAATTTCTCATGACTTATTTGTTATTCATTTTGTCAGTAATGATAGTGCTTTCTCGATTAACGCAATTATTGACGCGCGGTTTTTTCAAAGAAAAATTCGTAGATCTTTATGCAGATATTATTCATTGCAATATTTTGTTAATTCCAATAAAATATTATATGTTTTTTAATCATACGTTCATTAACTTACATAGTAAAGGGTTAAATATTTAAATTTAAACTACTTTTTAATGAATATTATTCGTGTAATATATCATTCATTTTTAACTTTAGAAATTTCATGATTTTTTATTGCAAAAAACATTATAATTGATAGTTGTCTTCTATCCTTGTGGTATTGACCAAGTTCTTTATTTTGAAGGATCATCGTACTACCGCTAGACGGCTCCACCTTTACTTGCTCCCTGTATAGCAATGGTTCTCTTGAACATTGCGCGTATAGTAGAGAGGTGGTTCGCCTTCGGCAACGTTGAGAGCACCTGGAGGACGCGCGTGTGCCTCGTGCAAGAGACAGTCGAGACGTTAGTACGATCGCGACGCTGTCGTTGGCACAGCCGGCTTACAAAGTGAGTCTTACCTTTTATTTTTTCAAGTTTTTTCAAAAGGACCTCGTGCATCCTCGCAAACAGGAGTTCATCGTTCTTTTCAAAAAATACTTTATTTTAACGTTAAGAAAAGAAAGTGAAATAATTAATTTGTTTCTTTTTTCCCTCCCACTTATCTAAAAAGGTGATCAAAGCAATTGAAGGAAAAATCTTAGAGTGTTTGAAGAAAAGAAGATCTTTCTCTTTCACCGTCTTTCTGGGTAAAAGAAAAAAAGAAGAAAACAATGTTAGTTTGCGAACCGGTTCTAAGTGAACTCGTACACGTGAATAAAAGGGGTAGAACGTAGCTTCTCTCTTTCTCCGTCGCACATACATACGTACACCGAGTATTCAAATTGATTGATCTTTCATGAGTCCTTGGAGTGAAAGTGTGTCTGGATTTTGAAATCGACACCGTGGACGAGCTACTCGAAATATGAAGGATCTAGCAACGAATGACCTTGACAGATCGGTGAGTGACCTTTTACTCTTTTTTAATTCATTTTCTTGAACATTATCAGAGTCCTTTTTTCTTTCTCGTCCTTGTACGATATCTATACCAGAGTTGTAAAGAAAGACATGCTTAGATCTTTACGCTCGCACGCGGCTAAGTTATGCCTATGTTTCCTTCCTTTAGATTATACTTGACTTTTCTTTTTCTTCAGAGTTCATTCCAAGTTCCCACGGGAAGACAGGACGGGAAGACTTGCGTGAAATGTAATAAAGAATGAAAAAAGGAACGTAGAGGGTTTTAAATGATAATATCGTTTTATTATAACGACTCGTTTTGATGAAGTTTACTTTCTAACTATTTTTAGTCATTTGATATTATAATTATAGTGTTGTTTTAATATTTTCTATTGGTCTACATCATGTAGAGACGTTTTCTTCTCTTATATTATTCCAATTCGACGTCCTTCTCTTGGGAGTAACGACTTCTCGAGTGGTCTCAACACCGACGCTAGTCTCAATCCTCTTCTCTCAACATTTTTTTCACTCGAGAAAAGACTGGAGAGCTTGGTAAAAACGTGAGAGACAACTCATCAACTTTTTCATCATTTTGTTGTTGTTGTTGTTGTTGTTGTTGTTGTTGTTGTTGTTGTATATCTTTTTTATTTCTTTGATTATAAATGAAAATAATTATTTATAATAAAAGATGTAAAGGATCGATCGTAGACTCATCAGAGTTCTTTTCATCATCGTCATCATCATCATTATCGTTATCCATTCATTCTTTGAAAGATACGAAGTATGGTCGAGCATGGACATAGAAATTGCGTCGGTCGATATTCGCAGGAGCAACCAACCACCCACCATTCGTTTATATAAAAGTGGGGGGTGAAATCGAGGGCGAAGAAAATAAAAGAGAACCCGAGGAAGACCGAGAAATACCGATGAGAAGTTCAACAGACTCGAGACCCTTAGATCCTTCTTTCTTTATTACTGTTTCTGTTCCCCTTTTTTGTACACTCCAATTAAACGTTGCTGGTAATCAAAGCTTTCTTAACTGAAGATCAATCATCTAGAAAAGATTTTCCTTCTTAAAAACAATAATTATTATAAATTGTTACATCAATTAAATTAATTTGTTTGTAACAATTTCAGTATAAAATACCGACGTTGGAGTTTCTTTCTTTTTTTATTAATTTTTGTTTGTTACCCCCCACTTTTCAACCGGTTAGAAAGATTGATGTATGTGGAAAAGAGAGAGAGAGAGTAGTAGGGGTGGAAGGAAGACAAGTAGGGGTTGACTCGCTACGCGTTCATTCGCAGCACCAAGCGAATCAATATTTGGAGGGTAGGCGTCCCGACGTGCACCGTCGAAGCTACAGCTTGTGAGTCACTCACCCCTGGCCAGAAAAAGGGAGAAGAATGACTTCTCTATTCTCTGGTTTCTTTTTTATTTTTTTTCTCCTCCTTCTTACCCTCCTTTCTTCTCTTCATTCTACTCGAGCTCGATGCGTTCATGAGCGTCACGCGCATACGTTCGAAAACTCGAAGGTACTCTTTCGTGGTGAAGCGTAAACCGCTTCAATTCTCGACTCAATTGTTCTCTCTTTCTCTCCCTCTCTTTCTCTTTTTCGTTTCTATTCACTTTTCCTCCCTCGTTAAAAAAAAAAAAAAAAGAGAGGAGAAGAGTAGTCTCATCGATCTACCCTAAAGGAGAGTAGTTTTTGTTTTTAGAATAAATTCATTTTCTCATTTGTATTTTCTATTTGTGTTAGTACAAATTACTCGGATGATTATTTAAAATTATAAAATGGCTTGTCGATATCGCAACTTCTTATAAAATCTGCACAAGCCTGCCATTTATGAGTTATTGCGAGATACGCGATAAGTAGGAAGGATAGTTGCTGAACATGGATGCTTGAAAGATGAAGTAATTGAATAAAATAAAATAAAAAATATGTACATAAGCTGGTCTGACAACATATTGACAGATGAAGATAAGAGTTAACGTGTAATACGATTTTTATTTATTTCTTTTTTTGTTTTGTATTCAAATATGTTAGATAACTCGATTTATAATTAACGATTGTATAGTTGTAATAATTATTTAATCGCCAATTATGCTGATATTTGTTTTTTCTTTTTTTTTTTTTTTTTGAATATAGAATTAGGGAATTTTGTTGATTTCACTTGGAGGTGCAGAGTTTAATTAAGATATTACAAATTTTCGGATTCTCTGGTTAAGACTCTTAACGATGAAACGTTAATTTACGAGCTTTAAAGGCGTCCCTCGTATGCGTACAACCATGAAATGTATGCATCTAAGTAAACCCGTTTGAGAAAGAGAAAGAGAGGAAAAAAGAAGAGAAAAAGAGAGAAGATGGAGTCTCTCTCGGTGGGAACAGGTTCCATAAAATTGAACGTTCTTCCGTGAAACCTTTATCCGCGGCAGGCATCTCGTCCATGGTACAGTTGCGACTGATACGGTGTACAGAATGCACACGAGTGCTTTTCAAGTTTCCTTTACAACAAGGAGCATCATTGAACCCTTGGCAAACGTCGTTGAATCCTCGTCAAATCACTTGCTAGAAACAATCTATCCACATCTTTTTTATTTATTCTATTTATTTATTTCAAACAATCCTCTCGTGATTTTACTTTTAGAATTTTACTTGTAGAAAATTGAGAAAATAAATTAAATTGTTATTTCATATTTTGTTCATATATGTTCATTGATTAATTGATTTTTATATTTAATAGGTAAAACTATTAGGAAGAAAAACGAGAGTCACACTAGAATTCAGGAAGCCGTTAGATTGCTAAAATGAAATCAGAGAAGAAATGAAAGGAGAGAATAGAAAAGAAAAGAAGGAGAGACAGATATTCGTTAATATCATCGGTTTAATTCGATTACTGAAGCCTTATTACTCGGATTACGATGGAATTCAAAAGGGAATACATTTCTTCGTAGATCGAGAGACTTTAATTTGTGCAGCATACGTTCTATTTGCTCGTTAAAGTCTCTCTCTTTCTCTTTCTTTAAGTATTTATATTCAATGTATTTAATACTTTTAGTTAAATATTTTCTTTTTTTCAAAAATTTATATATATATATAAGAATTTCAAACGTTCAAAGTTCAATTTGGAATATCGACGTTAATTATAAATAGTAAATAGTTTTTATACTAATTTAAGTTAAAGAGACCGTGTGATTTATTATGACCACTTAGATTTGATTCTAATCTCTTGAAAGAACTTCATAAGAAATAAAGAAAGAAGGAGGAAAACCGTTGATTCGCTAGGGTAAAACAGATTTAATGGTCTGATGAGTTTATTTACTCGTTTAGTTCACCGTTGGACGCTACGAGCAATTAACGATAAATTGATAACAGATTATAACGAAATGCCATATTTATTTTAACATTTGTTTTTTTCTTTTCTTTCAATCATTGATAGAAAATTTAATACCCTGTCTCCGGAGTATATTCTTTAGATATTTTTCTTCTATATAGTAGAATACGTCTTAGGTATAATATCCACGAGTCGTTTTTTTCTATTTTTCATCTCTTCCTGTAACTCACCGTTAAGGAAGCTACAGTCTGTACTATTGCGTTCCACCTAACGGTTTATATTGTGATCGGACAACGCGCCTTTTCTAACAACTTGAAAATTTGCCTAGAAAAATATGTTCTTTCATTCTTAACATGAAATATCATTCATGGGAAAAGATTTACGGTAATAGTAACAACAGTTCTTTTATTCACAAGATTGTCATCGACATTTTTATATTCGTTATAATTAAAATAATTAATAGATCAAAAATATATTAAACCTTTGTACTTTTAAAAATCGTCTCAAGTTGCTAGAAAATAGCTCATATTAGATATTAAATCTAAATTTGGTTAGGAATAAAAATAATAGTAGATTGTAATAGAGAGAGTGAACAAAAAACGAGGTTTCATCGTACTCGTAATCATGTAAATGTTCTTCATCTTGTTCTTATTTCTCTTGGCAAGGTGCACGCCTATATCTTTTCGACTTTGATTGTCGTGGCCTTGAGGAAGAAGAGGAGAACCGCGTCGTACACCGGTTATTGTAATAGCTACGCGTAGCCGTCCCTCGCGTGTTCGAGGCAGATGAACGAACAAAAAAGGACGAGGGTTGAAACATAAAAGAAAAAGAAAAAGGAAGAAGAAGAAGAAGAAGAAGAGAGAGAGAAGGCCGACGACGTCCAGACATTACCCAAAACTTCCCTTCCGGCGAATCTACCATGGCGTGCATACTTTTTTGTTTCTTTTTTACTTTACCAAGAAGCTTTCAACGTTTCTCCCTAATTTTTGTATCGATTCTTTGTATACCCTAAAATTTTTCTTCTAATCCACCTGGCAAAACGTTCGTATCATTTCTTGACAAAAAATCACTTTTGTATATTGAAAATACACCACTGTAAAAAAGTGATATTTCTTTAAATTATTACTAACACATAGAAACAATTGTAGATGCGTTATTGCGTGACTGGCAAGATTTCTATAGTCTTCTTGGTTGTTGAATACCATTAGAGAAAGTAAGAATTATATTAAAGTCTATTATCAATTCGTTGATCTATGACAAGTGTATTTCAAGCAAGGATTGTCAGTTTCTTTTCAAACTCATCGTATAAAAAAACGGGATTGTTCTAGTCTACAAATCACGAGGAATTATTTGTTTTACAATTTAATTTCGAAACAAATTAAGTATAATATCAAGTCTTTGGAAAAAATAAGATAGAAAGTATGAATTATTTTCCGACAATTTGTATATTACAGTTTGTTAAAGAAAAAAAAAGTAGTTCTAATTGATAAATGATGATATTTATAACAACGGTCGATTGATAACAAGTTACGGGTCAGTTAGTACCATTAAAACGTATCCACGCGTTCTAAGAATGAAGTTTACAAAGGTACGTGTTAGGTAATTAGCTTTTACGGTCGTTTGAACTAATTCAAAATCGATTGGACGTAGTCGTTCGAGTTCGAGGAAACCATAGTCAATCGGAATAAAGATAGAAAAGAAGATGACACCTACGTCTTACAGTAAAAAAGGGTCAAATTCTCGAAGGGACCTTTTAGGACTTAGACTAAGGGTCGAATTGTAAGCTTGATCATCTTCTTCCAAGTCGTTTCGAATGACAAGTATTCGTGATTCGAGACTCATTTGTATGGTTTTATCTATACAACCAAAAATTACCAAGTAGTATTATTCTCGATTATTTATTTTATTTTTTTTTAAGGAAATATTTCTGTGGTCTCGCAATAAATTCACTTTAAAGAACAACCAAAATATCATCAATGATTTTTATTCTGTAATTGTACGCTTTCTCTTTCTCTATGATAGCTATTAAAAGATAGATAATTTATTTTTTAGAGAGGCCCTTTTCGAATGAGGCTACAATCTTCGAAAATAAAAAAAACAGCAGACAGACAACGTAACAACTTTCGAAAGGTTCCTTCGAGATAATTGCTTGGACCGGATTCCACTTGGTCTTCAACCATCCTCAGCTTAATTAATAGTTTCACGGCCAGTAGCGTCAAGATATTATAGCATTCTTAGAAATTTTCCTTCGATCTTCCAAAAGAATTTGGATACTTGTTCGCACCTATGACGAAAAAAATATTTCGCGTTTAAATTATTGTAAAAAAAAACATTACTTTTTCTATGTATATATATATATATATATATATATATATATATATATATATATATATATATATATATATATATATATATATATATATATATATATATATATATATATAACTATTATAATTATACGTTATACTATAAATAGTGTAGGTAGACTTGTAATCTAAAATACGATCGATAAGAATTAGGATCAATTATGTGTGTTGTAGATGCACGTCGTGTAAAATAACGCGAGAGAATCGACAGAGATAGTGGTGTGTAGCGGCCGTGAAAAAGAGAAACGAGATGAGACGGCCCTTTACGATTTTCCCTCTCTCTCTTCCCCCCTTTCTTCATTGGACTCCTCGTCCTTTAGTATATCTTTTTCATTCGTATCTCTCGTTTTATTCGATCGAGGTAGAGTGCTCCTCGGTCATGTTAGTCTATCGTCTACCTGTTCTTAAGCTGAAAACGTAGGGATTGGTTGGTGCTGGTGGTACATCGGCCATTGGGATTGGAGAGAACCGGATCGTTTATACCCTCCGGGCGAGGTGCATCCAGAACAGACGCGGTCAACTAGCCGAGTGCGAGAATCTTCTTCTTAGGGGACGAACGAACGAACTCAACCGGACAATAAGATGAACATAAAATAAAATTTAAAAAACCGACTCGAGTGGCTGCTCCTACCGTCCTCGATTCTATTTGCTCGCTCTGTTTGATTATTTTATAGAAACTATGATCTAGTAGTAGATTATCTTCCTCTGTTTCATTTATTTTCTAATAAAAACAGATACAATCTTTATAGGTAAAGGTAATAGTTCATTTTATTTTTAGATTAGATCAATCGTTGTGTTGAATTAATTTAGTTCAAAATTGGTTATATCAATTTGTATTTTTTTCTATTGAAAATAATGTAATTTATGTTGGAAGGAGGATAGTTAAATAAAAATAGCGTTTCTCTTGGCCCTGTTAGAGGTACTTTGAAAGGTGCAGAGAACTGTAAAACGGAAGTACGTATTCCCACGTTTTTCCTCGACGGAATCACGTTCTGGGGCGGGTTAAATACTCTCTGTAAAAGAGCAAAGGGGGGAAATATGACTTGCACAGCGAGAAATTTCTCTGAATAGTTCGGATTAATGAATTTAGCTTGATTCTTTCTAGAGGATAAAAGTATGTAGCTTAGGAATTAGGTGAACGGCTTTTCTTGATCTCTCCTATTACATTGGAGACTCGTAACGTGATACCGTAATATTCTGAAATCTGAGAATATCAGAAAAGAATAAACGATATCTCGATGACAATTTTATTCTGTCCTTCGTAAATGTATTCTGTTGATAACTTTCTAAGGGGGAAAAACAAGAAAATATCATACTCGCATTAGCCTATCTCGATCTCGTGCGAATTTCAAGATGCACCGATTGTTCTGCAAAAGCTGTTGCCTCGTAAGTTCCTTATTAGGAGTATTAATTAGTAAATTGCAAGCACGTAGGAACGGTTGAAAGGATACGATATCCTTGCGTGTAAACTTTTATATTCTCACGATGTATATATATTTATACTTTGTAGATTTTTTTAAACGATCAGTTCAAATACATTTTTATCCGTAAAAATGTATAGTTTGATATATGAAATGGCAATAGTATTGTTGAAGAAAGTGAAGGAAATAATCAATATTTGTTGGAATTATAGATAGTAAAAGATGGCAGTGCATTGAACCCGGAAGAAGAAAGAAGAACGTAGGCGAGGATGGGACGACGGACACCTGGATGAAGATACAAGGTGAAGGCTAGCTTGGTAGAAGTATTAAGAGGGTGTAATGGCAAGCTGGAAATGGATTCTGCCTGTGTGTCTGGCGACACTATGGCCACTCGTGGAAGGTTACCTAGCTGTACTATCCTCGAGTACACCAGTTGGTACTATTGTTTTCGAGGCAGGAGTACCGCAGTTAGGTGGTCGTCGAAAGTACGAAGTTTCCGACGAACGTACAGCATGGTTCGCAAGGAAACTTCTCAAAGTTCATCCACATACTGGTCGTGTGACGTTGGCTAAGCAATTAAGTTGCGAAGGTCTTCAATATCCTCGAATTTTTACCTTCTACGTGGACTCCACGAGTTCGAGATTAGGCAGACCAACCATCGATTATTATAGTTTGCCATTGAGAATATTGATAACTGGTTGTGGGGAAGAAAATCGAGATCTTGCTGCTACCAGAGGATGGATGGCAGAGACCTTGGCCTCTTATGCTATGCCAACTACGGAAAGGTAATCGTTTGTTTACTCGTTTTATAATATATTAAATTCGATCTCATTTTTTAATAAAATTAATGAACCTACAGGTTTATCGAAGTTTGTTTGAGAACTTCGCAACTCGTCGCAGCTCTTCGAGATTTTCTACCACAGACTGCATTGAAAGAATGTGAGACCAGATGGGGTGGTGTCGCGGATCCTCGTTTTTTGATCGAAGGAGCAGGTGGAGATTTAGTCTCGGCCTCGGAACAGTGTCTGGTAGATCCCTTATGGAAGGTTTCTGTGTCTATGTATTTGAGGTGTGAAGCGGAGTCTCATTTAGCAGATGCGGAACATCGTTTGAAGATCGTATTCCATCATCGTCAACTGGACGATACCGATCTTGGTAGGAGAGTTAGAAGAGAGTTAAAAAATCAATCACCGTATTTCGAGCAACCTCTCTACGTCGCAGCGATCGAAGAAGAAAAGGAACCAGGTGTTTACGTGACGTCTGTTCGTGCTAGAGATCCCGAAGGTGGTACAGTACGATATTCCATGAGTCCTATCTTGGATTCTCGCTCTCAAACATTGTTGGTATTAGACCCAATTACTGGTAGAGTAACCACACGTGCTAGATTGGATAGAGAAAACGTCAATGTTCATTACTTCCGAGTATTGGCCGTGGACGATTCGTTTCCACCAAGGACAGGTACTACGACACTTCAAGTGAACGTTTTAGATGCGAACGATCATGCTCCCACCTTCGAGTGGCCAGAATACGATGCATCGATTAGAGAAGGTGTATCAGTTGGTTCGACTGTTGTTATAGTAAAAGCAACCGATCAGGATACCGGCAGAAATGCCGAAGTCGAATACTCGATCGTTTCGACAAGCGGTGGTGGTACAACTGTTCACGCTGAAGATACCTCGACCTTTAGAATCGATCCACGTTCTGGTGTAGTTACTACGAGGATGCCACTCGACAGAGAGAAAACCGAGATCTACACTGTGATACTTTGCGTTACCGACTTGGCAACTCCACCATCGATACGTAAAACCTCGAATGCCACTCTGATCGTTCGTGTTCTCGACGACAATGACAATTACCCTCAGTTCACTGAACGTACATTTTCTGTATCATTACCAGAGGATCTTGATTATACTTCGAATCCGATCGTGGCTAGGATAAGAGCAACTGATGCAGATGCGGGCAATAATGCTGCTGTAAGATACGCTATTATCGGTGGTAACACGCAAAGTCCTTTTTCCATCGATAATATGAGTGGGGATGTTATTCTCGTGAAGCCTTTGGATTACGAATCAATGAGGAGTTATAAAATCGTCATAAGAGCTCAAGACGGTGGAACACCACCGAGATCAAACACTACTCAACTCTTGGTTCACGTAAAAGACGTCAATGATAATGCACCCAGATTTTACACCAGTCATTTCCAAGATGCAGTTGCTGAAAACGTTCCAATCGGTTATACGGTACTCAAAGTCCAGGCTTACGATGCTGATGAAGGTGTTAATGCACAGATTAAATATGTCATAGCTTCTCGCGACTTCACCGGCGCATCTACGGAAAATTTTCCCATCACTGTTAATCCTGATACTGGTTGGATCTACACTACTAAACAATTAGATCGTGAATTATGTTCTAGGTAATTATTTTGATCTTGTAGCATTGTAGTAAGAACTTGGATTGATTTTTTAATTTCCACAGGTATCAATTCACGGTAATCGCTTCAGATTCAGGCGAGGAACCAAAATCCGCAAGTGCCACTGTCATTTTAACAATTTCCGATGTAAACGACAACGATCCTTCCTTTGATCCAAAAAATTACGAGGCTGTAGTGTCAGAAGATGATCCACCAGGCACTCCTGTGACATCTGTTACCGCAACAGATCCTGACGAAGATGCAAAGATACATTATGAGATAACTGCAGGCAATACAAGAGGTCGATTTTCTATAGCATTTCAGAATGGACGCGGTTTAATTACAGTGGCTCAACCTTTAGATTATAAACAGGAAAAAAGATTTGTATTGACTGTAACAGCTTCGGACAGTGGTGGAAGAACTGACACTGCTTTGGTTTACGTGAACGTTTCCGATGCAAATAATTTTTCACCAGTTTTTGAAAATGCTCCCTA
Source organism: Polistes dominula (assembly GCF_049000335.1). Taxonomy (NCBI): domain Eukaryota; kingdom Metazoa; phylum Arthropoda; class Insecta; order Hymenoptera; family Vespidae; genus Polistes; species Polistes dominula. Next base: position 3,359,095 of record NW_028300880.1, on the reverse strand, counting down.
TTCGGTCTCGGTGTTTGAAGATGCACCAATTGGTACGACTGTTTTGGTGGTCAGTGCCACCGATTCCGACGTTGGTAAAAATGCTCAAGTTACTTATAGTCTTGGAACGGACGGAGGTGAACAAGAAGCAGCAGAGTTTACGATCAATGCACAGACCGGTGCCATTACTACAACTCGAACACTTGATCGTGAAAAAGTTCCAGGCTACGTGTTAACTGTAACAGCTAGAGATGGTGGTGTTCCACCTTTATCTGATACCACGGACATCGAGATATCAGTCACCGACGTTAACGATAATGCACCAGTGTTTAAAGCTCCTCAATACCAAGGTTCGATACCTGAAGATGTTCTGGTTGGCACGAGTGTACTCGAAGTTTCTGCTACCGACGAAGATATAGATCTCAATGGCAGGGTAAGATTATTCGTCTGTATATGTAAAATATAAATATCTGTTCTATTTAAAAATTATATTAATTTGAATTTACCTTAGGTAAGATACGCATTAGAAGATAATGGAGACGATGCCTTCGCGATAGATCCAACCACAGGAATAATAAGAACTTCCAAATCATTGGATCGAGAATCCGTAGCAAGGTACACTCTGAAAGCCGTAGCTGCAGATAGAGGTTCACCATCGTTATCTTCGGTGGTACCAGTCATTGTAAAAATCGAGGACGTCAATGATTCCCCTCCGGCATTTGAAAACGATAAAATCATACTTTATATCGCTGAAAATTCTCCAGTGGGTTCGACCGTGGGCGAGATTTACGCCCACGATCCTGACGAAGGATCCAATGCTGTTGTCACTTATTCTGTTATCGGTGGTGAGGATTCCAAAAGTTTTGCATTGAATGTTAGACCTGGTGGTGATCGTGCAGAACTGGTTACTCTTGAAGAGCTTGATTATGAATCACCAAAGAAGAAATTCGAGTTAGTTGTTCGAGCAGCTTCCTCACCATTACGATCGGATGCTTTAGTGCAAATTATGGTAACAGATGTCAACGATAATGCACCAGTACTGAAAGATTTTCAAATCATTTTCAATAACTTCAAAGATTTTTTCCCGACTTCTCCAATTGGCAAGATACCGGCTGTAGATGCCGACGTTACCGATAAACTGGTCTACAGCATTCTCGCTGGTAATAATGCCAATCTAATAGATTTGAATAAAATGACAGGCGAAATCCGTCTCTCTCCACAATTAAATACAAATGTACCACGAGTTGCTACGATGGAGGTATCAGTAACTGATGGTGTCAATGAAGCAAAGGCTACCATGACTCTATCAGTACGATTAATCACAGACGAGATGCTCTTGAATTCGATAACAGTCAGACTTGACGATATGACGGTTGAAGCTTTTCTTAGTCCGCTGTTAGGATATTTTTTAGATGGTCTTGCTGCCATTATACCTTGTCCAAGAGAAAACATCTTTTTATTTAGCATTCAAGAGGATGCAAATGTGCAAGGGAAAATATTGAACGTTAGTTTCTCAGCTCGTAAAGTTGAACCAGGTACATCCGAAGAGTTTTACAGTCCGCAGTTTCTTCAAGAACGAGTTTATTTAAATCGAGGAATTCTGGCAAGGCTTGCAACTGTCACAGTGTTACCCTTCGACGATAATCTTTGCGTAAGGGAACCTTGTCTTAATTTTGAGGAGTGTTTAACTGTATTAAAATTCGGAAATGCTTCTGGTTTTGCTAGCAGCGATACAGTTCTCTTTCGACCAATTTATCCAGTCACCACATTCGCATGCAAATGTGCTAAAGGTTTTACTGGTAGCAGAGAAGCATACTTGTGTGATACAGAAGTGAATTTATGTTATTCTAATCCCTGTCAGAACGGTGGAACTTGTTATCGAAGAGAAGGCGGATACGCATGTTCTTGCCCATCCGATTATATCGGAGAAAATTGTCAAATTTCATTGGAAAAAAATGCTTGCGAACCAGGCATCTGTAAAGGTGGTTCACAGTGCACCATTAAGAACACAGGAGGATTTACTTGTGAAGGATGTCCCGTAAGAGCTTTAGAAAATGTTACTCCCTTGTGCGAACTGAAAGCTCGTAGTTTTGGACCAGCAACATTTCTTACATTCGGCTCATTAAAACAACGTCACAGACTTCACGTGAAACTCAGATTTGCTACGGAATCATCCGATGGTCTGCTTCTTTACAATGGTCGTTACAACGAAAAACATGATTTCGTGGCCTTGGAGATAATCGAATCGCATGTACAATTTAGTTTCTCGCTTGGAGATGAGATTACCAGAGCATCGGCTGAAATCCCTGGAGGTGTATCCGACGGACAATGGCACGAAGTCGAAGTATCTTACATTAACAAAACAGTAACAATTTCTTTGGACAACTGTGATGTTGCTTTGGCATTAGAACACGGTGAAAGATTAGGTCCGAAATGGGCTTGTGCCGGAAGAAGCGAGCAAGTACTCGAAGATCGTTGCAGTCTTATCACCGAGACATGTCATCGATTTTTAGATTTAACAGGACCTTTACAATTAGGTGGCTTACCTGCCATACCTTCAAACTTTCCAGTTAGAACTAAAGACTTTGTTGGGTGTATCAGTGATCTTTACATCGATCACGTATTTGTCGATCTTAATTCGTTCGTCGCAGACAATGGTACCAACGCTGGTTGTCCAGAAAAGAATGCATTTTGCTCTTCCCTTCCTTGCAAAAACAACGGCGAGTGTCGTGAAGTCTGGGACGGTTTCATTTGCGAGTGTACCGAAAATTTCGCTGGACCAACATGCGAAGAAGAAGTTGGAAAACCATGGAAATTTCACGGCGATGGTTTGTTGAATTTCAATCCACTTCTCAGGCCAATTCAACTACCGTGGCTGACGGCACTCAGTTTAAGAACAAGAGCAAAACATGCGTTCGTTATGGCAGTACAAATTGGACAGAATAGTTCGGTTCTGTTGGAGATTCGCGATGGAAAACTGGTTGCTTCGTTGGATGGCACAGACATCATTAGAACTTGGAATAACATTGCTGATGGTGAATGGCACAGGCTCGAAGTACTTTGGCAAAGTGGCCACGTTTCTCTCGACATGGACTATCGCGATAAACCTTTGACTTCAGTTCTCCCCGCGAAATTACAAGGACTCTACGTGGGCAGAATTTTAGTTGGTGGTCCAGATCAATCGATAAACACTGAATTACCATTCTACGATGGTTGTCTACAAGATCTTAGAATCGGTACAAACCAAAGTGTATTGCAACGACCGACCGTTCAAGAGAATGTCGAAACTGGCTGCATATCCGAAGCAGTCTGCAGCATAGACTGTCCCGAAGCATCGATTTGTATGACGAAATGGCAAGCAAGTGAATGCGTTTGCGCAGCTGGTAGAGTTGGACGAAATTGCGAACTTGTTTGTGATTTGAATCCTTGTAACAATACTGGTACTTGCATCGAGGATAAAGAATTTCACCGAGGATACAAGTACGTAAATTTTTATTGCATTTTCATAGTTTTAAACTTATATATATTTTTAATTAATACTTTATTTAATTATTTAATTTTAGATGCGAATGCAATTCACCGGAATACTCTGGAGATTATTGCGAGATAAAAGCTGATCAACCTTGTCCAGCAACATGGTGGGGATCACCGGTGTGTGGACCATGTCATTGTGACGAATCTAAAGGCTATGATCCAGCTTGTAATAAAACAACTGGTGAATGTTATTGTAAAGAGAACCATTATCAACCACCGGGTCAAAAGGAATGCATTCCCTGTGGATGTTATGCGATTGGAAGTTTCGGGCCACGTTGCGATACAGAAACTGGTCAGTGTCGTTGTCGTGTTGGTGTTATCGGCCGATCTTGTACAGCTTGTCCAAATCCATATGCAGAAGTAACTTTACATGGTTGCGAGGTGATCTATGATGGTTGTCCAAGGTCTTATGCAGAAGGTTTATGGTGGCCTAGGACTAAATTTGGAATGACAGCTATCGAAGATTGTCCCAACACAGCCGAAGGAAAAACTTCGAGATCTTGCGATGATAAACTTGGAGGATGGCAACCACCTGATCTTTTTAATTGCACATCAAAAAGCTTTCGTTGAACAGAGACATCAATTAGCTGCTTTAGAGGCTCAAGATCTTATGTTAAATACGTATGTAGCTGTGAAATTAGCAAAGGACGTACATGATGCTGCCAACATGACGAAAAACATGTACGGTGCAGATTTACTCGTTGCAGAATCTCTGTTAATCGCATTGCTTCGTTACGAGGAGAGTCTCATTGGTCTTAACTTGACTCACAGTCAAGATAAAGATTACGTGGCTAATCTTGCTGGCATAGCTAGTGCAATTTTACAGAAGAAATATATCGAAAATTGGATAAGAATCGAATCTCTCAACGGCGACAGTCCAGACAAAATTATGAACGCAATGGCTAAATATTTGAACACTTTGACTTCATCTCAGCATGATACTTTTACCAGTCCCTTCGAAGTGGTTGATCGTAATATAATACTGGGATTGGATATAGTAACTTCCGAAAGTCTTTTCGGTTTCGAAGCATCAGAATACAAAGAGGATCCTTCGATGTCCACTGCAAGACCATCGGAAGCTGATCGAAAAGTTGTTTTACCCGATACTTCAACCTTTCTAAGTTCAACTGCACACTTCGGACCATCGATAAGTTTTCCAAAGTACAACAATTACATGGCAGATCCAAAAAGATTCGACACTCATTCTAAGATACAAGTACCTTTGAGTATACTGGGTATTAAACCATTGGTTCAGGGAGAATTGAACGTGAAAAATAGTTTAAACAATCAAAAAGCTGTATTGAGTTACGTGCAATATAAAGAATTAGGCTCCCTTTTACCTCAACGATTCGATGATTCGGTGGCTGTTAGATGGGGTGTTGAAGTATCAGTAGGATCACCTGTGATGACTGTATCTGTGTTAGTACCGTCCAAAAATGGTTACGAATCGTTGACTGGAATTCCATTGCAATCGCCAGTTCAAGTAAGACTGTGGCTTAGCGAAAATGACGATTTTAAGACAAGGACCAATCCACAGTGTGTTCATTGGAGTACTGCAAGAGGGTAAGTAAAATCAATAGTGTTCGATTTGTTTGAATATGACAAGTTATTTAATTTTATATTCATTTTGTACACACAGAACTGGAGAATGGAGTCGAATGGGGTGTACAACGGAAGTGGAGGACAATAGCTTGTCATATGGTTCGATTGTCAATTGTTCCTGCCTACAGTTGTCGACTTTCGCTGTGTTAACGGATGTACTCGATCTCGAATACGTGCCTGAACCGTCCCTGTTAGAGGATGTTACAAGTTACAGTGCTTTCATGCTTGCCCTACCACTTTTACTTTCAGCTCTGCTCATTTTAGCTTTGATACGTGGCACAGGAACAAATTCAAACAGTATTCACAAAAATCTCGTCCTCTGCGTGTTCCTCGGCGAAACGTTGTACCTGATAGCTTTGAAAGCAAGAAGTCCATTGGTCACCAATGAATTTCCATGTAAATTAACAGCTATTGGTTTGCATTACGCTTGGCTAAGTACTTTTGCTTGGACTTTGGTCGATTCTATTCATCTTTATCGAATGCTCACTGAAATGAGGGATGTCAATCATGGACAGATGAGATTTTATTATACAATGGGTTATGGCATGCCTGCAGTTATCGTTGGTTTGACAATCGGTGTCAGGGCGGATCAATACGGAAATTTCTACTTGTAAGAATTCATGTTTGAATTATTTTTTATATACAATTTTTAATTAATCATTCGTAGACATATTATTTATTATATTAATTTACAGTTGTTGGCTGTCGATATACGAAACAGTAATTTGGTCTTTGATAGGACCAGTTTGCGTGGCAGTGTTCGTTAACTTCTGTATTCTCGTAATGTCCATAAGAGCAGCGTTTACATTGAAAGAACACATTATGGGTTTTGGTAACTTGAGAACATTACTTTGGTTATCCGTTGCATCATTGCCCTTGCTTGGTTCCATTTGGACTTTGGCAGTGTTGAACGCTTCTGAAACGTCACCGACTTTATCGTATTTGCTCAGTGTGGCAATTGTCGTTCATGCAGCGTTCAGTTTAATTGGATATTGTTTCATCAATGGAAGAGTTAGAAGGAACCTGTACCTGAGTCTTTTGAGATGTATTGGAAAAAAGGCACCTTTATTGGAAGGCAGCATGGGCAATGGAAGCAGCAGTCAAAATGTTAATGGTCATTCGGTGAGTTTCTTATGTTAATTAATATTATAATCACATTGATATTTGAATCACTAACATGCATTGAACGAGAATCGTCTGATAATTCGCAGAGATCGGCATTAGCTTACTCGTCTACGTACAGTGGGGCCGAATCAGTTTGTAGAAGAGTTCATGTTGGTGTATCGACAAGTAGTACGACTTCTCGAAGTACAAATAAAACTGGTTCTAGCCCTTACCGTAGTGATACACATTTGAGACACACGTCAACGTCAACCAGCAATTACAATAGCGATCGAGACCCTTACATGTCGTCCAGGAGTCAACGATCGGTTGTACATCCTCGACAAGGTATATAAATTGTTTTTTACATATTTTATTTTGTTAAACGATCATTATACAATAATATCAATTAATTATATAGAGTCAAGTGAATCGAGAAATCCACGGAGAGATTCTGAATCCGATTCCGACGGTTCTCAAGCCGAAGGCGGTGGGAGAAGTTTAGATCTTGCTAGTTCACACAGTTCTGATGAAGACGATGTTACTTCGAGATCTCACAGGAACATGGGTGTTTCGGCTCAACAACCAGTAGCTCACAGCTATCTTCCAAACATTCACAGTAATCCTGCCGAACACTTGAACATACTTTGTTCGAATGCTGAATTATTCCCTAACATAAAACCGATTTACGCACCGAGATGGAGTTCCCAATTACCAGAAGCCTATCTTTCATCCAATGGTACAAAATTTATTCTAATAAATTCTAGATAATATAATAGTAAAATATAATATAGATATAATAATTGAACGTTCTAACTCATTTTTGTCAGTGATGGACGTACGAGGAAGTCAATGGTCAGGTGGTACAATGTCAGATAACGAGATGGCCTCTAATAAAACGTCCAGTCCAAATCCTTTACCATATCCTGAGATGAGTTCACCGCAGAAGAGTCAGTTAGACGAAAATTATTCTGAAGGGGAAGAAAAGATACATCACGTTGGTGAAAAGTATCTTTTCCCGTACACAGCCGAAGAGGATCATACGATATCACCGACACCATACATGTTATCGATGTCTTCGCGAATTCTTGCTTCGAGCATGAGCCATCATTCTCAGAATTCAAATCACGAGAATATGAGTGGTTCGGAGAGGTACGGTAGCTTGAAGAGAGGTCAAAGTTTGCATGGATCTCAACACGACAATATGAGTGGTTCCGAAAGGTATGGAAGTTTGAAAAGAGGCAAGATCACTCCAACCGTATTGGAGGATGCACCAGAATTTATTCTACCGATGAGTGGTAGGATATTGTCCAGCTCGTTGACGCACGATCTTCAACATAGCAACGAATTGGCAGCTCTGAGACAGCAGCAGCAACAACAGCCATACGAACAGACGATCACTGAGACTGAGTGAGTACAAATGAAATAGTAAAAATAATAATATGGTGCAATCCCGATGCAATCCTAACATGGGTAGATACAGAAGTAAAAATAATCAACAATTCCTTGGTTTGATCAATAATATGATTTTTATAGTCCTCTAATTTTTCCATTAATATTTTTCATTGAAAAAGAAGGTGCTGGGACGTGTTAATCTAATCTTCTATTTTGCTTCTATTATTCATGCTTGCCCTGGCAAATGAAACGATCAGCGAGGAGGTAAGCATGCATGCATTTCCCATAAAATTCCTACTCACGTTGGAATCCACTCAAAGATCCTACTTGAATATAAATTTATTATAGTTTATATAAAAGAATGATTTAATTTAGTAATTATTTTGTTGTGTTACAGGAAGGATACTAACGCGGAAACGTCCGTATGATCGTCGTCGCGACGTTTAGTCGTATACAAAAAGATATCGTACAAATTAAAAAAAAAAAGAATTAGAGATTAGAAATCGAAATGGCTTCGATCGATCATTTCCATCGCTCGAATAATAAATTATGACAAAATAATTGGAAGGAGGAGGAGGATAAATAAATTCGAACGATTGAAATCAAAATCGTAAGCCATCGGATGTAGATCGATAAATTTTAAGAAAGAAGAGGCCATGACTGTACTTATAAACTTAGCCATATTTTAATTAGCACGTATGTGTGAGTGCCTGTTGATATAAACTATACATATATATATATATATATATATATATATATATATGTATAGTGAATATGCTTGTTATTTCAATTCGAGTGATTTAGAACTCTAACTTTTGCGAGTACGTGGCATCCAGCGTCCGTTAATACAAATTATATTAAATTACATTTAAAAAATATGAACAAAATCAAAAAATAATTGAAAAATGTCGGACGCTCGATGAGAAACTGATCTCTAGCTCATCTTATCATTAGTGTACTTAGTATCATCTCCCCGTCGTAATTTAATTTCTTCATTGAATATTCGTGCAATGTATACATTTTACTTCCTCTTTCTCTTTCTCTCTCTCTTTTCTATTTCAATCTTTACCATTTAGATTCTATTATATATACGTTGTAGGCATTTACAATCCACTTTTCTACATGCCATGAGAGATAACGTAAGTCAAACCGCATCGCATCGCATCGTACAAAACTGCGTCGCGTTTTTCGTACTTTTGTATATATTTATATGGAAAGAAAAAAAAAAAAAAAAGAAGAAATAGTATGTGCAAAAGAAAATATAATTTATATACCCTCGTCTACGACGAACAATAATCCTTTTGCCTTCTGACTTCTTAATGGCGATTATTTAATCTCTCTCGATGAAAAAAAAAAAAAAGAAAAATGATTAGAAAATTCGCGATATATATAAAGCTCGAATATTTATATACTACTAGTCGATGATCGTTATTGATAAAAATGACTTTTTATTCCTTATTGAAAATATAAATAAATTACAAAATATAGCTAGGTTAATACTCGGAAGAACGTTGTCTTTAACATAAAGTCCAATGCACCGTTTGTTCCAGTGTTTAGTTCATTATCGATCTTGGCTCAGTTGCTATTGTTACTTTTATGTTTTATTTTATAGTTTCCTTTTTTTATTTTTGCATGGCACAGATTATCATCGAGTATAGATAATCATAGATAAATAATAGCCCAATCGATATTTACCGCACTCGAACACGGTGCATTTGCTAAGGTACGTTTTTATACGCAGGTGGGTATAATCCATTTCGTGTTGTTACGCCATAGAAGATTTCATTTAGATTACATTAGACAATAGACTCATCTTAAATACTATCTGCATATGTATATTTCCAATGTTGTGCAAATGATTTGTCAAACAAATCCTCCGATCTTTCTTTCATTCATTTTTTTTTTGTCATTTCCATCGTCATTACCAATCGTAGAATCATCGGAATCATTTTTTTGTAATTATACTTAATCTTAACAACGAACTATTCAAGATATCGGATTTGCCGGACTATGGCACTTACACATTATTATAATTATAATAATTATTATTATATTATGACTAATCGCTAAAGACTAGGAGATATTTCATTGCTACACAGTACTCTCTGTGTCCGATGCCACGGACAAGGTCTGCATTTTTGGTACGGAATAATTTTCCGTGTGTCCATGGTAACCACCTGATCGATTTGACATCCTTTCCAAAGTTGACGGCGCGGATGGGGTGTCTTGATGAGCTTTGGGAGGAATCGGTGGAGGACTTACCTATAATTTATATTTAAAATGTTAATGTGATCTCAATCGTATAACAAATTTTTGTATTTTTTATTTTACCTCCTGAGCAGAAAGAGAATTTGAATTCTGGAATGTACCACTAGGGAAACTACAAGTAGAAATATTGAGAGAATTGATCATAGACGGTGGTGAAATGTTCATTATATCGTTACACCTTGTGCGTGGTTCAGAATCCTCGTAACTGAGATTATTTAGATTAGTTAAGTGAGACTGGAAGTCTAATAAACTAGTTGTTGAGATCCCGCTGTCTCGAAGATCGACCGGTTCATTTTGTGTTTCTGAATCATCGTCTGTACTCCATTCTGTATTACGTTTGTATGCCAATCGTTTTGGTGGTGCAGGAGGTATAACAGTGTTAGTATTGTTGTCTCTTTTATCAGGAGCTGAAATATGTGAACTCGAATTTATTATTTTATTTAACAGATTTGTTTTCGTTTTGAGGAAGGGAACTTACTGCAACCTCTAGGTGGCAATGGTGGTGCTGATTCTGGACCAGGCTCGCTCCAAGAACTTCTCAGACCGCTTTGATCTACCCCGTCAGTTGGAGTTGGCAAAGAATGCCTTAATGGTAATTTCGGGCTTAATGGTTTACTTAGTGTTCTTTGATGAGTTGGTCTAGGTGGAGTTGTCCCATAACCCACAGATCTTGGTCTTACTTCTCTTTGTGGAATAGGTGGTGGTGCACCATCGACTCTAGAATAAAATCTTTCGTCTTCTGGCAAACCATCGCTCTCAGCATGAGACATTCTCGAACCTACGTTTTCCAAAGTTGCTGGCCGTTGTTTCTCACTGATAGGTAAAGGTGGCAATGGTGAACTGAAAAGTCAACAATCTAATGTAACATATAGAAAATAAAAAGGAAAAGAAAAATCGTCAATGAATAAGAATGAGGATTTATCAGTGAAATATCTTCTTTATGATATGGAACTTCGTGTATTTTATTTACAAAAAGTAGGTGAGAGGATATGTAACGTTCGATTACTTGACTATGCTATCCTGATGAATCGTTCGCTGTCTGGCAAGTGGACCGAGACCTTGCTTCAATTGAATAAATCTTTCGAACAGTCTTTTGTGTAATGGTTGAACACCGGGCGGTGCTAATTGACCATGCAAAACCATTCCCGATTCTAGGACATTTATTTGATCGAGTATTAAATTTTTCAGTCGATTCACGTGCGGTACCATATCAGGATTTTGCCTAGCAAATTCAGGAGTCAAGAATGCTTCTTGATATTTCACTATTCCACCCATAACGGTTGCATCGAGTATGCCTTGTAGCCTCATACTGAAGGGACTGATGTTTCTGTGTGGTTCAGCCGTATATTGAGCTATGTGTCTTCTCAATTCCCTTTCAACGGATTGCATCGTATCGCAGGCGAACTGAACCGGCGCCAAGATCTCCGTTTTTTTTTCAATCACTTCGAACCATCTCAAAATACCTGGCAACTTTGCTTCGGTAGTCAAAGTTGTTCTCTCGATCCACATTGATTTAAATTCATTTTCACGATCAACAGGGCCTCGATGTATTGGCCGATCAAACGTAAATCTTCTTACGTCATTCACCATATAAAATGCTACCACGCGTTCTGGAATTTCTGCACCGCTACATGCCAAACTGCCTTCTTCTGGTATCGGTTTGACATTACATATTTGTATGTCTACAAATAATATCGATTAGTTTTAAATTACATTCAATATTTAAATTATCTCTGTACAAATGTATGAAGAAAATTTGAGAAATCGTACATTGACCCTCGGATGATAGAATACATTCATCGGGTGGCGAATTATTCGTTAATATTTGTGCGCTTGGGAATTCAGTTTGCAGTCTTTGAGTGAACGTCACTATTCTCTCGTATTCCAAACCACGATAAATGAACAGCTTGTTCTGATAAGTGAATACAAATATTAGTTTTTAATTCAATTCACATTTTATTTATTTCTAATAGAATTTGTTTAGACACTTACCCTAACGAAAAGTGGAAAGCTTAAACCGTAGAATCCAACTCTGAAGTATTCTGGTTCAGGCCTTAGTTGAGTCAAGATATTATCCAAGAATTTAGCTTGTAGTTTCAACACGTGACTTAATTTCGCATAATCGTACAATCTCGTTTCGTATAAGATAGCCAATTCCTTGCAAAGAGGTATACCCTTCTCCCAACATTTACCACGATCCAAATAATGAATGATTTTGTAATAAAGAATTTCTTTTCTCTGCCATTCAGGTTGTTGAGGATGTTCATGATCAGATGGTAAAACGTTCGAACCCCATCCTAATTGATCGGCATACAATTTCATCGTGAATCCAGCTTCCGTGTAATTCTCAGCAGCTAGATGTAGATCGTGTAACTTGTAAATGTAACGTAGATACATCTCCTTACGATTGAATTCATTTTTGTAAAAGTTCTGCAAGAAGAACGATAATATACCCATTACGTATATTTTTTTTTAAAACATGACCAGAATGTTCGAAAGTCGTAGAAATACTGCTCTTTGGACGAAACGATAAACTTTTCCGTTCAAACGCGATAGATAAGTGCTAAATATTAATTTAAATCTGGCCATGTGCAAGCTTCGTTAACATACAACACGTGGCAGTTTTTACAGAGATATCTGTGCTAACGGTATCTAATACGATTAACACTTTAAATATCATCATAACAATTTCATTGCTCACAAACATTGCATATTTATACACGTCATATCGTTGAGATAAACTCACCAATAAATTCACGGTACATGACATACGTTTGTCACGATTTTCATCACCTTGAATAACGCTACGATAATCCAAAAGTCTTTCTAACAAACGAGTGATCGACGTGATGAATGCAGTACCACTGTCCTTCCAAGCTGGATCCTCCGATTGAACTCTGTCCAACAATCTGCAACAATTCATCGAGAAGATAAAATAATCATGTTAAATAAAATAAAAATGTCGTTGTGCATTGGGCACCACTTACACAGCGCTAAGATGTTCCCTAAAGCAGCATGAAAGTATAATTGCAACGCGTGATTATCAAGCAATGAATAGATTTTCATTTAAATTAAATAAAAGATAATATATAAGGTTTGAAACTTACATGGTATTGAACAATTGTCTGTATTCGTCGTCACCTTTATTCTCACTGATAAGTATATCCAATTTATCTATAAGTTCTGACTCGACAGATTTAAAGCTACCGCGTGCACGTTGTTCACACTCCATCATGTCAAAAAAGATATGTAAAGTTGCCTTTCTCAGTTCACTTTCTGGAACGAGAGTGACCTCGAGGAATGGTCCAACCATTCCAGGAATAAATTCGAGTTTACGATCACCCAAATTTGACCACATGGATAATATTTGAAAGCCCATGAGAACTCTCATGTCGCCATATTTCTCAACAATCTTCTCTCGTTTAACTTCGGAAAATTGTTCCAGTTGTAGCGACGGTTGCGTGAGATAAGCTACGGCCAAATTGAAATACGTTGACCAAAGTTGCGAATCAAAACTGCTGTGAAGAAACCGAAAGGCTAATGGTTGAGCAAGCTCTTGCAAAGATTTCAATATGACGTTGTTTGCTTGCATCCTGATGACCAACCAATCGGGTGGAAATACTTCTTGCTTAACGAGATCGCGTAAAACTAAAAAGACTCTCACGAGAAAATCTTTTAATGGTTTTCGTTCTGAACCACGCGACAGTTCCTCCCACAAACGTGAATAATGATACTCATCCAGAAGTTGAAGTAAGCCTATCAAACAGGCAACTAAGCAACCAAGTACTGGACCGTTTGCATTGATAACTATGAGTATAGTTTGTACCAATACGTCTAAAATCGATAGACATAAGGTTTCTACGTCGTGATGAATACAATTGTTAACCTTGTTTGCGTCTCTGCCTCTCTTGTGAAGAAAACTCAATATTTCTCCGAGTATATCCGTGCAAGTACGAAGTTCTTCTCGTCTGGCCAAGTGAATTCTGAGATGTCTGCAGATAGTTACCAACAAAAGATTTCTACTTTCGTCATCTTCCCGAAACAAGCTAGACGTTGTTAGATTTTTGATGGCCAATAATTTAGCTTGTATCAATTGTAACTGTGGTTCTCGTGGTACCGAGTCCAACATTGTACACGTTAATTTGGCAACATCGAGAACAGGTAATACGGCTACCAATTGTTCAAAGACAGCTGCGATCGATAATAGCAAAGCTATTTGTGATTGTAAAACCATTTCGTATGATATACTCAACATCTTGCTTAATGCGGAAAAAACACAGTATAGATCTCTTTTAAAACTATCCTCGAATTGGCCAGCCGTGGCACGTGCAAATAGCAATCGACTTTGTATGATAAATTTAAAAATATATTCGAGAGATTTGAAACATTTCATTATCGGTTCCTGTTTTTCAGCTGCTGTTACCCAATCAGCACAGTGTTGTACGCTACTTAAGAGACCTTTGTAAACTAAAGCTGCTGCAAAGTGTCCAGAAATATAAGCATCCATAACTGGTTTGAAATGTTCGAATTTGGAATCCTCGAGTAAACTGAAGATCGAGACTAGTACTTGAAAGACCAATCCTGAATGTGCCGTTGAATTGCCATCCTCGGTATGAAACATCGCAAACAGTGCATCCAATATATCTTGAAGAAACTTAACTAATTCCTCGCCATCCAATCTAAGAACTCGTCCTAATGCTTCGGAAATATGTTCAGGATGAGCTTTCCATTGAAGGAGACTCAACAAATCAACATTCTGAGTTAGTTTCGTACTGCAGAGAAGAGTATGAATGAATACAGCTTCTTTAGGTGATCTTGTGAAGGATGGGGCACCTGAAAAATGTAGATATTTTAAGTATACAGCAGATTTTTTTTAGCGCGCGTGCGTCAATTTTGAGAGCATAGAAGAAGAGGGTTTGCAGTTTCTCAAGGCACGTATAAATCTTAAATTCACCTGTAGCGCTTGGTTCTCGAGCACAGCTGGGTAAAGATAGGTAGCTAAGTGAATCTAATTTAGCTCGTTCTTCGCACTTGTAGATGTACAGCTCGTGAGTGCCATCTTGAAGCGTAGCACCGCCGGGTTCCATTAAACGTACAAAAGCGAACGCAAAAAGTTTCTTATCGTTTTTCTCTCGAGCTGCAATAACAAGTTAAAGTAGATCGAATCTAATACTTGGATAAGATATTAAGGATCTCAAAAAAAAAAAGAATACTTACTGGAACAATGACGAAATTCAAAGCGTACGTGACTCCCATAAAACTTGTCAATGGGTATGGCTAATCTCACAGTTTCTGCCCAGGATGGACTATTGTGATGATAAATGACTAAACTTTGATATTCTGAACTACCCTCGGTTCCAGCTGCACCAAACAAACATCCCTCCAATGGTTGGCCTTCGGCATCCAAGACTAAGATAGTCACCTAAAGATAAAAATTCAAAAATTTATTTGTAAACGACGAATACATAAAATAACACTGTGATCATTCTTACCTCGATATTTTTTCCAGTTGATTTTCCACCACGTTCGAATTCACCACGTTCGAGTTTCAAATACAAATCGTTTCTAACGTCACCTGGCATTATAACGTCGGAGAAACCTAGCTTCTTCGTAAGACAAATGTTCTTGAACAATAATGGATTTTCTTCTCGCACCTGAGACAATTCACCATGTAATATTCGAAGGGATACTATTATTCCATAATTTGGTTGGCCAGGAAGCGGAGTACATTTATTATTACGAATAATTTGTTCGTGCAATTGATGAAATTCTTTCTCTTCGCCTTGGTATACCTGGATTATAATAAAAACAAGTATAGAAAACTTGTGATTGCTGTTAAGGATCCACCGTAGATTCGTGAAAGGATTAACGAGCTATGGGAGTTATGGTTTACCTTAAAGGGTAATTCTAGTTCCTCCGTATGAGTGGTATCGGCTAAAGAAAGTACCGCGACCCCATGAGGTCTCCTGTAAACGGCACTTCCTGCCTTGTTTTTACCGGAGTCAGAATACAACATTCTACCGCATCGCATGACGTGTGCAACCAGGTAAAGATCACGGCTCAAATCGGCGTTACCAAGATCCGTGAAGATCGTACAATTGTTGTGTAATTTTTCAACGTAATTCGAGAAACCTTCTTTCGATATTTTGACCAAAAAACGTTCGCTCAAGTATTGTCCTCTTTTAGCATCGTAAAGGGAAAAATAAATCTCGGTGTCCTCCCCTACCGAATGACCAAAATCTCGCATGCAGAAATAGAGATGATGCGTCAATACTTTTTTGTGTTCTTTGCGTTTCAATGTACCCCTCGTTGATGCACCTTGCGAATTTTCCGCGCTTTGTAGATGCTGCGAAAAAATATTACATCTTTTATTAGTATAGTAAAAGACAAACAATTTCAGTTGAAATTGTCATCGCGTAACTTTAATTAAGAACACATGCATTCGTTCATTGCAAATAATTACCACATGGTAGAGATCAACGACAGACATAGTATCTGGGTCCACCATGTGTGCACCTTGACGTGGTACCAAGTCCAAGCCAAGTTTTCTGGAACGTACAGAAAAAACAATCCCATCTGATCAACTGAAATTAATGATAAATAAATAGAATATATATTTGCCCAGGTGTTTATTGGACTATGATAAGGTATATCATTAAAATTATAGAATAAACGCACGAGAGATTGTACGTCATAAGTTGCATCATATTTCAGGTATATATTTTTGAAAGAATCGAAAGCCATCCACTTCCTTTGACCTGGGTCGACCGCATGCCATAAAGACTGACGTGTTCGAGAACACTATGGACCATTCAGGTCCGTCTTATTAGGGTGGCCTTCTCATGTGACCTTTTTGTAATGCAAGTATGCGCTTTAAATAATTGCTATTCGAGTCACATATTTTAGTCGTCTGTTAGACTGAACGCAAACATTCCTGACGTTTTGTCAACGTCTACCATTCTAATGCGATTTGGATTACAAAGCAAAGATCATTTTGAATTGAATAGAATACATTCTTATGATCAAAATTATTGGAATTTTTGCAAACTGTTAATCTTCGATTTATAAAAATAAATTCGAAATATGAGAGACTGTGATATCGTAAAATTAATATGCATGTATGCATATATGCAAGTATACGTTTATATATATTGTATAATATCTGTATTATACTCCGTTCAATATGGGTGTTAACGTAATAATGTAGAAAGATTGGATTAAAGGTATCTACGCAGTAAGTAATACGACCCTGAGGGTCCCGAAAGATTCCCCTCCAGGGCAAGCTTGATGGAATGCAGGTGAGCAAGCAGACTTCGATGCATGGAGACAGGTTCAGGGAACGTGTACAACGTTGTTGGGACCTATGGCCCGTTCCAAAGATATTGGATATATTCAAGAAAGGAGAGGACCCCATGTGTACCTGCTGCTTGCAAAATTACTTTCAACACTTACTACCATTTTCTCTTTCGCGTTTTATCATAATATCTAGTATGAAGTACTTTTACTTTCAAATTAATGCATACTTCATTTATTTTTAAATATTATAATTAAAGTAATATTCAATTGTTTAACTCGTTAGTATTAGAGGTGTAATAGAAGGGATTCTTGAAATCAACTGAAGTTCCATGTCCGTCCGATAGCATAGGAAATTGTCTGGTGATTCAATTTCCTTTTCTATTTCCGAATCGATTTGCAATGGTGGTACGGCTTAAAACATCTTGATCTACGATATAGATAAAGCAACTACTAATACGTATACCTGTTGAAAAAAATAGTATGAATTTGAAAAGAAGAATAAAAAGGTGTATGTGTGCACGTTACACTATGTGATCCCAAAAAAAGGTATGGAAAATTATGTTACGTTTATACAATAATAATACCTAGATGCATACATTTATGTTATAGTATGTACTCGTCCAACTGCATCCATAACCGTTGCAATCACATGCTCATGTTAGAGTAAAAGGTAGTGGTAATAGATGTCAGGGCCAAATCTCAAAGCCCCCACGATCTCAATTAGACCAAATCGCGAACGATTAAGCGCGATTACTCTCGCGAACCTTTCAATTTTTTTTCTTCTTCCATTTGCAGTCTGTAAACGCCAGTACTCCCGCTGCTATTATTAACATTCTATTCTCTTGCATAAAGTATATATACCTTTTTCTCTCTCAATAATATTTCATAGAATATCTGTGGGAATGATGCGGTATATATTTATTTTTTATATCATAAAAGATCATTCGTGTATATTTTTAATCAATTATCATTATTATATAGTATATCATTAATCCATTGCAGGTTAATTTGGGCTATGTGTATTTGTTATTTCAAGTCACCCTATATAAGACATATATGCGTCATTATATTTTTCGAAGAATTGCTTTCAAGAAGAAGTTTCGAAATTCATCGAGAAGTCTACGTGAAGTATACCACAACTCGACCCGGATCATTCCTTTTAAGGAGTCAAGTTTGCGAAGGCGGGTACTAGACTATAATGCAATTGTGGGACCCTACAATTTGTTTGAATACATCGTACGAAATATAAGTATAAATAAAAAAATGATATGTCTATTAAAAGTAGTAGAAGCTTGTAAAACGTCTTAGATAAAATAAATGATAGGCCATTTCGTTTTAGGTTGAAGAAGAGGAGGAGGAGGAAAAGGAAACAACACGTCACGCGAACGAAGGAGTTCTTGCGGCCTTTCTTGCACACTTTTATGACGAGCTCGGACTTGTTACGGCCCTGGGGGGGGTTTCTCCGTTGCTATACCGTGCTACTACTACTCTACACGTTGGCGTAAAAAAGAAAGGAAAAAGTTGTGGGTGAACGGTGGATCTCTCGACGCGGTGTTACGCAGACGAGGAGAGAATATCCTGCGTAGTACAACAGCGTTACTTCGACGAAGAAACGAAAGGAAGAGAAAGGGAAAGATTGAGAGAGAGAGAGAGAGAGAGAGAGAGAACAGGGCACTGCACGCGAGGCGGAGCCGCAGGTCACGCTAATTACAAATAATAATAATTAAATCGATGGAGATAATAAATGTTGGCCGTTGAATTCGAGGTCAGTATCATAACGAGGAAGCATGATAAATATGAAGAAAGAAATAAACAAAATGAAAAACATGATAATCTAATTATATCAATGTAATATACTTCAAAAATGTAACCCCAAACGGAAACCACAAGTTTCAGGATCATTTCTTTTTGTTCTGTAACCTTGAATATTAATTCAAACGTCTAGAAGATTATCTTATAATGGCGTAATAGATTTGTTAGGACCATTAGAAAAAAATCTGACGATTCTTGGTCTCACGTTAAAAAGGCAAACGTAAGGAAAAATAATAGAAAGAGAAATAATATCGGAACGTAGCCTTTAAAGAGTCAAAGCGAGCCCTCTTACGGGGGGAACAGGTTCTCGGCATGGATACCACCGTGTATTCACCGAGCTGAAAACCTTGGCCAACGAGCAAACGAACCGTAGAAAGAGAGAAGGAGTTGCTGTGCCATCTCTTTTTCTCTTCCTATATATACTGCTAGGATGTCTGCTGCTGCCATGGCTGCGGTCTTTCCGCATGGTCATACGATACAATACAAGTCGAGAATCCTAAAGCAAACTCATATAAAGAGTTAAGCTTCTTCAATCGAAAATTCGTGGTAATGCGAGAACTTTTGTTAATTCATCGTTACATTCTATGCTTTATTTTTTTTTTTTCTACAAGAATAATCCGATAATCTTTAAATTTTATTTGCATCAATAATTGGAACTACGTTTATTATTTTTCATATGGGGGAAAAATAAAGAAATTATTTATTGGTACACGTTGTAGAAAAAAAAATTCGAGCATTAGAAAATACACCATATTTGTTTATTATAATATTATTATAGGAATAATTATATTAATAATAAAAACAAATAGACATAATAAGTAAAGAGAGGGGCTAATGTACGCACCTGGGATTGGGGATTAATGTTCGTCCCTCGAACGCGTGGGGGCGCACCGACAAGATGGCGGGTGGTGGGGCCCGAGCAAACCCTTCGGCGCGGTCAGTCGCTCTTCGGGCCCCGTTCGCGGCAGACGTGTTCTCATTCATTCATCTTGTACCACGCCAACTTCTCTAACAATTATCTAATTTTTCTTTTGTTCTTTTCATTCGAGGACCACGGGACAACATTTCGGTATTATTGTTAAAAGAAAGAAAGAGAGAAAGAGATAGAGACAGACAGACAGATATTATATAAATAAATAAAAAAAAAAGAACTCGTTAATAATTTTCGTTATAATTTAAATCTAGTTTGATAGTTCTCTTCCTCTTTCTCTCTCTTTGTGTTTCTTTATTACATTTTGCATGTTGAATATCTTGTTCTCTCTTTATCATTCATGCGTGTACTTAGAGTACATGATGAAGCTTAACGAGAGATAAACGTTCAATATCGGGAGGTGAATTTTATATAAAAAAAAAAAAAAAAGAGGTGTGAAATATTCGGTGGGTGCACACATCGGAACTAAAAGTATAACCAAAAAAAAATATATATAAATCTTCTTTTTCACGAACGAAAAGAAGAAAGAAGAGAAAAAGAGAGAAGCTGTTATATTCATTCGTCCGGTGAGTTTTACAAGAGATCAAGTTAGGTAGAAAGAAACATATAGAGAGATAGATAGACAGACAAAAAGAGAGAAAGAGAGAGAGAGAGAGAGAGAGAGA
This sequence comes from Polistes dominula, assembly GCF_049000335.1. Taxonomy (NCBI): domain Eukaryota; kingdom Metazoa; phylum Arthropoda; class Insecta; order Hymenoptera; family Vespidae; genus Polistes; species Polistes dominula. The sequence continues at coordinate 3,338,512 of NW_028300880.1, read as the reverse complement.
GAGAGAGAGAGAAAAGTAGCAGGAAAAGGCCAATAAGAGAACGTCCCTCGATTCTCTCCTTTCAAAAGGTCGTACGAAGAAAGAAAAGAAAAAGGAAAGGGAAAAAAGGGAGATGAACCTTTTCCTTTGAATTTTCTTTTCTTCTTGGATAAAACCAAGGTGTGACTTGCAAACTGATCAGAGATTAAGGTATTTTCTTTCGAAAATTTAGTCATTAATTGAACAAGTTTTTTTTTTTCATTGTAAAATTCATTTTATCTCTGTCTCTCTCTTTCTTTTACTTTGAATTAGCTAATCGAATTTTAGATACTATCGTTAACCTAATCGATTTTTCTAAAGTTTTTAAAGATATCTCGTTGTAATTGAACTCTAACAAACTTTCACCTACACGTTATTATATAAAGTGTTATTACATTCGTTTTAGTTTTATCCGTAATAAGAACTAAGTTTTTCACTAGTTCAAACGATAATCGTTAGTTGTAATCGTTTTATTCGGGTCCATTCAAGGACATCTAATGGTAGAAAGAGAAAGAAACTAATTTACGATAAGAACCCTAATTGTTTTTAATCTTATCGTTCCTTAATTTATTTCTTGTTGTTTTGTTAGTGAAATATGTTTATGCATTCATAGAAAAAAAGATAATAAAATAACATTAGACGTTGTATCAGATTTAACGATTCTTTCTTCTCTTAACGTTGATATTATTCATGCTAATTTCAAAATGATTCGTCATATCATTTTTATCTCAAGAATGTTACATGCATATGTGGTGTAGATGTAATTGTATATTTTTATGATATTACATGTGCTACTTGTGTGATATTACACTTGAAATTCATTTAATTATAATTGTACAAAAGATGTTTCATTTGAAATGAATTATAATAGAAATAATAGAAATTTTGTACAGATTTATATAAAGAAAAAATACTTGATTAAAGTTAGATTATAAAATGAAAGTAATCTTATCGTTGATTGAGTTCTAACGATCGTTTCTTGGATTCTACTCATGCCTTCAGGCTAATTCAATCTAATCGAGCATCGAAGAAGGACGAAGAAGAAGAAGAAGAAGGTAGCATTTTAAAGTGAAGCACTAAATTCTCAAGCTCGTTAAATCGTAATAGTCGATGTTTAAAACGTCTCTTTATACGCCCTTATCGTTAAACCATAATTTTACTAATTGACAAAAAGAAACAAATGGAAAATAAAAATGAATCATAGTATCGTTTCAATTTTCCCATCATATCACTTTCGACACTCAATGTTGTAATATTAGTAATTACAATTAAATGATTTTTTAATTGTACAATTTTCCTGGTAAAAGAGAAACCGAAATTTTCCATAAAGGTAGATAAAAATGTAGGTAAAAAGGACAAGAAAAATGTTACGACTAGATCCCTAAAGGTTACTACTACTACTGCGGAGTAAACTTGTCCTCTCCCTTTATTTTTTTTTCACATTTTATCTTTCTTTATCTCACCAGTTAGACTCTTTCCTTTTTTTCCCCCCTGATAAACCGTAAAACCTACGGAGTGTGGTATTTTCATGTATCCCATGGGAGAAAGTATCTTTTACTTTCTTTACCTTATTATTTTTTTTTTTTTTTTTTTCAATAAAAATCGATGAACTTTTTTATCTAAAGAAAAAGAAGAAATATTTATATAAGATGATAAAAGTCATAATATGAAAATGAATGAAATGATAAAATGATTGAGTTACCTTGAAAATTAAGATGAAATTACGTAATGAAAAAAAAATGAAGAATCGTCGTAAGAGAAATTGTAGTAAAACAAAGGATGATTTATGAGTTGCATTAGACACGTAGAAATAAATTGGAAATTATTATCGAGATGATCTTTGGTATTCAAATAGTAACGAATGGACGTGAGCATTAACGGTAGTTTCTTCATGCGACACAAGTTCGGAGCTTTGAAACTCGTCATTGAAGTTCTTTGACCTCGCTTGCTAGCTTGCTTGCTAGCTTGCCTGCCTGCAAGCAACCAACCAACCAACCAACCAACCAACCAACGAGAAAGAAAAAAGAGAAAGAGAATGAGAGAGAAAACTCTTAACCTCGTTCAAGAAGTCATCGTTTTACAAGGAGTCCTACCAACGAGAGAGAAATATATCCTCCTCCATTTCTCTCAGTCATAATTTCTATCTCATATAGTAACCATTAAAGTTAATAGCATAAGCGCAATTATACACAGTGTTTACATTACGTTCTAACGTTTGAAACAGATTATGTTCATTTTTATCGACAATTCTACGACGGATAACGATTACAAACGTGTTTTACAACGTCGTCTGTATATTTACTCGTGTTTACAATTAAAACGTGATACTTTCTATCATCTTCTTCCTTTTTTTTATTTTATTTTATTTTATTTTTTAATATTATTATCATTATTTCGTTGTAATAGTTTTTGATTGTACGTTTTACGAACACCCGTTACTACAAATGCTTGAGAAATTCTGATCGTTTGCATTGAAATAAAAACACCACCATCGATTCTTCGTCATAAAACTATAAGAGTTTGCTTATAGAGAATGCGAAATACAGGAGAACAAAGGGACGATGGGAAAGCTCGCTGTTGGTATCTCAAGAGTAGATTTTTATTGACGCGATATTCGATATCTCGATGCCCATAGTTGCATACCACGCGTTGAATTACTAAAAGTAGGCGTTCAATGTTCCCTTTGGGTCTCACTGTATTTCACGAATTAACAATTCTCTTTTGATAAATCAATACCTGATGCGAAATACCTAAAGGGAAATCAAATCCAACTTGAAACGTTTGTGGAACGTGAGAAAGTAAACAATCTTAATTTAACTTATGCAATTTTATTTTTTTAATTAACTTTATAAATTAATATTATTAGAAACTTTGAATATTACATTATAAATGATAATTAGTTTAGTAACAAATAAAAATAAATAATAAATAAAATAAGATAAACAATTGAGAAGATTTCATCTTGGTTGGAAGTAAAAGGAGAACCAGTTGACCTTAATAGAAGCTACGTGAGTGTTTTATAGGGAAGACTAGCATCTACAAAACTCATAGATAGACAAAATGTGTGTGTGTGTGTGTATGGATATATAATATACACGTCTTATATAATCGTGGTTATCGCCCGGAGAAGTGATTTTTTTACACCATTAAAATGATACTTGCATCGTAGGCGTGAGCAGCAAACACCCTCGCCAGGGATTCCGGAAGTAGATAGAGAATAATGTTCAACCATGTTTTCTATGTTGGTTTTCTCAATCATTTTTTAGTATACACATATATTGCACGTCAATACAAATATTGTATATAATAGAAAGTATATGTTACATTATTATATATCTCGTATAAAGACCGTCGCCATGTTCCCGACAAGATGGCCGATCGGTCGAACTTAACCTCTTACCAAATTTGCTATAGCAAATATTTCTATTAATTGCTAATTACAATAAATAATTGTTAATATTTTTGTTTGGTATCGTAGATAGAACAATTTATTAGAAAATTCAATCTCATTTTTCAAAAGTAAAACGATAAAAGGAAACAAACGTGCGTTGGACTTTTTAATATCGATATAAAAAAAAAAAAAAAAAAAAAATAGAAAATTATTCTTCTCACGGTAAAGGAAAGGAGAAGGGAATGAAGGGGGGGACATTCACGGTCACGTATTTTAAAACGTATTGTAAAACACGGTACGCTCGTCACGACTCGCTCGTACTTTTCCTTCTCTTTTCATTTTATACCCTCAGTACTTTTTTTTTTCTTCTTTCTTTACTTTATTTTTCAAGTTTGCGCTCGTTTCGTAGCAAAAAAAAAACGAGCCGAGAATCATTCGTAGGCGGACAGGAAGAAGAAGAAGAAGAAGGGTAGGAAGGAAACCAACCCAACGTGATTCGCAAAACCTAAAAGAGGATACGAATGTAAATTCCATTTTTTTTTTTTTTTTACTTTCCGGAATCTTTATTATTGTCGAGGATTGTCAGAATTTAATTATTTCATTTCATTCCGTGTTTAATTTCATCTTTTTTTCCTTTTCTTCTTCTTCTTCTCATTTTCTGTACCGTCTCACATTCCAATTTTATTTCTTCTCAACCGTTCCAGATAGATAATTGGAGAAAAGTAATCGTAGCTTGTGTTTTAATAATAACTCGAAATAATAATAATAATAAGTATATACGGATAAAATATATCTCGGTTATATAATTAATTATCAGTAGAAGAAGAAGAAGAAAACTGTGTGTGAGAAGACTTTTTAAAACGATTCATTTATATTCATCTCTTTTATCCGTGAACGTTGAACTTTGCATAACTTCGTATAACGTTCTTACCACATTAATTATATCCTCGTTCATGATTACAGTCTTGCTTCTGTATATTTTCTTTGAATCATTTCAATTTCAATTGATTTTATCGATTATTTAAATTACTATTTTTATCAAACATATCAAAGATTTTCTTCTTCTTTTTATACGTAAGTTTATAAAAATATTCGCGAAATCGGCAAATTATTCGTGTAACTTTTGATATTCTTCTTTATCCGACCTCTAAACTCGAATTATTCATGTGCAAAGATAAAAAGAAAGGAAAAAAAAGAATAAAATGGCTATAAAAGGTGACAGGATATTTCGAAAGAGACGTGTAGTCAACGATACCGAGAATAATTATAAAAAAAAAAAAACCACTACTTTGTCTTATGCAAGAATCATTCGAGTATTGTAAATTATTATTGCAAATGATTTTTACTTTTCGGTACTAAGATTTTTCATTTAATTCAAAATAAAAATACACACGCTCGTAAAATCGATTTGTTACTTGTTTTTATCTTTCTTGTCTAACAATAAAATTCTTTTCCATACTTGACAGTAAATATAAACAAAACTTCGAGTATCGCGTATTCCACACACACACACACACACATATGTACAGACAGACGGGGTATATGAAGAAAGATCACGTGGTCAAATGTTATACTGTTTACAAATCAGTCCTCTTCGTATATGTGAGAGGACAAATTTTTTGTAAGAATAATACTCGTGATACTACTATTAATATTGACAATCAGTTAAACATCCAACCACTGTAGGAATAACAACATATTTATCGTAAAATAATTATACATACATGCAGTGAATTAATTAAAAAGTGTAGAATAAATCTAACAGGTTTTTCGAATATGCTTTGAAATTGTAATTAATACAAATAGGAGCACGTGAGTAATCATACTAATCAATAACAACCTGCTCGCATGACATTAATAACGTTACTTCATTAACACGTGTTATTCACTTGGAGAACACATAACACAATTTGTGGCTCGTGTGCTAGTTTGCAAATACAACACTAACGGTACTTTGTAAATGAATAAATTAATCAATCAGATTTTATTTATTTCTACTATCCCGTTTTCGTTGTTTTGTTTGTACGTTTCATTTGACATTTGTATTGATTGAAACATTTGAAGAATAATATTAAATGTAATTAAATCATTATTTTAATATTACAGAGATATAACATAACATCGAATGTTAGTAATATGTTACAATTTCATTTTCATTATTTTTCTTCTAAAAGTTCTTGCAGTTTATTGATATTTCTAATAGGAGAAGAACTTCAGTAAAGTTTAAATGGTAATATTTGTCTTTCTCATTCTACGAAAGTATAACACTTTCAAACTACATCTCGAATAAGTGTGTACAGATATTATAAACAAATTTTTAATTGAATTTTACGATAGTTTCCAAAGATATACGAAACGAAACCATCTATTGATTAAGTTTTTTTTTTTCTAGAACTCGTTGAATTATTTTAGCAAACTTGTTTTATTTTAATTACAATAATTTTTGATTATTTTCTATTCGAAGAAAATGTATTTTTAAATAAAAATTCCGAGAATCGTAATCGTTGTAAAAGGAATTAAGATTTTACTCGGTACCAACGTTCAACATTTCACGTAGTGGTATGTTAGATGTATTTGTGTGTATGTAAAAAGTAACTGTAAATCCTCGTGCCATTTCATTAGCATCTCAACCAATGAACTCGAATCTTTTATTTTCAACGTGACGTCCATGAAACTAACGACGTATTCAAATTTTGTTTCAAGTGAAAATAACATAATTAAAAAAAAAAAATCAACGTATGTTTTAAATTATTTTTAATACTGTTTTCATGTTGAAGAAAAATGATGTAACCAGTTATCATATTTGCGATAGAATTTCTCATTAGAGTTATATTGCACGACGGTGTGAGTTGCACCTAGCGATTATGGGTAGTTTGGTGAAACCCATAGAATGTATGAGTTAACATGGTTATTCTCCCTTTTCCCTTTGTACACATTAGGAAGCTTTAATATCGTCGGTTTGTTTAAGTAAAAGCCTCTTGTATAAATCAGCACGTTTACTCGACCGCAAAACTAATTCGTTAGTCCTGCCATCATTTAACGTTAATTAATGTTATTCCTACATTTTGTAACTTGTTAATTGTAAATTCAAACGTGTACGAGTATAATTGCAATTTAATTAATTTAAGGATTTTTTATTTAGAGGTTATATCTAGATCTTTAGTTACTGTAAATTTTCAGTAGATGGTGCTCTATTACAATTCAATTTCTTTTCAAGTTTTTTTTTTCAGATTTTTCAGACATAACTAACTTTACTTTTTATATTTTTTCCTGTATTATTAGTTTATATATTGTTATAATTTATTAAATAGTTTAAAATTATATTAAATCAACATTTTATAACAAGCATATTAATGATTTTATAAAAAAATCTGAATAATATTGAATGAACATATAAAAATGAAACTTTAATTTCAAGTTGAATCGTATTATTTTGATCTTTAGAGAATAAATAATACTATCAGGAATAATTCGAGAATAAGAATCAAGAGTTAGAATCGCAAAACCAGTTTTCAGCATCCGTAATTTGATTCGATTTAATTCGTACGATCGATTCTAAGAGAAGAAAAGCATAGACATCGAAAACCACGATCTCGTCATGGTTTTGCAGGAGTTAACATTTAATCTCTTTTTCCTCTTCTTCCTCCATCTCTCTTCATCTATCGATCTTCCTATGTATCGAAACTCCGAATTTAATATCCCTAGACGAAATCGTACGTTTTATATAGAACGTTATATACTTCTAATGATTATTATTGGATAGTCTTTTATTATTGGATATTGGCTTGGAAAATTGCACTTTCTATCTTTCTCTTATTTTCTTCATAAAATTATAGAAAATAAATTATATTTTATTTTATTTTATATTATATTATATTATATTATATTTGTGGACCAGTTATATAAATGTGTGTAAATTATTTACAATATATTTATATTTCTCTTTTTTAAATAATTTAATAGTTCTTTCAAAGTTAGAAGTAAAAAGATAGAAAGTGTTTGAAGAAGACAATATGTAAAATGAGAAATATGGAAGGAGGACAAAGAGTAAAGAGTTAGAATGTGTATGTATGTGTGTGTACGAGCAGCCTCCCTCATCTCTTCGTCATTCTCATATGTATAGTTAGTGTCCTCTCTTGGTATATCTCCACTTTCCTCTCTTTCCTCGTCTCTTTCCTCTTGGACTCTCTAGAGACAAGACCAACTGGTTTAACTCGTCTGTTCGTTAACCAGCAACCTTTCGGGGAATCATATAGGAGGAGTCGCAAAACGAGAGACTAACCAATTCAAACAACTAAAACGCATTGTAGAAAACATAATATACTTCTTTTTCATTTCATTTTTCTTTTATTATAATTTTATTTTATTTTTTAATTATTTCGAATTTATTTCGAATTTATTTCGAATTTATTTGGAATTTATTTAGAATTATTATTCATATATATATAACTCTATTTAACACTAGATTAACGGATGTTTTGTTCATTATTTTTTAATAATTTAATAACATTGTTTGAATGAAGAGTTAAGTAAAGGAATGGAACTAATATTTACGTATATTTCATTACGTAACTAAAAACCAATATAAGTTTTTAAAAAATAGTATTTAAATTTTATAAATATATAATAATCAAATGTTCAATGAGTCAAATTGGCTCAATTCGTAAATCTAATGTTAATATATATGTAATATTTTTTATTATATTTATATTAATATAATTTTATATTATATTAATATTATATTTATATTATATTAATTAATATATATATATATATTAGGGTGGTTCAAAAAAATGACTTATTTTTTTTTTTCAAGTGCCACGGAAAAATGGGTTGCTAGACACTTTAAAACAATTCTCACCAAATACGAGCTCTTAATTTTAATAGGAAGATCCTCCGCATCGCAGTTTTTTATTTTTTTTTCAGTCCAATAGATTATAATTCATACCTCATTATTTATTGATTGTACAGAAAAATGTTCTACACGAATTTTGTAGGAAATTTAATGCTCTACAAAAAAGGTATCTTATATTTTTTCCATAAACCATCCATAAAATTTAAATGATATTGAAAATTTAAATTTGATGATTTTTAGACAAATTTCATTTTTGTTTATGAATTTTATAACTCGACAATAAATGTCTATTAAAAAGTGCACAATACAAATTTTTGTAGGAAATTAACTACTCTATAAAAATGGTGTCTTATGTTTTGGCGATTAAATTAAGCGTTCAAAAGATATTCATCATCAAACTTTCATGTGTACTGATTTTTGTCTCTGAATATATAATATATATATTTATATTATATTATTATATATATGTAATATTTTTTCTTTTCATTGAATATACGAAACAAATTTTTTCTGGAACGAAGATAAAAAAAAGTTTGTACGTGTCAACGTTATCGACAATTTTTTTTTCCTTTTATTTTTTTTAAAGGAAGGTTTATAAAAAAAAAGGAAACATAGAGAAGATAGATGTATTTAGAATAGTTTTTTTTTTTTTTTGAAATAACTGGAGACAATTCAATCTGCCAATCCGTACTATTTTACAGAGAACTTATCGAAATTCGATGCAACGAATAATCGAAAGAAGTTGAAACGATACTCTCGGTAGAATAATATTCTATAAAAAAAAAACAAAAAGAAATATCAAACTAACTTGATGACAAAATGTTGCATAGCCTGCTTGCTTGCTTGCTTGCTTGCTTGCTTTTTTTACTTGCATTGCACTTATAAAGTAGAAACCATGGGATCAGCTGAAATTATCCTTTGCCATAAGTTGTTAGCAGCTGCAACAGTGAATCCCCGTGGATGGTTGGAAATTTCATACGTTTGTGTGTGCTAAATTATTATATTTAAGGTTTAATATTTTAGGAGATTTTAATTTAAGGGTTGAGAATTCTAATTGGATGAGGATTCCTAATCATATTTTTATAGAATATTTTAACATTGCACATAATGTATATGTATATATTTTATTGCTGTTAAAATCAATTATGTATTTTAATTTCATATTTTAGTGTGTGCTAATTTATTATATATATATTTAAAGTTTAATATTTTAGGTTTAAATGAAAAAGAGTTGGGAATCCCAATTGGATGAGATTCCTAATCATATTTTTGTATATTTCAAGATTATATATCCTTTATACATATATATTTTATTGTTGAAATCAAGTATGTATTTTAAACGTGTCACGAGAAAACAAACCATAAAAAAAAAAAATAAATAAATTATAGTGAATGACAGCCATTGTCAGGAGGAAATGCTCGTACATCACGCGGAACAAATTGGAAGTCGTGTTGTTGTTAACATACTTGGTGTATTTTGCCTGACAGATAAACAGACAGACAGACAGACAGACAGACAGACAAACAGACAGATTTTTATTCTTTTTCCAGTTAAAAAGATTCTACTAAAAATGAAAGAAATATCAAAGAGAATTTTTCATTGAAACAAATTATTTTCATGAAACAAATCATTTTCATGAAAAAGGTGTGTTAAAGTGCTAAGATAATGGAAAACAAATATAAAAATCTAAAAATCAGGTTACTCGTGTGAAATTCTTAAGCTTCTTTAAAACTGAATGTTTTATCTTTGAAATAAAAAAAAAAAAAAAAGAAAATAAGAGAAAGAGAGAAAGAAAAAAAAAATACACATGCAATACATCTCTTTGAAAGAAGAACTTGGAGATTGACCCCATAGCAGTGGCACGCGTACCGCCTGTTTTCAATTGATTAAGTAATAAAATTCTAACGACGTATAACTCGGCCACTAGCTTCTCTCTCTCTTTCTCTCTTTCTCTATATTTTTCTCTCTTAGATTCTCTTTTGATGTTTCGAGACCGTCTGTTGTGAACCGTTAGTTCAATTTCATCTCAAAATGAAACCAACGAAAAATTCTATTCTCAACTTTATTTATTAACCTTAAATATTGTATAATAATATTTTATTATTAATTAATTATTAATATTTTAATTTAAGTATATAAATTATATATTTATAGCATAAATATTGATCGTTATAAATAATTATTCAATTTAAAATAGGATTAGGATAATTTTCTAAATTTAATTAAAAAATAATTGCATTTTGTAGAAAGCTTTCATTTTTTTTTTTGTTTTTTTTTTTTTTTTTTTTTTTAATAAGTGATTGAAATATTTTCTTCCCCCATTTTAAAAAATATCCAACCACGTTGGAAAGTGAACGAATGACATTGACTGCAGGAATTTGTTCATTCTCTCTTACATTTCTGCATTCTTTTGATTCATTGTCCCGTTGAGATTATCAACGTAAGATTCTCAGAAGTAGTATTTATATATAGTGATTATGCATGACTCAGTGTCAGGATCAATATCGCGAAACTTTCTTAAATTACTGCAATGATTCCTCTTTCCTTCCATTGTAGAATAAAAAACATGCTGTGAAATTTCACTTTCGAAAAATTTGTAACACCTTTTTACCTTTTTGATGGCAGAATAAAAAAAAATTAAAAAGGGGTTTCTTCTCGTTAAAAATCTTTTCTTCTTTATTACGTAGCAAAAAGCTTTTTTCTCACGAACGTACACGTGTACGAATACATAGACATAATCATCGTCATATGTGTGCACCCTGGTATAAGCGGCCATTTTTCTTTTCTTTTCTTTTCTTTTCTTTTCTTTTCTTTTTTATTTTTTTTTTTCTTTTATTCGAGTTCGTCCTACGTACGACAGAAATTTGTAGAATGGAACGAAGCCCATTCTCTATCGTGTTCCTCGTCTCCTTTTGTTTCGCCGATGAGAACAATTTGCGAGTTGAAGAGCCCACTCTCTCTCTCTCTCTCTCTCTCTCTCTCTCTCTCTCTCTTTCTCTTTTTTACAAACGTGTATGTATGTGTGTATGAGTGTGTGTGTGTGTGTGTGTGTATGTACTTGTCCACGCAGTCTTCTATATCGATCCCCCGTTGCATCTGCCATTTCCGGTTCACGGAAGGTTAACGTCGCTATACTTTCGATTAAATCATTTTAGACCTTGAAAACTTTGTTCAATTAATTAATTTTTATTTTTATAAATATTTCTTCGTTGTTTTTTAAAAGTCTTATGAGTGGACAATCAATGCACTAGTCTACGAAAAATTCAATCAATGAACTAGTGTAATAACAAAAATTTAATCAATGCACGAATCTACGAAAAGTTCAATCAATGCACGAATGTACAAAAAAAATTTTTATTAATTTTACGAGTCTACGAAAAATTCAATCAATGCACGAGTGTAATAACAAAAATTTAATCAATGCAATAGTCTACGAAAAGTTCAGTCAATGCACGAATGTATGAAAAAAAATTTTGCAATTTTCGAGAATCAATGAGCTATGGAAAAATTCGTCAATGCACGAGTCTACGAAAAGTTCAGTCAATGCTCATTGATCATTGACGAATTTCTTCGTAGACTCACTAAACTTTTTTAAAAATGCAAAAGTCCTCGATCATTGACGAATTTCTTCGTAGACTCATTGAAATTGTTTTAAAACTGCCCGACTCCTCGATCATTAACTAATTTCTTCGCGTAGCTCATTGATCATTGACTAATTTCTTCGTAGACTCATCGAACTTTTTGAAATATCAAATTTTAAATAATAATCGATGTGATTTTAATTTAAAAATTTGTTCAAATAATATATAAATATTTTCTTATTCTTTTTCAGACCAAGGATAAAATAAAAGAAGCAAAATGGTGGTGTTCGGATTGGTCTCGGCTGTAGCCGGGTTCTTGAAGATGAGATATCTCATCGACAAAGCTGTCATCGATAACATAATATTCCGAATTCATTATAGAATCACTGCTGCAATTTTATTCGCTAGTTGCATCATTGTCACTGCCAATAATTTGATAGGTACGTCATAATTAATCTTAATAAATTAAAATAAGATTTTATTCTTTCTAAAACTCATAGAAACAATTTAACAATAATAAAGTCAAAATACGTGTGCATGATCTTGTATTTGATTCGTTATCCTTTGCTAAGTTTAAAAATAGAAACTTAACGAGAGACAAGTTTTGAAATGTCAAACGTCTGCAACTGCTTCGTTCTCGTACTACATTCTTGATAATAACACGTGATTAGTATGAAAGAAGTCTTCTTCATTTGTCGAGTGTAATGGGGTATCATGTGTCCGAGGACGTGTGCTTATTTTTATTGAACATAATTCCATTCTATTAATGTATCTCACATTGAAGATAAATTATTATTCACAAAGAAAAAAAAATAAACTTCTGATTGTTTTAGGTGATCCAATAAATTGTATATCGGATAATGCGGTACCAAATCACGTGATAAATACATATTGCTGGATAACATACACATTTACATTGCCGACAAATAACATGAAACAAGTTGGCACTCAAGTAGCTCATCCCGGACTCGGTGGAGATTACAACGAAGAGAAAATCTATCATTCGTATTATCAATGGGTACCCTTCATGTTATTCTTCCAAGGTATTCTCTTTTACGTGCCGCACTGGATGTGGAAACAGTGGGAGGAAGGCAAGGTCAGAATGATATCCGATGGTATGAGGGGTGCCATAGTTGAAAGCAAGCAGGAACGTGAGATCAGAGTAAACAAATTGGTTGAATATATCATAGATACTTTGCATTTGCACAACAGTTATGCTACCGGTTATTTCTTCTGTGAATTACTTAACTTCATTAACGTGGTAAGCATAAATTGTTCAATTAAAAAAAGAACAACATAAAAAGGGAGGAAATCATGAAATTAAATCGTTATGATTTATTGTTTGTAGATTGGCAACATGTTCTTCATCGATACGTTCCTAGGTGGTGCATTTTTAACATACGGCACTGAAGTTATATCATTCAGTAATATGAATCAAGAACATCGTTCCGATCCTATGGTCGAAAGATTTCCAAGAGTAACCAAATGTACATTCCATAAATTTGGTGCTTCCGGAACTATACAAAAGCTTGATGCTTTATGCGTGTTAGCCTTGAATATTCTCAATGAAAAAATCTACATCTTCCTGTGGTTCTGGTTCATTGTAGTTGCTGTATTATCAGGATTAGCTGTTCTTTACAGTATGGCGATCGTTCTTTTACCTAGCACACGTGAAACCATTTTAAGGAAACGATTTAAATTCGGTACTCCATCGGACGTCAGTTTACTCGTCAGAAAAACTCAAGTTGGTTTATAATTCTTATGTTTTTTATTTACAAATAACCCTAGAAGAACTAAAAAATCTTGTTTTTCGGGGGTTACCTGTATTTATATATTGAAGTATATGATTTTTGAAAACACTAATATAATATATGATTATAAACACTAATATATATGTTTTTTTGTAGGTCGGTGACTTCCTATTGATACATCTGCTAGGTCAGAACATAAACTCGATGTTGTTTACCGACATATTGAAGGAACTCTGCCATCGGTTGCACCTTGGTTCAGGAAGTAGCGCGTCACCAACGTCAGTTCCATCAGCACCGAGCACGTTAGAGATGTCACCGATTTATCCAGAAATCGAAAAATTCTCAAAGGATACAGAGATATAAGAAAAATTTGATACTAACAACCCTTATCATCATCCCCAATCCCTCAGTTTGTATTTCCTTCCTTCCACAATCATCCTCTTTATACTATTTCCTATCCAACTTCTATTTCTAATTTTTATTATTGTGATAATTACCGTCGGTGCCTTCAACGATTGTCTTTTTTCTGTTTTATTTTTTTTCTCTCTTTGATGCATAGTTTTTTTCTTATCAATTTCTTTTTCCTTTTGATCCTTTTTTTTTTCTTTTGTCAGAGGACAAATATATTTTTTTGTATCATTGATTTTTTTTGTTTTTCAAACATTGTAATCATCATTATCATCATAATTATCATCATCATTATTATTATCGATCGAAGCACGACGAAGCCAAGACTAGATTTGTATTTAGACGAACTACGAATTAGGAATTTCTAAGCCAACGAATCCATTTTCACATTCCATTTTTGTTCTATCGAATTTAAGGGACCACAGTATTTTTTCTTTTCTTTTTTTTTGTATTCGATAGTGTTATGAATTAGAAACAATTTGAAACGTTTGATACAAACGTTTAAAGATATTTCTCTTGATCATGTTTAATTCCTTCTTTTTCTTTTTAACATTTTCTTTAGATTCTAATTATAAGAAAATGAAAAATTTAATCATTTTCTTCTTTTTTTTTAAATCATCGAATTTAATAAATTTAGAAATATGCGAATATATTTTCTTATATCGAGTAATAAAAAATAAAATAAAATAATAAAAAAAATTAAACTAAGGGTAGTATTGTACAATTGCTAATTAATGAAGGGAAAGAAGAAGAAGAAGAAAAAAATATTAATCGAAGAAAGTAGTTTAACACTCGTTATTTCTGTTCTCTCATTCATGAGAGACGTTCATTTCGATTCCGTAAGAATTTAATTAGCTCTTACCGTGAAAAAAATTTCCTCGTACGTTTGCAAAACGTATAAAATAAACTATGAACGAATTTTCTTTTTTTTTTTTTTTAGTTTGACGTAAGATTAAAAATTAGTTAGCGAGTAAAAATAATAACAAAAAAGGGAGAGCCGAATCTTTAAGATTTTTTATTTTATTTTATTTTTTTTTTTATTATTATTATTATTTTGTAAGTTAAATGAACAGTAATTAACGTTGATAGATTATAGAATCCTATTTTTGTTCATTCTTTTTTTCTCTCTATTCCTTACACACATTCCTTCACAAATTTTTATTTTTTAAATAAATATAAATATATATATATATACAACTGTGTATGTAACTAGCAAATAATCGATTAATGCGTAATTGGTGCAATGACTATTAGCAAGATAAACAAAAAATAAATAAATAAATAATGAAAACTTTGTGGGCGCGTAGCAATAAGAGTTTTACACGTTTTACGAGTTGGAAATTACTTTTTTTTTTATCTGAAATCCAATAACAAGGTGGAACGTTGAACATCATTTTGAAAGATAGAAAATAAGAGAATTGTTTTTTTCTTTATATAATAATAATAGTAATAATTAATTCTTTTTACTAATTAAATTGTTTGAACAATGCTCGAATAACTCGTAAGTAAAGTCAATAATGAAAATATTCATACCGAAGCTGCCTTATAAGAATACTACTACCAAGTTTATTATAATTATAATATACAGTTGTTTATTTAAATAATGGCTAAAAAAATAATTTTATATTTCTATTTTGAATATTTTTGCCAATTTTTGCTAATGAATTTACTTGAATTTTTTATCTCGAATATCATCAGATTTGTTTAATTTTTCTAAAAATTGACAAATTTCTTGATCATTATCAAAATACATTTACATGAATTTAAAATTATTTATGCCATTTTAAAAATAAACTTCTCATATACATGTACGTATTATAGAAATTTTTAATTCCCACGGTAGATTTATAAGAGAGAACAACGAGGTGACGATAATAATTGCGAACTATTGTTTAAAAACTATATATGTGCCTTTTTTATATAGAATATATAAAAATATGATCTTTATAAAATGCGTTAAAGTATATGATATATAATATTAAGTTAAATAATGAAATATTATACACGACTGTAATGTTCAATTAGTAAAACAGATGATAAGAATAATTCCGAATTAAGATTAGAATTCTTTAAGAATTCTATTTTATGTAATTCGTCCAAGTTTCTGTTTTTTTTTCTTTTTTTTTTATACGAACTATAATAAAAAAAATAATAAATGAATAATACCAACATATATATATTTTTTTATATGTTCGTTTTACGTGTTCTTACCATAGAGATATTAAAGATAGAGTAGGCGAACCATAAGCGGTTGTGTAAGTGGAAATGTCACTGCAGAAACTATAGCAAGAAACGAAAAGTTGATGTTGTCTCTCTCTAACTTATGCTGTACACATATATATATATATATATATATATATATATATATATATATATATATATATAACGCAAGAAAGAACAAAAGACTCGCAAGTTAGAGAGAGAGACAACATCAACCTCCCATGTTCTATCTCTTTTATTTTCGCCAATAGGTTTTATGCTGGCTCGCCTCCTCTATGTGTAGTATCCCTATGGTTCTTACACGAGATAAACTAATTATTCAATATTTTTTATGTTTCAATTAATAAACATAAACGTAATAATTGTATTCTATAAGAATGTGTAAAATGATCATAAAGATAACTTGAAATAATTTTCAAATACACGATGATATATTATACATGCTTATCATATCTTCAAAAGATAAATTTCACGAAATTGTATTAATGAGTTTTGGGAATTGGTTTGTTTTATGTTTCTCAATCCGACTTACCGATTTCCCCAGTCGACTTTGTTGATAATCCGTAGTTTGAGTTCACGAGTTTGATCAGTGGTAAGGGTGCTAGCCAAAAGTTGTCGTCGCCATTGTAGCAAATCTGTCATCACTTTCCTCAGGGTTGTAAATTTGTATGTTTCTCGTTCCTACAAATTTAATACAGTACACCCAAATAATGTGATTTTTATCAAACATATTTCTAAATTTAAAATTCAAATATATTCATTTCAATTTTTCACAATTTTTGTCGAATTTTGTATTTGAATTTTGATAGAAAAAATTGTTGACTTTTATTAAAAAAAAAAATACGATGAAAGGGGGAAAAAATCGATGCAAATGATGACGATGATGATGATGATGATGATGCATAAGTGTATATGCATGTAATATGCATGTAATATGCATTTGTAGGGTGCTTACCACGTAAAGCCTTTTCCAAATACCATCCCATTCTCTAAGGACGAGGGTAACTTCCCGTACGACCGGATCTTCCAAAGGGATAACCGACTCAAAGAGACCCTCATTGTCGATTTTGCAAGGCTTCAGGTGTATGTAGGAACTAGGAAATATTCCTTTAACCCCACGATTCTTTGTAGAAAATCCTCTGTACCAACCTGAACAAAAATGTTGATCAACATTTAACACAATCAATCAAATCTTTGACAAATATTAGGTCGAGTCATAAATAACTTTCGTTTTTTATGAGACAAAGAATGGCGTTTCTGCGACTGATAAGTGCAAGACACCTTTCATGGAGTTTTTTTTTTGCACTCTTTGCAATTGTTGAACGTATCTATTGGATTTTGCTCCAATATTACCTATAAAAGGTTCACCAAAGTCGGAAATACGTCCTGCACTCGGTTCATCTTTTAAGATCGTATCTCCAGAATGGAATTTTACAAACCAATTTCTAACTGCCCTATCAGTTATCATCAATCCTGCACCGTATACGCTGCATATTTTTTCAGCTGTCACCTTAGTGCTATTGCCTTGTTTCAATGCCTAAAGTATTACATGTCGAATATTCACTTTTTACTATCCATTTCAGTGGTTAAGAAAAACGGTTAAATGTAACATTGACTGCATAAAAAAGTTAACCGAAGACTAACTGAATCCTCATCTAAATAGTGATATCGAAAATCCGTTTATTTCGGTGACTTATAGTAGGTAAATACAAAAAATAGATTCTACATAGCCGCATCGGAAGTTACTTATTACTCGACCTAATAATTTGTAATTATTGAAATTTTTGATTACCTGCACATTCTTCCAAAATTTGTACGGTTTCTCCAATTTCTAAAGGAAGTCCATAACGCGTCTCTCCACGCCAATTGTAGACAGCTACAAAAAATAATCAATTACTATAATTAATAATTCATTTGATTCCTTATAATAATTATTTAATAAACGGTAAGCACAAACAAATGATCGATAAATTTCAATGTTTTATTTTATCGTTGACTCGTGTTCTTGAATCCTATACCATTCCACGAGTTGAATTTCCCTTAATCGAAATCAAGGGCTCTGTAAAAGGCAGCCTCGAGCAATTAAAAAAAAAAAACGGACGCACAGGAAAAGAGAGAGAGAAAGGAAACCTTGTGAACTTTAAAGTTTGCTTTTTTTTTCTTTTTTTTTTTTTAACGAGGGACTTTGATACGATCTTTGAATCTTGCAAATTTCTAAGAAAAATCGCGAGTACGATACAAAGAATCGATTTATTTACCGTTCAAAAGATTTTTCTTTATTTTTTTAAATTTGTAAAATTAAATACAGTAGAATGCTTTCTGTTTCAATTTAACATAAAAAAAGATGATCGAATAAAATTAAGATTTAATAACAATGATTTATGGATCAAAGGGTGTTTGGTAAAAAAAAAAAATGAGTACACGTCCATTCCTGGAATCGATAAGCTAGTCTTCTTGGGCACCGGATACGCGTGACGATGCACGTATGATGACGAGCCAACTTCCGGTCCTTCGCTGGAGGAACGTACGCGAGATGCATCTCGATGAGTTTATGTGTCTATCTTTCTCGCACTTATTTCTACTCCTACATTAAACAGGGAAAGAGAGAGAGAGAGAGAAAGAAAGAGAGAGAGGGAAAATAAAAAATAAAAAAAGATAGATACACTCTCTTTTATATAGTATATAGTTGTATGTAAAGTAAAGTTAATAAAGTAAATATAGTTATATGTAAAGTATAATTTCTGTATATATATATATATATATATGTATGTATATAAGTAGAAGTATAAGTAGCATAATTCGAAAGACGTCATACGTGTGTTTTTCTCTGTACGAATGTGACTAACATAAGTTTCATTTGCTCGCCCACTATCGTCGTCGTGTGTGCCAATGAACGAGTCATTGTATCTTTTACACTGTATATTTTTTTTTTTTACACATCTTTTACAATTCCATTACAATAATTTTATTTTCTTTAATTTTTATTTTTTATTTTTATTATTAATAATAATATTTTGTATTACTCGATAATAGACAAAAGATGAAGGTAAATTATTTGTAAAATATTCCTGAAACGATTTATTATTTTGTTTGATATTTTTTTCTTTCATGCATGCGAATTTAATATGCAAACGTGTTATTATTTTGTTAATTTTCAATGATGTTAACAATATATATCGACGCGCCTTGCAAAATGCATTTTTAATATTATTTTATAAATTGCAGTGTAATAATGTGTTATATTTTGTTTTGTTCATCAATTGATATTATTCATTAACCAAAAATAATGAAAGTTAACAGTTTGAAACATTTTTATAATAATAGGATTACAAAGTTTTTTCATTTCTCTCATTCTCTTTTATTTTTAATAAAAATTGTATTATAGAGAAAAAAGAAAATAATAAAATTCGAAAGAGAGATCCTAGAATTGAATCATTTGTTACAATAAAATTCGAGGTCGGAATTGTAAACTCGAACGATAATGAAAAATCGATACCGAGTTATGTGTTGATGGAATTCGTTTTGTGAACGTTTCTATCTCTCTCTTTCTTTCTCTTTTGTCTTATATATCAAAGATGATAAATAAAGAACGTGCATATAACTTTGAAAGAATACCAACAGGAATTTAAAGTGACAGATACGCATTTAAAAACTCGATGCAATTTTTCTCATATTGCACGTTTCACGTTGTCAAAGATCAAACTCGGTGTTTCAAAAAAGTCAAACAAAGAAATGTAACATAAAAGAAGATTATAATAATTAATTATATATCTGGATGATGTTTTTTTTTTCTAAAGTTAAAATTGAAGGAAGTGTATCGATTTTTTGTAGAATAACATGGAGATGGTAACAGGCATTGTCCTGAGGACAAATTTTCCCTGACACAGAGAAAGGAATAAAAAAAAGTCAGAAAGAAAGTAAGATTTGGCACAAAAGTCGAGCGAGCTTCCCCATCGGGGGTTGTCTTCCCTTTCCAAGAAAAGGGATCAATAATGTCGCTCTTCTTCGGTCAATTCGTTAGTCACCCCCTTCAACAAATACACTTTTTAAAACAACATATGTTGCTTGAAAACATTCCAACAAAATCGTACATCTCACTTTAATTTCAAGTTTTAGAAACCCCGACGCAACCCGAAATAAAACTACCCCCTCCCCCAGTATATAAAAAAATAAATAAACAATAATAATTGCAAGCTTTTTTTGTAACTCTAGTTAAGGTGTGTGTATTTTTTTTTAAGTACAAGACACCCCGTATACAGTTGAACATTTTTTATTTTGTTTTGTTAAGAATAAGACACCCTGTATACAGTTGCAGAAATATTTCAAAATAATTTTCCATCCTCCTTTCTAGGGGTAGAAGAAAGGTACCCATGAAATGCCATAGTCAGAGTATACGGAAGGTAGTCTCTCCCCCATAACATTTCCCTCGTTTTCTCTCTCCGTTCTGAGTTTTCCCGGGGAATTAAATCGATAACTCCCTTTCTCCTATATAAAACATTCGCAACGGGGGACCCATAGTCCTCCTCGTGGCAGGCGCAGAAGGTATTCTTCTCTCGTCTTTCTCTATCTCTCGTTACCCCCTATACATATATCTATATCTATATATGTATATATATATATGTATTGATGATATACAGGGTGTCCTTGAAAATAATACCAAAAAAAAAAAAAGACAAATCAAACAAACCCCTATTGCCATTGCATTAGAAAATAAATCAAATTCCATTGAATGAAATCATTCAAAAGCAAAATAATGATTTTGAAAGTAAATGTAAAAAAGTTACAGGTAAAATTGGATAATTCGTCATGTAGTTAATATATTAATGGGAAAGACACCCCGTATAAACGTATTCAAAGCATCTGTTGATGTATTTTGTGTCTCTTTCTAATCCACACGTGGATTCACACGTGTCGAGATATACTTGGTTGGTATACGAGCCACACTACTGGTGAGCTTAACTACGACGAGGAGGGGTTCCTAATGCCTTCTGGCACGTAGAGAAGGGATCCCCAGGCATGACGGAAAAGTCTCGGATGAAACGAGCGGACGTAAACAATGACATCTGAAATCATTAACGTCCATCCCGTGGATGAAGTAGAGACTTTCTGCCTTGTTGTTTCCTCTTTACTCCTCTTTTTACTTTTTTTACTTTTTTATTATACCTCTCTCTTTTCACGCACATTTATTTATTTCAAAACCATTATAATCTTTAGTCATTTTCACAGAAACACATTTTGCTACTTGATACTTTAAAACGATTAAATATCCGTAATTGTTTCTCTCGGAACAGATTTCATTTTTTATGGATTAGAAATTATGAAACGTTTACTTTAATACACTTCCTTTTCATTCTTCAGTTTATTACTATGGAAGAAATGTTTTTCTATAAATAAACAAATGTGTGCAGATCATACACAGTAGAAGTAAAACCTTCAAAGAAAACCAAGCTTCGAGACGTGAATATATCGAAATAATTAAATTGTAATACAGTGCCATCTATTGAAAGAACTTTACAGAAGCTAGATAATCTCTAAATAAAAATCTTTGAATAAGTATTATAATTAAAAATAATAAAAAAAATTGCGATAAAAATTGTGCTATGTGCTAAGTTGAACAAAATCATGTGAAATAAAATAAATTTCATTAAAATAAGTTGAGTAATTTAGGAAATTATTAGTGGACAAACATATTGTGACACTGAATTTTTATATATAGAATTTAATTAATTAATTAATTAATTAATATATAGAATTAAATTATTTATTGAATTTTATTAATTAATTAATTATTTTTGTTTCATCAGTTTCACGTTCTTCCGTTTCACGATTTTCAAATCACCCTGATTCTAAAGAAATTGTTACTTCAAAAATAGTTACAGTCGTACTAGTAATATTTCTTTTTTTGTAACTAGAAATACTAATGCTTTAATCTTATCTCGTTTGAATTTATCTCATTCACATGGTACTATCTAAATTATCATTTTATCGAAAACACGAAAGAGAGAGAAATGAAGATAAATGTTGAGATAGTTTTTTTATTAGATTCCCTATCGATTATTTTTAATTGCATTAAACACAACAAATATAATTGTTGTATAAAAAGATTTGATTACATTTTATATAACATCATTTTCTTATTATACGCGTTTGTTTTTATTTAACAAAAACATTCCTCAATCTGATTTAGATAATGGAAGTTTATAAACATAAATCAATATTTTATTCTTGATCTTTTATTTCAAGCACGTCGAATATCAATTGAGATTGATTTCCCTCGACTTGAAGAAGAAAGAAAAAAATGTTTCATAAGAGAACGATGAAGATAGAATAAAAGTTACGAGGAAGCTAAGAAAAGAAACTGCGTACCAATTCTCAACCACATACTTCAACCACATTTTTTCCTTCTTTGGCTTGAATCCATAAATTGGTTGGTATTACATTTTTAAAGATTATTATTTTACGTATTTTGAAATAATAGATTTTAATACTTGTCCAATTTCATTAAAGAAATATACGCCACTCTATTAACACATTCCCTCTGCCAAGCTGAATTATTACCCCATGTGCATGGGAAACATGTTAATCGATTTTATTTTCAACCCTCTACAAACTCAATAATTCATAATTATTTAATACTATTTTTTTATATTAACCCATTAATTGCCAAATTATTTTTTATTTCAATAATATTTATAAGACTTTAAAAAGTCTTAAATGGGAATTGTGGCTGGTTGCACGAAAAAAACTAATAAGAGACTATTACTTATTTCTTTTATTATTATCCTATACATACAAAATAGCTATTATTACGCCATTTTTCCATACAGTCCACATAAAACCGAGTGGTGTACGTAAAATTTCAAAATCCCCAAATGGAGATCGTGGAAGCTAATGGGTTAATATAATAATGTTTACAATTAAGAAATATTCAATTTTATAATATAAATTACTAGATATTTTTTGACAAATATATTCAATCAAATTTAAAGAATAAAAATGCATGTAAAACATTTGAAAATTGTTTAAAATTATACAGGGTTGAATAATTGTTTTCAAATGACGTTACTTTGTTATAGAAAAATTTCTACAACATTCTAGCTTTTTCTTTTTTTTTGAATAAATTGTTCCTCTTTACATAGTGAATTTCTATTGGAAATAAGAATTGATAGCAAACACTGGCAAGTTTTAAGAGACCTAATCTACTTGGAGTACAAGAAAAAGAAAAAAAAGGAAATGATGGAAAGGGAGGAAAAGAAAAGAAAGGGATGGTAGACCTTTCTAGGAAAAGAAATCCATTCTTCTAAAGATTTTCTTCAACGATAATCTCACGTTGAATACAGATACAAGATTTTAAAGATTATTCTCAAGCTGATGTACACGAGGTTACTGATCTCTTTAAAAACTTTTTCTTTTCTATGATATTATCTTCGTTTAAATTATTTTACCAACGTTGTATCTTTCATACTTTTACTACTACTACTACTCTCTCTCTCTCTTTCTCTCTCTCTGTCTGTCTCTTTAAAAATAAATACACGGTTTAGTTTCTCTTTATACTATTTGCACGAGTTAAATAAAACGAAACTAAAAAGGTAGTCGAGCAAATTTAAAATTAGTCAACATCTTCTTCAGCAATTGTAAACTGACACTAATTGTTTAAACTTTACACCTTTACACCTTTATAAATAACATTTAAAATCATCAGGAATTATTGCAATAATTTTGACAATACATATATGAGCATTTACCAAACGAATGATTTATTTAACATGATGTTATTAATAAATGTTGTCTTGTTTACTTGTTTCAGATATGAAAGGGTGACAAATAGGACAATTATCTCATTGAAAGTTTATGTGACAACAAAAAATAAATAGTACACAGTTAGGTTTAATGCAACAGATTGCATTACATCGCGACAATACTACTTCCTACGATAATGATGCAAAGATAATACGTTTTTGCCAACACTATTAAACTGTTCGTTAAATCTCTTACACAATTGAAAGGAAAGAATGAAAGAAAATGCGGAGGTGAAAGAAGCAAGAAATGGAAAAGTTGAAAACAATGAGCTTGAATACAATGCAACGAAAAAATATAGAAATGCACGTTGATTTTTCATTTGAAATTAATCATATCATTGGATTAAACATATCTCAATTAAATTAAATAACATTATTATTATTTTGAACAAAATGAAATGTGAGTAAGGTACTATAGTTTTAGACAAATAATTTACGCGTAAAAAGTAATCTACGTTCTGTAACACGTATCACCAATTGCTATACCACAATGGATGTAGAAAAGAAAGAAGTTACGAGGGCATGACCGGTCGGATAATGTCGTAGATTGATAGATTGAAAGATTGTGCTTTAATCGTGTTGCGGGCATATGTAGAGAGTTCTATGGGTATGATGGTCGACGTATTTTATGAAGTAGTCAATGTCTTTTGCATTAAATTCCATACCCAATAGATTTATTATTACACTCTGTATCATCCCTCAAACTACAAATTGCGTATGATTTTTTGTAATATACTCAATTTATCGTACGAAAATGAACATGGTCGTAATCCTTCTACTTTCAAACAAACAAACAAACAAACAAACAAACATACGAGTAATTGGCATTAATTAACAAGGAACATCTGTATTTTTATTTAGACGAATTTAGAAGAATATTATTATTGTTGTTGTTTAAATAATTCGATGCAATTTAAAGGGATTTAATGATCAACCTCTATTTACATGTTAAATGAAAAAATAACACACACGATTGGAAGGATCGAAAAGCAACGAAATGTTGCTTAAACGAAAAGAGAGAACGAACATTACATAGCACTCTGGTCTGGAACTCTGATCGTTAATTAAAGCATCGTCTATATATAACACATCGCGACAGTACGTGAAAACACCGTACGAAGAATTACGCGTCAGGATTTGAAGGAGAATAGTTTTTACCTCTTTCAATCTCTTGTCTTTTTTGTCTTTTTTTTTTTAAGGGGGTTGTTGAAAGATCGAACTCAATGCATTTTCGATTCCTCAATTCCTGTCTCTTTCTATCTTGCAACGCAATCATTCAAAAGTGAGATAAAAAATAAGATAAAACATTTGTTTGCATAAAAAGACTTTTTACTTGAGAATTTCTCGCAATTAATTGCAATAAAAGAGTATTACATTATTGTTATCGTGTTGTTAATTAATAATTAAAATCAAAGTGCACGATAAAAAGAAATGTCTTTTTCCTACGGGATACTTTGTGAGAGGAAATAGTCGGTGGATGAAAAAAAAAATAAAAATAAAACAAACGGACCTCTCCTTTTGGCGACTTCCGTGCATCGTCGAGAATTACGATGATTTGCATTATACAAATACACATCTACAAATAAGTATTTCAATGTATATTTCAAAGTATATATATATACTTTTGTTATATTTTTATTTACCCATTTTACCTGTAACGATAATTATTATTTCCGTACAACGTATGGTGCGGGCTTTTGATTATTTCAACCTTTCAAATAAAGAAAATGAAAAAACACGCGTGCTATTTAATTCAGTCAAAACATTAATAATAATTTACTATTTAATTTAAATGTTAACTCTCTATAGAAAAATAGAACAAAATCCTAATCATGCGTATCTATTAATATTTATTTCATATTCCGATAGTATAAAATAAAAGTCAATGAACATCTAGTGCATCTAAATGCATCTGTCAGACGGTGCGAAATCACAAAGTTAATTGCAAGTTACCATAGTCCTATCTCTTTTTATTTTATGTGTTTTTTCTTCTTTCATTTTCTCTCTCTCTCTCTCTCTCTCTCTCTCTCTCTCTCTCTCTCTCTCCTATTAGCCTTATCAAACGGGCTCCTTACGCTACTCGTGTGGACGATCAATGCATGAATGGACCCACACGTAGGAGGCGCGCGTACCCGCACTCCCTTGCAAATGCACACAGAAAAAGATTCACACATATAAATTATATATATATATAGATAGCTAAACACGTACACATGGATTAGTGGAAGAAGGCAACAGGATCATACGAAACGATCTTTCGCTCGATTCTATGTCGTCAGAGTTTTATGAACTATACTCAGTGACAAGAAAAAAAACACACACACCCAGCTATTAGGTTTTTTTAAACTATAGTAGTAATATTTTCTTTTTCAGACTAAAATAGTACGGAGAGAAACCTGTTCCGTTTTTTTTTTTTAACACACGTGTATTATCCTTTTTAGTTGATCTTACAAAACAGTAAATATGATTTCCAAGAAAGGATGTGAAATGAAAAATAAAAATAAAATTGAATGATAGAAAAAAAGGGGGGTTGAATTTTGACAGATCTTCTCGTTCAAAGTCGAAGATATGCCGGTTGATATTTAATCTTTCTATCTC
Source organism: Polistes dominula (assembly GCF_049000335.1). Classification (NCBI taxonomy): domain Eukaryota; kingdom Metazoa; phylum Arthropoda; class Insecta; order Hymenoptera; family Vespidae; genus Polistes; species Polistes dominula. Next base: position 3,311,890 of record NW_028300880.1, on the reverse strand, counting down.
TCTCTTATATTCTTTATCTATCTATTAATGTACCTATCTCTTTCTCTCTCTCTCTCTCTCTCTTTCTTACTCCTCATCTGTTTTTGTAAGAGAAGGATATATCTTACGGTTGATCCCTTTTCTGTCATATTTCAAGGTAAACTCACCGACGCCATACTTGGTTGTTTTAGTCGTTGTCCACATTGTCCTGAGATTATTTTCACGAGTTCGGCTACATACCCTGCCAAAAGCGGTCTTCCCACAAGCACACTCCTAGTAGTATCACGAAAAATTCGAAAACACAAACATTGGGTGTGTTGCCGCACGAGTGTTACACTCTCACAGCTATTCCTCTCTGGCGCCCGAAGCGACGTTGCCGTGATACGAACCGCGAGCACACTACTGACATTCCCTCCTATCGGCAACGTCGTTCGAACTCTACGTCACGTGGTACACCACCCCCGTAAATATCCACCAACGTTCACCCTTATTTTTTTTTATATCTATATAGAAAATTATTTTTAATTAATATATATTTATTTTTTTCGTGAAATTTCGTTTATTTGTCTATCATATTTAATCGAATTTATTGCTAATTAATATTTGATAATTATTATTTTTGAGGACGTGAATTTCTTTCATTTTATTACCTATTAGTTATTTAAACTTTGTAAAACATATTTTATAATATTATTGATTAAAATATTCTTATTTTTAATTAAATTGACATAACAATATGAATTTATTTGAATTTATATCGTGGCTGCAACATAAGATTTAACTCCTAATATAACTACATCCCTGATCGAAACCAATCAAAATGTACACCTCACGTCATAAATGACCAATGGTACATCTTCCCTCTTCTAATAAATAATTTAAATAATTTACAAATGTATAAACAATATTATCGTTTGTTTAAACATTGGATGTATTTAATATTAATGTGCAAAGTTTATTCAGTTCGAAATTCTTAATTCAAAACATTTTCTTATTTGATAAATTACCTAAACAAACACTCGAATGATTTTAGTTGTTACCATCTCAGTCCTTTCTTATATATTGAGTGATAACCATCCTAAACTATAATTGTCGTGCGTGGCCAATAAAATTAGTAATTAACATAATTAAAAGAGTATCTTTAGCAGTGACAACCATCATGTAGTGAAGCCTGGACAATTCAGAATTATTTTCTATAATTTATCTAAATATACAAATTAATTTCCCACGTAAATCGTTTCATATATTTGGTTTTTTATGTACATTGTTTTAAAATTAAATAATATACATTAGATTTCGTACCATTTACGTAGAATGATACTCGATATAAAAGCATGCTCTAATGAAAGGGTTAATTATACTATTCGTATTTTTTCATAATTAATATTCCATAGCTTTTATTTTAGAATGATTTAATCTCACAAAAGTATAGAAAAAAATGCCTAATAATCGGCAGAAAAGTTAGGCTAACTTTCAATGAGAAAATTGAATAAGTGTAATGTACATACGAATGTATATGTCTCTGTAGGTGCATATATATATATAGTCTCATTCAACAGGTGAACTCATTGTTATGTCATAGGTGGTAGTCTAACGTACAGTACTAAATCAACTAGGAACTGTTTGCTATTGAATTAAACCACCAACCGTAGTTGGCTCAATTTTTGAACGATCGTAATGAGATCGTATCGAGGTAATGCAGTTGAATGATAATTGAAATAAAAATTTTTAATGTTTTCTTTCTAATGTAATATATTTCTAAAATCTTTAAACGTAGTCTTATGAATTGTTTATACTTATTTGAAATGTACATGTTTGTTTTTAAAGAAAATTACAGGGATATTTAACTGTAATATTATCTCCTGCTGAGTTCTCGTATATTTTCAAAAATCATTACCGATCGGTACACATAAGTAAAACGAAGGTAAAACTATTACCACAGATTCGTTATCTTAAAAAATAAACGTTTAAAATGTTTATTTACAATTATAATCCTTATGTAAATAAGCGATAACGAGTAATACTCAATTATGGTGTGATGGTAGAGAATATTATTCGTACGTAGACTAGATCGAAGCTACGATGTGATCAAACATGTCCATTTTTCCTCGCATTTGTGAGTGCTCGTTTTAATGTTCATTTATTTCAAAAATTAATTGGTTTTCCAAATGCAGCTGCCACGTGAGCTTCTCTAAGAGCTTCTGCGCATGTCTGTGGAAAGAAAATAAATGAGTTTTTAATACGTTCATCGAATTATCATTAACACGATATTTATTTATTATTTTTTGATACTCACAGGATGCGCGTGACAAACTCTAGCCACGTCTTCAGCACTCGCTCCGTATTCCATTGCAAGAACAGCTTCATTGATAAGTTCACCACCAGCAGGGCCAATTATATGAACTCCAAGAATTTTATCCGTCTTGGTATCGGCCAAACATTTGACAAAACCTTCAGCTTCGAGATTCGTTTTCGCTCGGGAATTGGCAAGGAACGGGAATTTGCCGACCTTGTAATCGATTCCTTCTTTCTTCAAATCTTCTTCCGTTTTTCCAACCCAACCTACTTCGGGATGAGTATATATAACGCTAGGTACGCAATTATAATCTATATGCACGGCACCTGTTTAGAAAAATAAAAGGAGAATGAGTGTTAGAATTTATTCAATTTTTGTAGGGTTCAATAATTATGTATGTACCTCCAGCGATGCCTTCAGCAGTGATTATTCCTTCATCTTCAGCTTTATGTGCTAACATTGGTCCATGAATACAATCTCCAATAGCATAGATTCTTTATAAAAATTATATTATTATTATCTTTGATTAATAGGGAATAGTTAGGATATTAGAATCTATACTTACGATGGTACTACTGTTTGGAATCTGTTATTAACAGGAATTCTACCTCTTTCATCCCTCTCAATACCCATATCTTCTAAACCTAAATTTGCTGTATATGGCCTTCTACCAACACAAACTAACAATACTTCGCATCCTAAATCTTCCTTCTTAGTAGGATCCTTAGCATCCTCGACAGAAACTATTACTTCACTTCCTTGTTTTTTGGCAGTGGTTACTTTTGTTCCTAGTTTAAAACTTAATCCTTGCTTAGTTAGAATTTTTTGTAAAGTTTGACTAACTTCACCGTCTATTCCTACACCACCGATGGTGGGTGTAAATTCAACTGCAGTTACTTTTGAGCCTAGCCTTTGCCATACGGAACCTAATTCCAAGCCGATAACTCCAGCACCGATGATTATTAATCTTTTTGGAACTTCGGTCAATGATAAAGCACCGGTCGAAGAAATAATTTGTTTCTCATCTATTTCGATACCTGGAAACGGTGTTACTTCGCTACCAGTAGCTATTATAATATTTTTGGTATTAACAGTAGACCCCACAGAACCATCTGGTTTAAGTATGGTCACTTGATTTTTTCCTGTAATTTTTCCATGACCTTTCAACCATTCAATTTTATTTTTTTTAAATAGTCCTGCTATTCCACTGGTCAATGCGGATACCACATTGCGTTTTTGTTCCATCAGTTTCTCCAAATTAAGTTGAACATTTTGCACTATAATCAAGAAATATTAACAAGTTTATGTAACATGTATTTATTGTAATTGTAATATTTACCTATTACACCACGATTTGCTAAATCTCCGCTGTGTGCCATGTGATAATAATGTGAATTATTTAAAAGAGATTTAGATGGAATACATCCAACATTTAAGCAAGTACCACCCAACGTTGGATCTTTCTCAACGCAAACAGTTTTCATGCCCAGTTGGGCAGCCTTAATCGCTGCTACATATCCACCAGGGCCTGAACCTATGACAACTACGTCTGCGTCCACTGCACTGGCATACCTTCTCTGCTGGGCAGTTTTTAAACCAGGTACAACACGTTTTGCACATGTTGGCTGAAATTATACAGTAAAAAATTCATGTTATCGTTAGGTTAATCAATGACATAATCAACATAAGATATTCATGAATTAAAATGATTTCCCATGCAACTTCTACATTTATATTGTAAGATTTACAACTATTACATCATTGTTGTTAGAACATTCATAAAAATCAAGTTATATAGTCGAATTGCCCTTCAGGATATTACGAAATAGTTTTCTATAATGAACGTTTCTACGATGGCGTATTAGAACAAAGTAGAAAATTTATTCAACATACTAATTGAACATTTGAACTCACCCTGACAGATGTGGTCAATAAATTCCAAAAGTTAGCTTGCATGATACTTTTTTTGTAATATGTTTAAACTAGATTGTAGCAGGTCAAGAAAAGACCAATGAAGTCCACAGTGGTGCAAACTGAAGTCTACCGGTTATCGAGATATGTTATGCGATTACTTGATATATTCATGCGTTTGAAGGTTTCTTGTTTTGTAGTTAGATGGCACCAGTTTTCCCTTTTACTCATTTAAATAATATCGGTCAATAATACAGTTTTAACAGAATAATTAAATGAAAGTTTTTAAATTATACATCGAATAATTTTAACACAAATCGATCAATAATAATATTATAAATATAATTTCAATTTAGATGCAAATATAATTTCGTCAATAATAATTAATAAACAGTATTTAATTGGATTATTATGATAGATGAAGTTTTATTTAATTAAAAACTACAAGCAGCAACAATTAATAAACAAAATCAAATTGTCGATGAAGTAATTATCGATAGGCGTTTATCGATTTTCAATTTAACGCGCCAATTTTCCGAAATAATTCTGACCAATCGCAACGCTCCTGTTATTCGTTTTTCCCTTTCCACCTTTGAAATTTAAATTTGAGCGGGAAATGAAATTTTGGTGGCTGACATCTTGCGTGGTGCATTCAAGAACGTCTTGCGCGACGAAAAGTCTCCGAATCGATTTACACGTAGAGTTTTAACTGCACATATACACGCATACATATATGTATATATAACCAAAAAGATATATGTATAAAGAGAGAAAATTGTCAGAGTAGGAAGAGAAACGTGGTGTGCCTAGGAGGCTAAGCGACGGCCCTTAGGGTTCGCACAATTTTTTTATGTGCAAAGGGTGGCGACAAAAGGGACCGTATAACGAAGAGGAAGGGAGAAAAAAAGAGAAAAACAGAACATTCAAAGAGAGCAAGAGAAAGAGAGTAAGTACAACCACGTGATAAAAGTAGAAGAGGGAGAAACGTTAAGGGGAAAGGGCTCGGAGGGAAAAGGACAACAGATGTCCTACTGTATGACGCACGGGGATATTTAGCCTTCAAGAAGATAGTCGTTGCCTTGTTTCTGCACGTTGCGGAAGTATAGTGGTTACGAAAAAGAGGCTAATTTTTTTCTTCTTTCTATCTCTTCTTCTCTTTCCTTCTTTTCTACATTTATTTTTATCTTTTCTATCACGCGTGCTGAAACAAGGTTTATTACAAGGAACTGTACACCAAATTACGAGTATGTATACATTTTTATTTTGAATTTTTTAATTAATTTATGATCAATAATTATTGTTGTAATATTTGGATGAGTTTTCGTTCATTTTTCTTTTTTTAAATTCGAATAATTTGTAATTATTTGTAATAATAATTAATTGTTCATTTGACAGCGCAGTTTTGAAAACAAAAAGGAGGGAAAATGTCGTTGAAATATTAAAGGATCACAATCGTTCGAAGATGTGCGAAATTTCTAAGATCCAACGAAGGATATTTCGCGATCAGGATCCACCACGAATACGTGACAAAACAACGGATAAACAATGTTTAAAAACCGAAGAAGAATTTTCCAAATCAACCCCAAATTCACCAACTTCATTGCAACAAAGGGCATCGTCCTCTAGTTTGGAAAAATGTTTGAGCGAGCCAGAATATTTGGAAAAGAAATCAAAGGACTACGATGATCATACGAGGATCAAAATTGAAGATAATCGTTCGTCGTTATCATTGAAGGATCATAATTTAATCGATGATAAAAGAAATGATTCTTCTTTCGGATCAACGAATAGGATTCAGGATTTCGTTGTCGAACTTTCTACGAAAGTGCCTTCATCTTCATCCTCATCCTCCTCTTCTTCTTCTTCTTCTTCTTCGGTTTGTGATAAAAAGGTAAGAGATAAACATTCATATTTTATTTTATTTTTATAAAAAGGAATTAGAGAATTATCGTAATAATAATAATAATAATATTAATAATTTGCTAATGATATGCGAGATGCGTCATAAAATATTACATACCTAAATAACATAACCAAGAATAAAACGCTATGTCACGTGATCACTGTACATGATTCGAATTAATAATTGCATAACTATATTCGTCATCTATACGAATGATCTACTTAAGATTTTTCTTTAATATTAATTGTTTTTTATTATTAATATTATTATTACGACATTTGCTCTACTTTTTTACAATTTATTATATTATTGAATATATTTTTGATTAGCACGTAGCAATACGTACAAAACACGTATGTTAGATTTATTTGAATATTATTTAATGGACCGTATCTAAAATAATTTGTAATATTTACCAGTCATGTTTATTGTTAACGATCGAGGACGAAGAATTAATTAAATATGCATAGTTAAGCGTGACGAAATGGCGAAAGGCGAAGTTATGCTTTTAAACGAATGTAAATTTGACTTATGTCGGATGGAATTTACTTATTGCAAAGTTAGAAAATATTGTAGTACATAAAACGTAGATACTTACATACATACGTGGACAAAATTATGAAAAGTTAGAAATGCTTAAATTTTATTTTATTTTATTTTATTTTGTTAAAATATTAATCATATAAAAATATAGAATTAATTATCACGTAGGATAGAAAATGACACTTCATTCATTTCAAGTTTTCGTGTTCTAGTAAATACTTTGAAGAATTATATTCCATATATACTAACGTGTTATATATATATATATGTATATATATATATATATATATACTTTTCTGTATGTTGCACGTACGTTGCAGAGATATAGATAGTGCACTCTTGAATCGTGAAAACGATTGAATTGTAAGTTAACCTCGGGAAATGCGAACGAAATATACTTACTTTTGACCGCAAGAACCAGTTTCATCGTTAATGAAGTTTCCATTGGTGTACCTGGTTTTTAAAAAGAGTTTCACTAACATACAAAGATATTATAAAGTTGTATCCACTTTAGTATGTCATTAAGAGAATTATACCGAAGGGGAAAATAATATACCCTATAAAGATTAATTCAATCAAAATGTATGAATGTATGAAATGCATGAAGTTTATGAATAATGTCATTTAACTTTTCAATAGTATAATAATTATTATTATTATCAGATTTGATTGATTTAATTTGATCGAGCTTACAAACAATATATGGCGTCCACCTCTTGTGCGTAGTAGTTTCGAATAAAAGTTGAATGGCTTTGTACGGGTGTATATACGACAGATGTTTCGTTCTTAAAATTCCTGGAAGGGAGATGGCATCGTAGCGTGCAAGGTGATCGTACTACTACATGCAGAGGGCCCCGAGATGAATTAGGTTCGGACCTGGAAGATGCGGGCCTGCTGCAGGTTCCTTTCCACGGATGCCTTCCTTTGTGCGGAATTTGGATTAAGGGGCTTTCATATTATGTGTCAATGTTTTCCTTCCCCTTTCATTTGCACTCACTTTTTAATATTCAAAAAAGTTTATTATCGTTTGCATTTAAAAAGGATAAGTAGATTTCTTTTTTATCGACTGAGAATGAAAAATCTAAATTAATGTTATTTGATTTATTTTTCTTTTTTTTTTTTTTATTGGTTAAGGATAGTAAATCAAGTTGATGTGTTAATTGAATCAACACCATAGATTATTTCTCGATGATTTCCACGTTTTATTGTTTTATTTGATACATACGAACGCGAATAGCTTTAAGCGGAAATTCGCTTGCTAATATACTTACGTACTTACATAGGTACATATATACATATGCATGTAACAACATAAGGGCATTGACCGGTTATATTAACATTCGATCGGAATCATGCTATTTTTGGTAGAAAACAATTTCTCAGTCCCGTAACCGTATTCTCGAGAAAGAGAGACGTTTCGATGAATATTTTATCGAGTTTCTCTCATCCATTCCAAAGAACATTACCCAAGATTTATTATTGTCCTAACTCAGATTTTATTTTAAAGGTAAAAACACATATCGTTAAAATTCATACAAAGTATCAATCACAATGGAAAATACTTTGAACGATTAATTTATTTTATTTTATTTAACTCGAACAAATTTGTAACGAATTGTTTTTTCTGTTGTCTTCAAAATTTCAATGATTTTATTTTTTATTTTTTGTAATATTTTTCATTTGAATCGTACGAGTCTTATAAATTTTTGAGTTAGTTCGAAAGGAGAAAGGCGTATGAGAAAGACGATTGATTCTAAGGAAAGTTTTCGGTGTGAAAGGAGCTTAATTTAAAGGTTGGAGCAGCAGCGTGGTCTTGAGGCGCAGCTTGCCGTGGCCAGAGCTTCAGTTCGATGTTTACGCTCGTACTTTAAACATTTTTCTTGTCTGCTGCTGCTGCTGTTGCTTGTTGTCCGTGTTCACCAGGTGTTTCTTTTCCTTTTTTTTTTCTCTATTTTATTATTATTATTTCATTTATCGATCGTTAATATTAATAATAATAACGAGAAGTGTTTGATACAAAGTTCATTTAAATTCGAATTATTTTTCTAATATTTTGTGTGTTTGACAAGTGGACACTGGTTTTATTTTTGCAAATTCGATACCGAACGATCTACTTCTCTAATTTCAGTATGTATTTTATATATAAGTAGTTGAATATTTTTTTTTTTTTTGGATTAAATTTAATACAAATATTTTCATTGAAATTGAAACTTAATCGTATAAACGATAGAGTCTCTCTGTAGAATGTGAATATTACGATAAAGATAAGGCTTATATACTATAGTCAATCATAATAATGATTTAGATTATTATACAGGAATAAAAAAACTTCATTGTGTTAATAATATACTAAGAAAAATAATACAATGTTTGATTATCAAATTTTCATTTTTTTTTCTTTTAATTACAATCTACGATTAGATGAATAAATTTGCTCATATTCTCAACATAATCATTTGCAATATGTGATAACATATTCGTTGGGAACTCACGTACATATTTAAAAAAAAAAAAAGTATCTTTTTCTCGCTGTTTAAATACGCAATGATGTAAAATTGCGTAACAGAGCACTGTTTTGTATTTGCACGCTCGTTTGACGTATCTCGTCTATTTAATTTCACACAAACACAACTTATAAATTTATCTACGCGTATAATTAAAATTAGTTTGCTTAGATAACAAAATACATAAAAAGAAAGAAGAAGAAGAAAACAAAGTCTGTGGAATAATTGCATGTCAAAAATGATTAACATTGACCTATTAATACAAAAAACAATTTAACATTTAACAATCATACCAATCATTTGATGTCACCAAAATGACGAAATGCAAGTTGTTTTATGAATTATTTAAACTTTGATATAAAATATTCGTAACTTTCATTTTTATTTGCTTATGAATTGTTCTTTATTGAAATGTTTGTGTATGGGTGGGTGTTGTAGGTTAAAAAATATATTTGTGAAATGAAAAATATGTAAATAATGTAATCCTTTGAGTATTTAAATGATAACGATTATCGATTTATATTCGATTCGAACGTGGCACGTATAGTTCATTCCTTTTATAAAAATCGAACCCCATAGAAGCATACAAACACATATATATTATGGTTACATCCGTTGAATAATTATAAGATAACGCTTATCGTAGTAGCTGCACGTCTGGCAGCTTACTCTCTGCTCGTAAATTTAAAGACAAAGATTTGCTTTGAAACCGCTAATGGTTTAGTTACATTAGATATCGACTACGTAAACCATTCGATAACTTGATTAACGTTTATTTAATATTAAACAATATTACGAAAAAAAAAAACATATTTCTTTTCATTCTCATTTGTTTGTTTCAACATAAAATACATTGGAATTAAATAGCTCGTTATTTTATTAATCAACTGACCAACGTAGTACATTGAAATGATAATCAACTGACCAACGTAGTATATTAAAATGATTTTTTTCATCGGCTTGTTTATGATGGAGAAATTTGTCTTTTTTATTTCACAAAAATAAAATATGATTTCATACTGTAAAATATTTGTAATCTTTGATAAAAGTATAACATGTTATTAAAGTTTATTTAAGTTAAAGTTTAAATTAACACACGTTAAATAATTGGTCATATCGAGAGTCATGGTTCGCTACGATTTAAACGATCGGTATACTTTCAAAGTGACCAAGTTGTCGGTCTTATAAGATTAATTCAACTGCACAAACTGGTTGCATAGCGTTCAGAACTAGATTCTCCATGTTAGAATAAGATTCTTATATACAGGGTGTGAAATCATTTTTCTGCTATCGATCGATCGACAGATAAATTTCCTCAACTACTTTATGAATAATTAAATTGAACTGAACTTAACAAAATTATTATAAAACTCATCTTATTTTACATACAGATAACTCGTATAGATAATTACAATTATTTTCTTTGTGTGTGTGTGTGTGTATGATTTTTTATTTTACTTTGACGAATAAAACATTTGCTTAGATTTTTTAAATCGTGGAAAAAGATTGTTCGGGTTCACCTTGAAATGACGAATGATTTATGATTTAAATTTCGCGCGCGCGTTCACGCGTGTATCTCGAGATAAATCGACGTACGTACTACGTAGTTCAAATAAAAAAAAAATGAAGAGGGGGAAAAAAAGGAAGACGAAGAATGGAAAGCAAAAACGCGTGTTAAATTTGCAAAATGACGAACGTAATCGTGAACTCGAGCATAAATGCACGTGCGTCTTTATATACGCGGAAGTACGTACATGATGGAGAACGAGTTATATTTTTAAACTTATACATATACATAAGTATATATATATATATATATATATTCGTTTACATATGTACTTCGCAGATCTTTAACGCCGTTAGAGGAAAACATCTCGTACAAATTTTCTAACTGTAATCTTTCACATATATTTTATTTATATTTAATATAAGTATAAAAATAATGAAAATTATTTTTAGCACGAAGGTTAGGATGATAATTCAAGATTAAAATAAAAATTCCAATGACATTTTATTTTTAATAATTTAATAACCTTGGATTATATATTATAAATAAAATATTGAAAAAAATAAATATCTAATACTTATGATTAAAAATAATCTAAAAAGAAAATTATTTTCAAGCTTGCTAGTTTTACAATCCATTGGATTATCGTGTTCGTTCTAATGAAATAATTCTTGTTGAAATTTGATAAAATAAATAGAAAAAATATTCTTTAATGAAGAAATATTCTTTTACTTTCGATATTACTTTCTAAGAAGAATAATATGAAGAATAAGAAATGACAGATCGTGTAAAAGTGATGTTGTGCATTTGTGACGATCTTCACGGTATATTTAACGTCACACTATGAACATTTAAAAAGTCATTTTTACAGTGTAGATAAAAAAAAAGTATAATAAATTTCGAATTTTCTCGAACACGCGTTTGTAAGAAAAATAATGACTATGTGTATTCTTTCGTGGTGATGATTTTTCAAGGTTATCATAATTGAACGTACGCATGCTCAGGTACGCATGAACCGGGAATTGGTTTTTAATCAAAGGAATGTTTTATGGATTGTGAAAATGTATATTTAATTAAGTATACGTTTACTTAAAAATGTATTTTAAATATGTTCATAAATTATCGTATCAAAAATTTATCGAAATATTGGGTGGTTTGGAAAGTCATTTCGTTTTTCTTTTGTAAAAATCAAGACAATTTTTGCTTCGAGGTTAAACCTAAACCTTTCAAGTGGTCATACATAGTTGAATTTGATAAATTTAACATCTCATCGATCTCATGTGTTACTATTTGTCGGTTTGCATCAACTAATGCCATTATTGCGTCAGCAAAAAACGAAACGACTTTCCGAACTGCCTAATATTTTCAAATTTAAAATTGACTTCATTCGTAATCTTTTGTTTGAACCACGAAAGCCACGAGTATCAATAATTTTTTGTAATTATCCTTCATTTTTAATTCTGATAAGATTAAGTCTATTTTCATTGAAATATTTTTTCAATTGTTAACATCGTAATTACAAAAAAAAATAAAGAAAAAAAATAGAATAAGATGACATTACGAATAATAAAAAGGTGAATCACGTTTTCGTCATTGTTTCTACGAGTTCGCGTGTTAAAAGAAAATTGCATAGGACAACATAATTGCATTAGTAAAAAAAAAACAAGTAGAATCACTTATTACCGCGTGTTAAAGTATAATATAAATAATGCGAAAGAGAAAAGGAATAATTTTGTATTTTTAAGTATACAGTTTTAAACAGCAAAATTTAATTTAATGAATGAGACAAAGTGTATGCTATGTGATTTTATTTTTGTTATTACATTTCTGATAGATAAGATCATTTTCAAATATATTTTTATTTAATTATTTTCTAAAATTTGTCTATAAAAATGAAGTTAACAATTTTTATATTTGGTTTTGTATTTTGTTTTTAGAAAGCAAGCGCGTTAGTTGGTTCGTTCAATCGTTTCCCTTTTCAAAAAAAAAAAAACTAAAAAAATAAAGTAAAAATAGAGGAATTGGTTTGTGTAGGAAACCAGCATTCGGTTTCGCTTTTTCCAATTCTCAGGGATGCGAGAAAACAAAGCCTTTAACTTGGTGCCGTCGCGTTCGCTTTCTAAACGGTTGAACGAATCTTCCTCTCGTGATGAGAATCGCGAGAACGCTTGCTTTTGCTATTGCTGTTACTGTTACTGTTAATATTAGCTACTGTTGTAACCAGTTATTATAGATGCGATCGAGTAGAACGACGCATCCTGTAAATCAAGTTTGGTTTTGTCATTAAAATAGAAAGAAAAAAAAATAAAAATCATTCGATCGTTTTCTTCATCGTTAAAAGAAAAAAAAATATAAAAGAAAAAATAGAATTAATAAAAATATCAGCAGGTAATAATAAAAAATAGAACAAAATACTAATCGATTTATATTGGATGATAAATAAAAAAAAAAGAAAAAAGGTGAGAAAAAGTATGAAAGTTTTAAAATTTGAATGAAAAAGCAAGTGAAAGGATGACAATAACTGGAGATAAAAATAAAGAAAAAGGAAAAAAATGGCTGACGCGACGAGTAGAATTAGGTATTCGATGATGTCGGAAGTGCAACGTGCTCGTTATCGGCTCTCGATTGCTTTTCCGAACTTCTCAATCAGCCACAATTTCCGGCTCGGCTGTTAGAATCGATCGTCGAACCCGCCTACGATGATGTCGACGTCGTCTAGCACCTAATGTAAGAGAATCAAAGTACTAAATTTATCGTTCCGAAGATGCACCGAAGAAAACAGGGACGATGATGCACCGGTTACACACACACCTTTTTATACTTTTACTTTAAAAATTACATAAAAACGTTATTTTTTTTTTTTATTTATCGAACGTAATCGTTAAAGATAAATAAGGAATTCCGATTAAACGAGTCGCGAAGAGGATCTCGTCTTCGATGGTCAGATTACGAGAGAGAGAGTGAAAGTTACTTGGAGAACAGGTGGCTAAAACGGGAAGAGTTTTCTACTCGAAGAAGATTTCTTTCAGTCGCTTCAACGATCTCAAACAAGATCGACGTGTTTATCTTTTTCTTTTTTTAAATAAACCAAAAATTCACAATACACAATATTTATAATAACTATAAATAATAAATTAAATATAAATATAATTTTAATAAAATATAATATAACTACAATAAAAGAAAATGGCGCAGTAGCGACACCTACGTAAAAAGAGTGCAAAGGGTTAAATATTACCCAAAAATTTACAATCAAATATTAATACAAATTCTGTTAACTCAACCTAAAATATTAATTTGTAAAACAAAAAAGATAATAAATTTTGATGGTACACGTGCCAACTGCATAGTCCGCCATTTTTCTTTTTAAATTATATCGACATGTTTAAGAAAGATCAAAGATGCGAAGAAAGAAGTAGATGAAAAAGAAGAAGAAGCAAGGTAATAGCTGAGATCGTATTGCTCTTATTAAAGGGTCGCCATGGTCTGATGCAGGTGGCTGCTGCAGTTGCAGCCGTTGCAGCCCCGTTGCAAGAAGAAAAACCTCTTCAAGATAATAACAAAAGGTTCTTCCTTCCTACCTTCTTTCTTCGACAACACTGATACCGATCAAAGATTTATTCTACCATTCGAATCTTTTTGATTCAACCTAACCTCTAATTTTTTATACTGAATGATTCACTAATGATCATTCTTTTCTTTTTCTTTTAATTATAAAATATTTATTATTTTTATTCGCATGCATGTAATCAAGTGTTTGATTGTGTGCAACTTGTATTACAACTTTGTTCATCTATCATAGGAAATAATCATCGTGGTGAAAGCTTTTTTTTTTTGTTTTTAAATATCCACTCCATTTTTTGTTCATCTCATTTTAACATTGATATTCATTGCACTCGTATGATTAAAATTAAAAAAGTAAGAACTATGTATCATGATTGACGTTTACAAGTACAAAATGTTCTTCGAAGCATGTTACCTTGACTGATAGAAAGTGTATAATGATTTACTTGCAATTAAATCTTACTTTTTTTTCTTTTGTTTTACTCGATGCATCGTCAACCCTTTTTTTTCTTTTTCTTTCGAGTTATCAAGACTTCTGTTTCTATTTTTTTTATAAATCTAAACATTTTTTTTTTCCTATTTTATTCTCGAATGCAACATTTCGAATATAAACTGTAAACTCGTAATTAAACTTAGGCGAACTTCCGTTTAGGGTAAGGAAAATAAAAAAGGGTTCCTGCCCTATAACCTTATTCCCACGAACGTTAAAAAATATAGTAGAAGTGTAGAAACTCAGACAACTGTAAAGAAGTTACGAATGATAAAATATATTCTTAATTTAGAAAAAAAAAGAAAAATAATAATTATTTATAATATAATTAATAATAATAATAACAATACAGAATTATATTTCCAAACTATAGGCGTATATTAAGTAATGCAATTGTATGCAATTGTATGCATCTATGTGTGATCCATATAGTATACGCGTAATTTTCTATGTGTTCTAAATATAAACCTGTGTGTATGTGTGTGTATATGTGTGTATGATTTATATTATCGTATTCTAAGTATTAGTTATCTGTACGTACAAAATCTTAGTGGGGTGCATTATATATGTAAAAGATTATGGATGTGTCGGTATCCGTTATATACATACACTCATATACAGAGAGTGTGTGTGTGAGAGAGAGAGAGAGAGGTCACATGGGTAACTAACACTAACTTGTCTCCTCTTTTGCCTCGTGCGTCTGTCAGTTTGCATCGTGCACTCGTACGAGCGGGAAGTGCATTCATTCTGTCTCTTTCTATTTCTATCATTTTTTTTTTGTTTCACCTATCTAACTTATTTATCTGACTAATTATTCGTATCCTTTATTCGTGAGGTGATAATTCGTCTAACATTTTGATTAGCTCGTAATAATATATTTGGGATAATTATTTTGATTCATCGTCATTTGCATCAACTAGAAGGTAATTTTTTTTTTTTTTTGTAATGAGTGCATCGTGAATTTAACGATGAACGAGATAAGATTCGTTTCTAAATAAATTAATATATATATATATATATATATATATATATATATATATAATAAATAAATTCGTCTAACATTTTGATACAACTTACTACTACTACTACTACTATTACTACTACGATTTGATTACTTCATAAAAATATACTTTAAATATTTATTTTGATTCATCATCTACTAGAAGATAATTTTTTTAATTATTTTTTGTAATGAATACATCGTGAATTTAACGATGAACGAGATAAGATTCGTTTCTAAAGAAATTAATATATATATATATAATAAATTCGTCTAACATTTTGATACAACTTACTACTATTACTACTATTACTACTACGATTTGATAACTTCATAAAAATATACTTTAAATATTTATTTTGCTAATTTATTATATATATATATATATTTATTAATTTATTTAGAAACGAATCTTATCTCGTATATATATATATAATAAATTCGTCTAACATTTTGATACAACTTACTACTACTACTATTACTACTACTACTACTACTACTACTACTACTACTACTATTACTACTACGATTTGATAACTTCATAAAAATATACTTCAAATATTTATTTTGATTCATCATCAACAAGAAGATAATTTTTGAGTCATGAATTGAATGATGATTTTTTAAAATAACAATGATTATTATTCAGTCCATCTCTCATTAGGGTTTACAAATGACAAGAATGTCATTTAAAGAGAACACGCTTTATTTTTCTGTTTTATTTATTTTTTTTTTTTTTTATTTTCTTCGTCTTACTTTAGTTTGAAACACATCATCGTGAGTCACGAAGACAAGTCATTTGAACTATCATGTCAGGAATTCCATGGTCAAAGTATTTTCTTTTTATTCTACGCAATATTCTTTTTGCTGTTTCATATTCAAAAGATACTTCTCTTTAACCTTTTTTGTTTTTTATATTTTAAATTCGCGACACACGAGGGAGAAGGTCTTAAGCTATGCCCTTTAAAAAGAAAAAATGAAAAAAGTAAAGAAGCTAGAAGAGTGTATACCCTCGAGTAATGCGATCGTCTTCCGTACACTAGACGTGGGTTTTTTCTTACTTTTAGGACTTTTAAAAATCACCAAATTATTCACAAGACCGAATAATAGTCGACTGAAATTTTTGACCATGATCTAACAATTCTAAAAATTATATAAATTATATTTAAAATTGAGACCTTGCTTTTCTAAAAATCATCAAATCAAATATTCAATACTTCCACGTTTCTATTCCCAACAAATTAATTTGTATTAATAATATTTCAACATTATAATTCAACATAAATTCATAAAAAATATTAGGGTGAAAAATATTAGGTTCGTTCTATGCAATTTTTTATAACAAATTTATCTTTTAAATATTGCACAAACTTTTGACTCAACCTTATATGTGATTTAATTATTGGAAAAAAGAAGAAAATAAATTAAATTACTTATCTATAATATAAAATACAATTAACAAAATCCTTTTTTTTTTTTTTTTGATTATACGTGTTGGCATTACAATAAAAAAAAGAAAATAAATCCAAAGTAAAAAATGAAAAGGTGTCTTTGAAAAAGAAAAACGACGAGTAGAGGTACGTGCTCGAAAGTTTGATTGCTCGATCGTCTCAAAGATTTTTTTCATATCCGTGTCAAGAGGGTGCAACGAAGCATAAACTTGTCCGTATCGATCGGGTTAAACAAAAAAAAAAAAATGTAAAGAAAAAAATTAGGGAAGAAGAATAAAAAGAAAAAAAGGTGTGGTTTGGTGTTGGGGGAGGATTGAAGAGAAAGAGAACGAAATAAAGAAAGGAAAGGGAAGGGAAGGGTTAGGGTTAGGGATAAAAAATTTGCTTATTTTTCCTTACCACACCCTCGTACACGTGTAAATATTTGTATTTGTGTGGGTGTATCATTAGTTAGACGGCTATTCTCGCGTTGCATTAATAGTTTCAGTAATAGAGAAAAAAAAAAAAAAATGGTCGTTGCATTTGGTCGAGGGTATAAACGGAGTGGATTTTCGTGCATGCGCTTTGGCAATGCATTTGTGCATCGTCCATGCCCACCTTTTTTTTTTTACCTTTTTCCCGCCTTTTTTTCTTTTATCTCCTTTTGACTTTTTACATTTCGAGTTGGAAAGGAAAATCTTTTGAAAATAAAAACAAAGAACTATCTCGATAGGACTAGGACTTTTTTTTTTTTTTTTTTTTTTAATTTTTAAATTGATGAGAACTCTATGAGATTGACCTAATGTCAATTGTTCTTTTTTTTTTACGTGTTAAGATGATATTTGAAATTTTTAGAAGAACTAAACACGAAGAAGAAGAAGAAGTAGAAGAAGAATAGATTCATAGAAACGTCATCTACTTTAGAGTGCACTGCAAAAAAGAAAAAAGAAAAAAGAAAAAAATCAGAACACATATTCACGAAAAAAAAAAAAAAGTAGAAAAAAGTAGAAAAAAAAACAGAGTATTACGTCTGGTGTCATTATGCAAGTAGCAGCAGCAAGCAGCACGTTACTCTGTAGGACACCTTTTGTACGATCTTTTGTTGACGCACGAAACTGACTGAGTGAGATAAAGAAAATGAGAGATAAAGATAGAGAAAGAGAGAAAGAAAAGAATTAAAAAAAAAAAGAAAGAAAAAAAAAAAAAGGTACATCGTTCTTCATGAATGTGCACAAAGGTTTTTCTCGTGAGCGTAACGAGTTCGTAAGAGATACGCTCCTGGATACATACTCGCGCGTTAACTCGTTCATGCTTCCATGAAAATCCGTTTCATTTTTTTTTTTCCTTTCTGACGAACGATGAAATGTGATTAAGCATAGGAAAAGAAAAACAAAAAAAGAATCAAAAAGAAACAGAAAAAGAGAGAGAGAGAGAAAGAGAGAGAGAGTGCACGTGTCATTCACAAACAAAAAAAACTTTGCCAACAATTTCATTTCATTTTGAATATACAATTTATAAATGAAAGTAAAAGTATAACAAATCAATGATTTATCATTTATCATACACACACAACTCCACTAATTATTATAAAAAAAAATAAAATAAAATAAAATAATTGAATTACAATTCATTTAACTTTAGCTGCGTTTAGAATTTTATAAAAAAAAAAAGATGATTTTCCAAAGCGTGCAGAAGATGATGATGATGATGATATGATGATGATGATTATTATGATGAGCATCGAAAGGATTCTCTACGTGAACACGCTATGGGTATTCTAGGGTTTCTTCACCGTGACCAACACCAATAAGTTTTTTTTTCTTTTCTTTTCTTTTCTTTTCTTTTGCTTTAGAGATGCACGTTAACACTCGTTTCTTCGAATACACCAAGCGCGAAACTTTTGAAAAAAGGCGACATTTCGTTACACAACCCTTTCATAGGTTTACATATACATATATAATATATCACATGTGTGTATGGTATGGGTTTCGAGAGATCCCCTAACTTTTTGTCGTCCCTCTTTCGTGTTTACGTACGCGTCAAACAAACAAGTTCTAATGAATTCGGTTTAAATAAAACAGGGAGAGTTAAAAAGAAGAAAAAAAAAGAGTTCAAACTCAGGAAGGAAGTAAAAAATATTCCCTCACTCTCACTCTCTCTCTCTCTCTCTTTCTCTTTTTATTTGTTTTTGTCCTCCGGATATTCTTTCCTCACTTTCCTCCTCACCCCTATCTCGTAATTGATTTATTTTCATTTCGTTTCATTTTAAAGCACACCGTGTGTCAAGTGTTTGAAAAGAACTATGATAACATTTAGAAAAATAATGCATTTTCTTACACGTTTATGAAATTCAAATAATTTGAAATTATAATGATTGATAAATTATAGAAATTATTTAATTGATTTAAATTAAACAATCAGTCGTTCTTCCTGACACATGTCCTTTCGTGATTAGTTTCTGAAAAAAAAAATTCAAACGAGTTAGAAATCATCGTGTGACGTTTAGTTAGTTCATTAGCAAAGCTTATTCAATCTTCTACATCGTAAAAAAAAAAAAAAGAGAAAATTTGTGTCCATAGATTTCGAAAGATATTGGAATGTGAAATCAAAGAGAGAGAAGAAAAAAAAATCAATGGTTTGTTCACTTTCATAATGAAGTAAACCAAATAAAATTAATGAACAAATATTTCACAATGATGATTTATAAAAATCATTTCTAAATATTGTAATATTGTTAATAGAAAATCAATTTGTAATAAATAAAATTGAAATCAAAAGATTGCACAATCGTACGAAAGTTTCTCTACTTTGACTAAAAAGAGATACAGGAACACTACTACTGTAGTCATGTATGCACGACTATAATAAAAATAAAATGACTAAAAAATACTTCGATGTATATATATATATATATGTATCGGAATTATTTTCTTTATCTCGAATAGGTTAAACCGGTTATGCTCGTTTAGATCTTAGAAAATACGTTCAATTACAAAATGCAATCTATACAATTGCACTTATATCTAATAGTAACAATTTAAATATATTTATATATAAAATTATAAAATATTTTTTGATAACAATATCTGTATAATTATTTTACAAATAAAATTATTAATTAAATTAATTTGTTTCAGGTGATTGGTAACGGTTTAAAAAACGAATCCTCGGACAGCTGCGAAGTTTTGACGAACGGTGAGTCAGTCATTTTGAAATTTCTTTTGATGATCTTCAATTCCATCCCCACTTCATTGTGTGTCTTCATTTTAATTTCTTTTTATTCTTCTTCTTGATCTCAACGTCTTGATCGTTATTTCCATCGCATGTCATACTTTAATGAATTATAACCAACGACAAACGGGTGATCCATTTAGTTGGGTTAGACGAGTAAATCCCTATGTCATCGGCCTGGGATCAAAATGATCAATAACCCCTCATTTAATATTTTAACCTTTACTTCTTTTAATATGAATTATAAAAAGTAATTCTTTATATATATATATATATATATAATCCTATATTTTTTATTCAAAAATTATATTTTATTTTATTTTATTTTGTATTTCAAATTTGTCCTACATTACCGACCGAGTTCAAAATTCATTCATCAAATTCATTGATAATCTAATAACGTTAAATCAGCTGATTCCTGTATCAATGAAATTAAAATCCTATTATTTACACTGTCGGTAAAGTAGAACATTAATTCAAAACTATAAAAAAAAAATATTCTAAATAAACTAATTGAATTAGATTTTCGTTTTTACATGAAATTTAATAGATTTATATGACAAAATTAAGTAGAAAATTGTCCTTTAAATCGTGCCCTTAACTCGCTATCATTTAAAACATGCAGACATGACTGTTACGCATTTTCTCACGCTACTTCAGCTGCTTCTTACGGTGCAATGATCTTTCTATCTCTCTCTCTTTTTCTCTCTCTTTCTCTCCCTTTCTCTCCCTTTCGTATTACCCGTACACATCTGCCTGAAAATTACTTTTATCTCCCAGCCCTTGCCCTCTTACCACGACAATTCGTTCGGCTCATTCGTTGCCGGACCTTCCTTCATTCTATTCCTCATCTCCCCACAACTCTCTCTCTCTCTTTCTCTCTCTGTCTCTCTCTCTCTCTCTCTCTCTCTCTCTCTCTCTCTCTCTCTCATTTTATATTAATGAACATAAGCCTTTGAGTATAGTGACTATCATTCAAATTTAATCGAAGAATTTGTCTCTGTGGTTTGTGAATGACACACAAACTTTTTATCCTTTTTTTTTTCTTTTCATCAAAAGTAACATCAAACGAAACATTGATTTTTATATTTTTTTTTATACATCCTGTGAAATGACAGGAAAAAGAAAAAGAAAGGGTTAGATCAAACAAAAAGTATAATATCGTTTTCACACGAAACGAATTGTAATTAGAAAGTTTTCGATGATTTATAGTCGATAAGGTGTTTACAAAACGCAGGGGGACAGACGAGAAAGTCGCTGAACGAATTAGATTGATTGTTACCTTTTGCATCGGTGATTTCACTTTCGTTAAAAAAAAAAATTATGCAATGTATCACTCCCATTTCCTTTTTTTTTCTATGTGTAACAATTTCAAACTTAAAAGCACGATTTAGAAAATTTTAATGATTACACTTTACATACTTGCATTCTCCGATATTTTATGTATCTTAGATAGTTGATTTTGAACAACTTAGGGTATTTTACAGATAGAAAAAAGAGTGTATTTTAATTTGATACAAGTTTTATTAGAAACCGTTGACTATAAGTCTAAAAAATCCTTGACGCAACTCTTTCAAAGAAATGACAAATTTGTGCACTTTACAGCATTGCATTCTATGACATTTTATGTACCTTAGATAGTTGATTTTGAACAATTTAGGGTATTTTACAGATAAAAAAAGAGTGTATTTTAATTTGATACAAGTTTTATTAAAAACCGTTCACTATAAGTCTAAAAAATCCTTGACGCAACTCTTTCAAAGAAATGACAAAATTGTGCACTTTACAGCATTGCATTCTATGACATTTTATGTACCTTAGATAGTTGATTTTGAGCAACTTAGGGTATTTTACAGATAAAAAAAGAGTGTATTTTAATTTGATACAAGTTTTATTAGAAACCGTTGACTATAAGTCTAAATAATCCTTGACGCAACTCTTTCAAAGAAATGACAAATTTGTGCACTTTACAGCATTGCATTCTATGACATTTTATGTACCTTAGATAGTTGATTTTGAGCAACTTAGGGTATTTTACAGATAAAAAAAGAGTGTATTTTAATTTGATACAAGTTTTATTAGAAACCGTTGACTATAAGTCTAAATAATCCTTGACGCAACTCTTTCAAAGAAATGACAAATTTGTGCACTTTACAGCATTGCATTCTATGACATTTTATGTACCTTAGATAGTTGATTTTGAGCAACTTAGGGTATTTTACAAATAAAAAAAGAGTGTATTTTAATTTGATACAAGTTTTATTAGAAACCGTTGACTATAAGTCTAAATAATCCTTGACGCAACTCTTTCAAAGAAATGACAAAATTGTGCACTTTACAGCATTGCATTCTATGACATTTTATGTACCTTAGATAGTTGATTTTGAGCAACTTAGGGTATTTTACAGATAAAAAAAGAGTGTATTTTAATTTGATACAAGTTTTATTAGAAACCGTTGACTATAAGTCTAAATAATCCTTGACGCAACTCTTTCAAAGAAATGACAAATTTGTGCACTTTACAGCATTGCATTCTATGACATTTTATGTACCTTAGATAGTTGATTTTGAGCAACTTAGGGTATTTTACAGATAAAAAAAGAGTGTATTTTAATTTGATACAAGTTTTATTAAAAACCGTTCACTATAAGTCTAAAAAATCCTTGACGCAACTCTTTCAAAGAAATGACAAAATTGTGCACTTTACAGCATTGCATTCTATGACGTTTTATACAACTTTACAGTCAGATTTATAACTTAATATGATATTCCACACGTAGAAAAAAGTATGTACTTTAATTTGATACAAGTATCATTTAAATCCGTTCATTTAAAGTGTAAAAAATCTTGACGCAACTTTTGAAAATACGACGACCAAAATTTTCAAGACCCGTATCTCGTGATAATCTCAGAACTTTTCAACCTTTGTATTCTGTAACAGAATGTAGGAAAGAGGAAAAGGAAAGAAAGTATTCTTCAACGCGACTAAATATCTTCCGTCACACATGGACGACTTTTCGTTCGTGAAATGATTTTGTATATTATTTTTTCCCCGTTCGCTCGTAAAATCAAATTATCCGAATCGGATTCGCTTCCCGTTATTTCAAACGAGAAAAATGAAATAAAGAAAGTGAGAAATTTCGATTTTCTATTACAGTTTTCCATTTTTAACATTCTATAAAATTGACAAATGATCCGAACACTTTTATTTATCATATTTTATAATAAATATTCTCTAATTATTATTATTAATATTATTATTAACATTTCTATTAAAATGACATCGATTATTATTTGAAATTTAATTTTTTTTAAAGTTCTATGAGTCTACGAAGAATTTAGTCAATAATCGGAGGACTTGCACTTTTAAACAAAATTTCAATGAGTCTACAAAGAAATTAGTCAATGATCGAGGATTCTTGCATTTTTCAAAAAGTTCAGTGAGTCTACGAAGAAATTAGTCAACGATCCAATGAGCTACGAAGAAATTAGTATATGATCAATGAGCTACGCGAAGAAATTAGTTAATAATCGAGGACTCGGGCAATTTTAAAGCAAATTTCAATGAGTCTACGAAGAAATTCGTCAATGATCAATGAGCATTGACTGAACTTTTCGTAGACTCGTGCATTGACGAATTTTTCCGTAGGTCATTGATTCTCAAAAAAAATTGCAAACATTTTTTTCGTACATTCGTGCATTGACTGAACTTTTCGTAGACTATTGCATTGATTAAACTTTTGTTATTACACTCGTGCATTGAGTGAACTTTTCGTAGACTCGTAAATTAATAAAAATTTTTTCGTACATTCGTGCATTGACTGAACTTTTCGTAGACACGTGCATTGATAAAATTTTTTTTACACTTGTGCATTGATTGAATTTTTCGTAGACTCTTAAATTGAAATAAAAAACAAATGAAAAGAAAAAGCACAACAAGTAGGCAATCTGTAGAAATTGTACACACGTATATAAATCATAAATGTGTGGGAAATAGTGAATATTTTTTTGAATGCACCCTGCGGTTTCATTCTCACCGAGAGAAAAGGGTTTCTTTTTTTGTTGCACTGGGAATACTACTCGGTCAAATATACATATATATATAAGTAGGTAGTACATACCTGTGAGTATAACGAGCCGTCTCAGTTGAAACAGAAGAACAACCATCGAAACAAGAGTGTCGTACGTCTAACAAGCTACCCGTAGAATGCATACAACGTCGAAATGCATCCTCGATGGGATGCACTGTCGCACTACTTGCTTGCTTTTACCGAAAAGTGTGAGAAAGCAAAGAAAAGAAAAAGAAAAAACATCTGCTATACTAATTCCAGAAAAAGATGTTCGAGTTTTATCTTTCATAATTGTTTTTCTTATTACCAAAGTGTCTCCAAAGTTACCAAAGTTTTTAAAAAGGTCAACCCATTAGTTAACACAATAATTCAACTGCATATTAAAATACATAAATTATTTCCATTATAGGATCCTTAAAGTATTCCAATAATGTTATCTGCTTTTCTAAAGTTTTACAGATTGTTTTTTTTTATTAATTTCTATTTATAATTAACTAGGGGTGCCCCGCCACGCGTTACTGTGGTTCACAATCAGTCCGATACACAACGTCTTTAAGTTAACGAATTACCTTATACCGCCCTCTGTTAGAATCTTATCGAACTAACAGATATAATCATAACTCTTTGTTAATAAACAAATAATTCGCAAAAAAATAATATTGCGATTATAAATTGAGATATAAACTATCGTATCTTTCAAGTTGAATGAAACTGCACGCAGTGTGCAAAATTTTATTAAAATCGGTTTAGTAGTTTAGGAGTCCATTGCGGACAAACAACGTGACACGTAATTTATACATATATCATATTAAAACGTTTCCTACAACTTATATCCATTTTAAGTATACATAACACACTTATGGTTAATCAAATGTATTTTGGAAGGAAACATTTTAATTAATGAACAAGAAAACATTTGTTAAAAATGAATTCATACTTCATAAATATTAATTAATTCATACTAATGAAAAATGATGTTGTAATTTACCTTGAAATACATATTATTTTTACATACATCATTCATACATGAATAGATAGATATAGAAAAGTAAGTAGAGTTCTCTCAGTAGACTCGTTCAAACTTTAAACCGATTAGCTGACTATGCGAAGCCCTAACTAAAACTATATAGAAGAAAAAAAACGTGCACTCTTTGATACGGTTCGGTCAGGAAATGTTTCAGTACGCGATATACCGCGATGTCCGACGAGGGTTCAGTTAGGGCAAGAATTGCATCATTCGAGGGTGAATATTTAAATTATTGTCTGGCTGAAGGGATCACAAAAAAGGGGGAAGCGTAAAAAAAGAAGAATCGTCTTAAATTTGATGTCTCACTTATAACAAATATTCAACGATTACATTCACTTTACTATTATTATAATTATTGATTTAATTTATTATTTGTTGATATTGTTTTTTTTTTAGAAAAAAAAATGGCACCAGTTTTGGGTGTCCCACCACCACCACCACCTGCACCTCATATGGGACCTGATGGCCTAATTTTACCTAGGAAACCTTACAACCCTTGCCTGACGTCTAACAATCATAAAGATTTACGTAGAGAGTTACTTTTTAATCAGAAAATGTAAGTACTGTCACATTTTCTATTTTTTTTTTTTTTTAATTTAGGTATATACACAATTGGAAGTATTTTATTCGTGTGTTAATTGCAGAGGTAGAAACGTGTTAAATCAAAAAAGCGAATTACAAAAAGCTTTGGAAAAACAGAGAGAAAATGCATCGCGAAAAGAAGCTGAAAAAATTCGCGAGGAAACGTTTAAGGACGATCCAAGGACAGCATTGCAAAGGGCGATAGAACAAAGAGCTAAACACATTCAAATAATGGTGAGTTTTTTTTTTTTTTTAAATTTAAAAAGTTACTATCTTCTTAATGAAACAATTTAATCGTAACTCGTAAATTATTATCTTAACGCACTTTTTTCATTTTTTATTTCAGCAAGAAAAATCACAACCAATGATCGAACCACCAAATAATCTTTTGATAACAGCGAGAGCGAAATTAAGAACGCGTACAGATTCCCAATGAATTAGGAATTAAACATGGACATTGTTGGATCGTGTGTAATACGTGAATTTAACAACAAACTTTAACTTTAACAAACAAAACAAACGATAATAATTATTACGTTTTCGTTATAATGAATTTTAAATATCAGATGATCAATCTTTTAGAACGTAATCCTCTGTATATATAGATATACATAAAACTTACATACATATATATACATATACACACACACATACATACAAACATACATATATTCGTATATGAGAATAATTTTGTTTTTTTTAGAAAAGCAGGACCATAAACTCGCACTCCTTATAGTCATAGTTAACGAAAAAAAAAAGTAAGAACCAAACGTCTTAAAAAAAAAAAAAAAAAAAAATGGCGAATTATTTAAATCTATCTTTCTTGTTTGCATTTATAAAAAAATGAAAGAAGAAAGATGGTAATAAATTATAAACTATTTTTATGAGGAGTACGATTCGTAGTAAACGTTCATTAATAGATAGTTTAAAATGATCAAAATACGAATCGTTATATTGACTAATTCACAAAGTTAATGTTAATAACCCGTACAAGTTGTTTACTACTTAAACGTGGAAGTTTTATGATTCTGATAATGATGATGAAGATAATGATAATGATAATGATGATGATAATGATGATGATGTAGATTCGTGTTCAACGGACAAAGACGAATTTATTTCTAATGATCGTCTCTACATCATTGTGAGATATTCTTCCGTGCCTCTACAACATGGACTCGTTATTGTTAGTCAGGACATACTTTCACTCGATAATAATCATAAACCATAAAAAAATAAGTCTAAACTATCCGTGGAATTTACTTGACTTGTTTACAAAAAGAATATACTGTCGATTATTTTAGTTCTTTGGTTTCTATTTAAACCAAACTCTTTGGTTGATTAAATAATTGTGAAGATAAAATGAATATTAGAATGAATATCTTGGGACCATATACATAAAGCAAGATTGCATGATTGAAGAAGAAGGCCTTAAAAATAAACTTAGCAATGCCCGATATATTATTATTATTATTATTATAAAATATTGTGAGAAAGAGAACAAAATATCTATATATCTGTACTGTATCATATTGTTTCATTGTAGTAAAATAGTTTAATTAATAAGTAGGAGTATGTGGTGGTTACTGATGCAAACGTTTCAAGACTGAAGGAACAATGGACGAGATCAAGGCTTGCATATATATTCTAATATGTTTTCAAACTATATATATATATATATATATATATATATATAGCAGATATTAAGAAATATGAAAATATATAATAGTATATATCTATTTGACGCACTTTATATCATCTCATTGATCTGAATTATCGTTGAATTGTATATACAGTGTGTCTGAAATATTTCCGATCGAACGATGTCAGCTTATTCTATGTACAAAAATAAATATAACTATGTTTATTAAAACATTTTCTTTATTTTTTTACATAGAATATCTCTGGACATCGTTCGATCGAACACATCTCGGAAATCCTGTATAATTCTCTTGAAAATATATATTATATATTATAACGAAATAGTTTTTTGTATCACTGCCACGTATATTCTGCACTAAAATTTCTTTTATTTATCAAGACAAACTAATTATAATATAAAGTACGTGACGATTATTATTATCACAGTGGTACAATTAAAATTTCAAATATATATATATATATATATTTTATTTCACATAGGTGTAATCTAAAATATTCCTGTCATTTCCGATTAATATTTTATATATAGAAGATAAAATCAACAATAAAGTGAAATTACTCAATGTTATTAAGACAAATACGCAACAATTAAATATATTATATCTCCAATAAATCCGATTCGGTAAAGACAACAGAAAAAAATGATCTCGATCGACATAATTTATTTTTTCAGGTACGTATTCGTTTTTTAAAAAGAAAAAGGAAAAAGTATAAACGAATAGAATGTATTCTAAATAAACATTAATCGACAATATTACAGAAGAAACGTTTAAACTCTCCCATGTTAAATATAAAGGGTACTTGTTCTTTTTTTTTATCTTTTTTTTTTTTTTTTTTTTTTTTTTACAATATCATGACTCGTGGCTTCATTGTAATTATTCTGAAGGGCGAAAAAGAATGTTTAAAAAAACGAGATACACTAATATGGTAACAAAATACTTGACGTACGTTTACTTGCAATGATTTAAGCACTTTTGCAATGCTAATTTTACATGAATTAACTTTACAATGATTAAACTAACAATAAGTGCCCCATCTCTCACAAGAAAATCGTACAAGTGACAATAATTTTGTTATTGTTTTTGTTTAATAATCATCTCCTCGAGAAATGACTTCCTTGCAAGTAGGACGTAAAACAAGTGTATGTTCAAATTGTGCAGTGTAACATCCTTTGACATCGACTAGCGGTGGATAAGCTTCAACTGCACCCTTGTCGCACAGATCTTTTAACGCCATTTGATATTTGGTACAACCAACGCGGTCTAACCAACGTTTACAAAATGCCAATGTACCTAAAAACAAAACGCAATACAATAAAATTCTATTATAATTATTTATCCTAAAAACATTAATATATGTTTTATAATAGATTTGTTAATTACCAAAATGCTTGTTGATAACGTTAAGTAGAAATTTGCTGCTCTGTAATCTGAGCGGGACATATCCGGTATCAAAACTCTTCATATAATGAGAACACTCCAAATCATCATGGACAACACCTCTTCCAGTAGATCCAAATGTTTCAATAGCATAAAATTCATTTTCTTCCATTCTCGTGGCTTCACCACCTTTAACTATTGGTACAGTTTTACCAGCGTGTATTCGATAAGGTGCAATTGAATGTCCATTCAAATTTCTGATCGATTTAACCTTAGAAACGAAGCAAACATAAGTTCATATAAAATTCATATGCATACAGGGAATACAAAATCTTATCTAATTTACATACTTGATAAGTTTTCCCATCAATTTCAACTTCGTAAGATTCCATAACTTCTTGAATAGCAGCACCAACATCACAAAGCTGAACATCAATACCAGCAGCTTTGATTCCAGTGTTAGTGGCATCCCGTACCGCTTCAATAAGTCTATCATACTTAGGATTAAATGCTAATGTAAATGCACAATCGATGATACGACCATTGATGTGTGTTCCGAAATCAATTTTAGTGACATCATCGTACTCCAAAACAGTTGGATCACCAGCATTGGGAGTGTAATGAGCAGCACAATGATTTCTTGAACAACCAGTTGGAAATGCCAATCCTGCTTTCAATCCGTCTTCTCCAATTAATTTTCTAGCAGTGTCTTCCAATTCATTACAGATTTCTATCATTGTCATTCCTGATTTTACCTGCAAAGAAAATAATTCAAATATTAGAGTATACGGTGTTTAAAAGATTAAGTATACATAATTAAATATTTATACCCATTGTTTAATATGTTTTCTTGTTTGTCTGTGTGCTTCAGCAGCTTGTCTAGCTTCATTATAAATGTCGCTGTGCATTCTATCTAATGCACGTGCTTCTTCGCTCGAAAAACGATCCTTAGCAGTTCTCTCATCAATTCCAGCAGCTGGAGGATAATCCATTATTTGTCCAATCGGATAGTTTCCATCAGGGAATAATTCAGAGACTGGAATCGAAGGTTTTTCAGTTTGTTTGATTCCACCAGCCTTATTGCGTGATTTACGTTTCTTCTTCTTCTTCTTAGCATCTTCATTTTCCATTCCGGTTTCAGCTTCATTGTCATTAGCCTCTGCTGATCCTTCATTTATAGAATAAAAGAAAATTATTTTGTTAAATAGATTCTTATAGTAGAATTTTGATGGTTCATAATGTAATTGAAAAAAAGTGATACCTTCAGCCGCTTCATCACCATTTTTTGTTTGATCATCTTCCTTCACTTTGTCATCACCTTCAGGTACATCAGCACTTGCTTCACCAGCACCTACATTAAAATATATAAATGTTAATAATATGAAAAATCTACCTGTAAACGTATGAGTGAAATATGATGCACTAAAATAATATTAAAAATTTGTTAAATAAAAAATATTACAATGAATTAATACAAATAAAATAATCGGTCTTGTTTAATTATTTAAATGAAGATAGTTAATTTAGAATAGAAAAATAATGTTATTTAAAATTATAGAAAATGAGGTAATAAAAAATAAGTTACGTTGTGGAAACAGCACCTTGTTAATGAGTACGAATGGTCAAACGAAGCGAACACACCCAAAAGAAAATTATTAATCTAACATACCGGCCTTCTTCTTCTTCTTCTTTTTTTTCTTCTTTTTAGATGCCTCCGATGCTCCAGTTTCGTCCTCTTGGTCTACGATTTCATCCTTTTCCTCATTTACTAATTTTTCGGCAGATTTGCCGACTTCTTCCAGTACAGCCGCCATTTTAAATAGGAAGCTATGCAATGCGAGTCGGAGTTTCTATATCTGTCGGTAATGCAGATTGGAATTTCTATTACATATTGGATTATAAACAAAAAAAATCTGTAACAAATATAAATACTTTGTTATTACAAATAGATAGTAAAAAGAAGTATGCAAAATAAATAGTATTATATTTGTGAGACCGATGATTTTACAAAGGTAGAAATCCTGTAGGAGGCCAATTCCCAAAGGAGAAAAATTACGCCATTCATATTCAGCTCATGTGCCATTGGCTGAAAATTTTGGGGGACCGTTTGAATTTATAATAATTTTTTCGTGTAACCTATTCTATTTTAATATAAATTTTTAATTATCATTAAATATAGTTCATTTTTTTCTGTATTTGATGCAATTCATTATTTCATAATTATTTCAATATTTGAATCATTCGCGCGCAAAATCGAGTTCCGGTCCCCCAACAATGTACATGGAAGCGACACCATTCGAGTTATTGATAAATTAAAAAAACGCGCCAAATTTAAATACAATATTTTCGTTTCAACGTTGTTTGCATATTATTTAGTTCATTAGTTAAGATTTTTCAAAAGAAATTTACGTCTTCTCTTACATACACATAAAATTAATTAAAATCATCAAGTTCCATATAATTACAAATCATATCTTTATTCTATTAATAATTGCTTTCTAATTTCCTAAATGCAATGGGATTCATTAGATATTTATAACACATTCTATTAATACATACAATGTTGAAAGATTGATAACAATTAGTTCACTGTTATTAATTATTATCATATAAAATAGTGTTATACATATATAAAATGGAACAATTGTGATGGAATATTTATCGCTTGCTATTGAATTATCATTTTTTTTTCAATTAAAAAAACCACTTTGCAACAAATTAATATACATATACATATATTATTTTCTAGAAAAATTACGCTTAGATTTATCCTACCGAGGAAACAATTAATTCAGCAACATCCGGATCTGGACATAGAACCGTCAATTGCATCGTTACTTGATTATCTGAGAGTGCTAGTCTTGCACGTGCGAGTACTTCTTTACCACCTCTGAAAACACCACTTAACAATAGATTATGCGACGCGGAACCTGGATGCACCCTATCGCTACGTTCTACAGCTTCTAATCCTAAAAATCCTGTAAGACTTTGTATAGCTCCTTCTAAACTTGTTACTGTATCGCCTAAAACAAATGTTTCTTCCAATTTAGCATAACCTTTAGCAGCAGACGCATCCCAGAGTGCACCGAAATCTACTCCCCTACTTCCTACACCTCGGATTTGATCGGCTATGGTAATTTCCAAATCTTCCAGCTAAAATATTATACATCAAATTAGAAATATAATTTGTATAAGATTAGTATTCCAAAATTAATGATTATAATACCATGTATTCGTCGCAATAACCCTGATCAGTATCTGGAACACCTGTTGTAGGATCGCAATCGCGTGCCATAAAACGAAGAGTTGTTGGCATGGTTGCAACACTTGCATGAACATCTTCTGGATAAGCTAATACTGTGTATGTTGTTCCTGGTTCGTTATACGATAGACGTGGACAGGGTACTTCGCATAGAACGGTGTAACTAAAAATATGTAACATTATTAATATTTATATTTAGTAAAAAATTGTTTGAATGATAAATCAATCTTACTATTCGTTTGCTTCAATGGACACTTTAACATCTTCCAAGAATTGATCAGACAGTGTATTAATACAATCGAATTGCAAGACAAGATGTTCGGCGAACGTATGCTTGATACATTTCACGTTGTATTCTGTTTCAGATTCGGTTAATTCAAATACAGCTGAAGATTTAAGAAGAGATGATCCTCTAATAATACTCGCTATTGGTGGAATTTGAGATAATTTTTCAATGAAACTTTCTTCTCTCGTCAAACGTGGTTGTTGTGGTTTGATAGTTGTATGTATTTCTACTTGTGCTGGTTCCTCTATCGTTTGTGCTGGTGGTACCTGTATAATCATTTAATTAAATCAATTATATAATATAAAGATTTAAAAATTTTTACAAAGTTTACCTCAGAAATATCGAATGGTTCTTCCATAGGTGTTTTCATATAATTTCGTAAAGCTCTTTCTAAACTGGGTACAGAGAAAAGTGGTGGTTGTATTAATGGTAATACAGTTGGATCGTTTTGTTCTTGTAAAATAGTACAATAATATGCGGCACGATCGCGAACTTCGTCATCGGAATCTAATTGACAACGAGACAAAAGTACAAGGACGTTTGGAAGAAGTGGTGGACATGCAGCAGCAAAACGTGCCAATGCTGTTACAGCTGCAGCACGTACACTTGCACTTTCAAGAATTACGCGATTATAAATAAAACGAATATATCTGGATGGTTGTTTTGATGTTGGTCCTTCTTGTCCCAGCAGGTGCAATATACGAACTGCCAAGGAAATGTGTTCACAATCTTCTATAAATTCACACAAGTGTGCTAAGCCTGCTTCTTTGGCTTCGGCATTTCCTTCCATAACAGCTATGATAGTGTCAGCTATAGCTGCTTTATATTCAAGACCACCTTCGTCTCTTAACATTGCAGAAAGGAAATTCATTAAAACTGTATGCTTGCGTGGGAATTTTTGACACAAAGCTCTGCAATAAAAAATAATATTATTTATAAAAAAAAAACGAATCATATTATTAATTAATTTTTAAGAATGAAATTTACCTTATTGCTTGTACGACAACAACTTTAAATTCATCTGAAATTTCCGATACGAAAGTAGCGATCTGTTTCATCAAACGATCCACAGAACTTTCTGCTCCAGTTTTCAAAAGTGTTGTAATAGCTAAAGTAGCGATAGATCTATTGGAATCCGTGATCAAATTTTCTAAATCCAAATTACATGCAGTAACTGCTGCTGGATGAGTCATAGCAACTTTATTCAAAGTTCTAACAGCGGCAAATCTAAGAGCTGGTTTAGGAGATCCACAGAATAATTGTAGTACACTGATAGCAGATCCAATTTCTTTAAGACCACTTTTTCCAAAATTAACCAACGCATGGGCTGCTTCATAAACAACCATTTCTGATTTATGACGTAAACAGCATTCGATGAATCCTAGCATCGAATCTTCTCCTTCTTCCATATCTTCTAAGAGTTTACATGCCATTCTTATCAACATACAAGCTGCATATGGACTCTTAGGACTAGTTCTCATAAGTTTAGCTACTAATTTGATAACTGCAAGTTTATCCGTTTTCCTTGCTTGATATAAAACACCTAAAGCATGATACTGTACCATTACATTGGTTGAATTTAATGCTTCTTGAGCTTCGTAAGCCCATCTTCTAGCAATATCACTGGATACACTAGTCAAATGAAGTGATGAAACCAATGCAGCACTGGATACTGCTGGAGAACGATCAACAATTGCTTGTTTCATGTAACGTTCAATAGCTGCTAACATACCACCATCGGTAATAGTGCATAAAGCTCTTATTGCAGCAGCTCTATACAAATCTTCCTTTCCAGTCATATCTTTTGTAAGACTGGACGTAACAATAATCACATCTTCTGCCAGAGAACTTAATTCTTTGATGCCCAAATAAACCAAACGTCTCAACACCACATCTCGAGATTGGAATAATTTTGTCATCGCAAAAAATGCTTCCGTTGCTTCCGTAGTACCTAATTGTTCTCCCTGATTCAACAGGTACAAAATTTTGGTAAGAATATGAGCACATTTTCTTGGATTCACCGGGGTGTCGTTAAATGTGCGTGCCTCTTGGAGTACTGTTGTCTTTTCCAAGTTTTGGAAAGGATTTCCACCACCTAATAAATTAAACGAAAATGTCAAATACATTCATTATTTAATTTTAATTAATTTATAAGCAGATGTTTACAAATAAATGTCAAATTAACCTATAAAGCAAAATGCAATTATGTTATAAATTGCATGCAAGTATTTATTGTTGTAAAATAAAAATTAATAATTATTTAAAATTACCTTCTTCTTCTTCTTTTTTATCACGTTTAAAAGCATTCATTTTGAAATATTATATGTAAAATACACGAAAAATGTTGGACACGTCACCTTGATGTTCTGACACACCAACCATCGAAACCAGTGATCAGTGATCCCAGAGACTTTAGTTCGTCTGATCGACACAGGGGCGTAGAATTATCGTACGCGGCAGAAAATTATCGTACGCCCCGGGAAAATTTGAAATCCGACAAAAAACCAACAATTTCTCGAACAAAATTTTCAAAATGTGGAAAAAGTGTCCAAGTTCCAACTTTTTCAAAGTTGATGACCTTTTTTTTAGGTAGAAAACGTTCACTATTCGTTTAGTCTACTCGGCGGTTCGATAACTACACGGGAAGCCACAAAATTTGATTTTAATTTTTTTTTTGTTATCAAATTGTGTTTTCAAAACGAAGCTATCGGTACGGCAGTGGCGGAGCAATGCAACACAATCGATATGTATCGAAAAGAATTCCACTACACTTTGAAATCTATGCCAACATCATTGTTACATTATTAAGTGGAATGACTATTTTTCTAGCAATTTTTTTCCCTCAATACTCATATAACGCATTAGGATGCTGCAAGATATAAGCATAACGTTACGTATTCTTACAAGTATTACAATTAAAGCATCAGAACATAATTTATTTAAATGTTTATTAATACTGATTTATTAAACAGAAGCATAACAAATCATCCACTTTTTATTTTCTTCGGTAATAACATTGAATTAAACATTTCTTTTTTATTTAAATAGTTTTTTAGATTATACTTTAATATAACCTAATTAACAATCATTACAATTAAACTTTCAAAAAAAACATAACAAAATTAATAACAATAAATTAAATTATTTCAATAGTTTAACACATAATCATTAACAAAACAATTACTTTTGCTTTACTTAATCGTCCACGTCTGACATTTCTTAAATATACTAAATAATTATTATATAATATTATATTAGACTGTCAAGTATGAAATTCGAATACAATTATGTCGCATAATTGAATCCGATTTTCATACTTGACAACCTAATACATTTTTTACATTATACTTTGATATAACTTAATTAACAATCATTACGATTAAACTTTCAAAAAAAAACATAACAAAATTAATAACAATAAATTAAATTATTTCAATAGTTTAACACATAATCATTAACAAAACAATTACTTTTGCTTTACTTAATCGTCCATGTCTGACATTTCGAAATTCACTTCTTCGTTTTTGTTTTTATCATCATTGTTTTTCTTTTCACTACATATAAAGATTTTTTTATTAAATTGTATTCCCGTTGACTGGGTTCATAATTAACACAATTTGAATTTACTCTTTGACTAGACAGTAACAACCCATTAAGCGTTTCTACAGATAACTTATTACGAGTTTTTGATTTAATTAAATTAATTTTACTAAAAATACGCTCACAATCTGCGTTTGACAACGGTAGTGACATTATACTTAAAAAAAAAACTAGCTAGATTTTTAAAAGACCAAATTTCGTCTTTATCTTCAAATTTTTTTAATTTGTGCCAAAATGAATCTACAGGGTCGGTGACTTTAATATTTTCTGGTAAAATAAAATGTGGTAGCTGTCGCCACTCATCGTCGATTGATTGGTAACATTCTTTAGGGATAAGTCGAGGTAGTTGTCGCATTACTGGTAATAAAGAAGGTGTTATATTTCGAGTAAATTGAGCAACAGCTTCTTCAGGATTAATAATAGATACATTTTTTAATAGAACGTTATCGAAATCATACCTTTTTTTTATTGCTAAGCAGCCTTTTACGAAAAAATTTCTACAATTAGTAAGAAATTCGATTTGTACTTCTTTTAGTGATGTCGAGTACTCAGGCTTGTTAAAAAAATCAATTGAATATACACCCGTGTAAACATTCAGAATATTTATATATTTCGATTCATCGGCCGGATTAATCAAACTTAACTCCCAAAAATGACTAGCTATTCGTCCTAAAGATTCATCGTAATACCGTACGATAATACACAATGTTTGAGTCATTGAAATGTCAGTTGACTCATCTATCATTACACTAAAAGGAGTTTTTTGTAATTTACTAGCTAGTTCTTCTTTTTCAGCAAATCCAATTACGTTTTTAATAATACACGCGCTTTTAGAAGATTTTAATCGGACTTGCTTTATAATATCAGTATCAGGAAAATACTCCTGGAGTAACGGTGTTAAGTGATCCATAATCTTAAAAGGTACATTGTGTTCTGCAAAAAAAAATACACAATTTAATTTCTGCGCGTGAAACTTTACGATTCATGGAATCATTTCGAACTTCATTTGAAGCTTTATCTATAAAATTAGCAATTTTTGTTTGTTTATTTAAACCTTTTAACATTATTAAATGAAATTTACTAGTCGCATGTTTGCGAATAACTGTTAACTCCGCAGTGATTGTTGCTTTGCAGAGTGAGCATTGAGCTTTTAATTTATCAGAATGAGGCAGGAGCCACGAACAAAAATCCGGATTACTAAGCCACTCCTTACGGAACTTTTGTGGCCACCGTGTGCTTTGTTTTTTTAATTGCGTAAGAGATGTGTTATCTGTCATTGTAAATATAATCAATAAAAAATGCAAAAGAAATAAAAACTTGAATAATTAAAGAAGAAGTGTTACAAAATATGTTTCCAAATTAGTTTAAAAAATATGCTTAAAAATCAATAACTCTTCTCTTCTAGCAGCAAAACTTAAACGTTCGTTATTACCTAGGGAATAAATTTTTAGCTCAAAATAAAACATGTATAATTGAATACATAAAATGATCGGGTCATATTTTTTACTATGAACTTCTTCATTAGATAATGTTACAATAGTAATAATCTGCATAACATAATTAATTTATAGCGTTAAATGACTGAATAAATAGACTAACAATTAAATTGTTGAAAAAATTATAAGACTATATTCAATTTTGAGGATATGTTTATCCTTTAAAAAATACCTGGATTAATAATTATCAAATATTTACTTGGTCAATTTTTAACATACTTTTTTTTGTGCGATCTTACGTGATGTTACTATATGTTTACATAGATTTATATAGACTTACTGTAATTATAGTAGATTCTGTAGCGGCTATTTTATCTGTCCTATCTGTCCTATCTGTTCAATCAGTTCTAAATGTTGAAGAAGTCGCCCTGTTCTAAGTGTTAAGACTAAAATGACAGAATAAATAGAATACTAATTAAATAGTTGAAAAAAATTCAAAGACTTAATAGAATTTTGAGAATATGTTTATCCTTTACAAATTACCTGGATTAATAATTTTAAAATATTTACCTGTAAAATTAGTAAAACTTCTTTTTTGTCGTGTGATCTTCTGTGACGTCCTAATGTTGGTAATATGTTAATAAATGGAAAAGTTGTAAAAGTAAAAACTGAAAAAAAGTTAAATGTTAAAGTAAAAATTGGAGAGAGAAATGTTTCGATGCTTTCTAAGGTATTGCTGGTATGCAAATGGTGCTATGCTGCTCTGTAGCAATTTTTCCAACCGTTTTTTCAGTTTTCTTCTGTCTTCTTGTTTCTTTTCTTCATTTTCTTTTGTTTTCTTGCTTCTTAGCTTGTTTTCTTTATATCGTCATATATCCTCATCTTTTCTTCGTGTCTTCTGTTTTGTACGTTGTTCATCTCTTCAACTTTTGTTTAACCGTTAACCGTTGAAGCGACTCGTGTGCAAATTTGATGAGTAAAAAAAAAAAGGTCATCAACGGGTATAGCCGGATAAGTATGGGAAATCTGCCCCCGTGGCTTTTTTGACTCGCACTTGGGGGATCGATTTGGTGTCGAATAAAAATAATTCACCCTAAATTTTAGCTCTTTTACTCAAACGGTTCTCGAGATTTTCAAAAAAACCTGTTTTTTCGATTTTATTTTTTTTTTTTATAGTAAAATTCAAAACTAATCAATGATGATCTTTTTTCTAGTTCTTAGGAGTCTAAGACATGAAAAAAAAATATTATCATAATATTTTAACGAAAAGCCGATTTTTGGCGAACGAAAGAAAATTAAATTTTTTTTTTTTTTAGCTTTTTTGAAATATGTCACTCACCAAAATTTGTCAGAAAATGTCTTTTATACTCCTCTACACTCAAGAATTTTCTTGAATTTTTTGAAGTGGTGGAACAATATGAAAAAAATTAAAAACTCATTTTTTTTCTAAAATCTCAAGTTTTAACTAACTTATATATATATATATTTTTGAATTTGGAATAAGACTTGATTCTGATCTTGATCTTACAGAAAAAATAATTGCTGCCATGAATTCAAAAAAAAAGATCAAGAAAATACTTTAGCCTTGGAGATAGAAACTAATCGTTGGGCCAGAAGAAAAGTTCCAAAAAATTGAATTGAAATCCAATAGTTTCTTAGACGAAATTTTCCATTTTTTTTTTACGCAGGAAACGTCGCTAATGGTTTTTCTACGTAAAAAAAAAACAAAACAAAAAAAATTTTTCCCGGGGCGTACGATAATGTTTGGTAACTATAACATAAAAAACTATAATTTAAACAACATTTAAAAATCTTTCAAATATATTTAATATAACACATGAACAATAT
Organism: Polistes dominula; assembly: GCF_049000335.1. Classification (NCBI taxonomy): domain Eukaryota; kingdom Metazoa; phylum Arthropoda; class Insecta; order Hymenoptera; family Vespidae; genus Polistes; species Polistes dominula. The sequence continues at coordinate 3,272,380 of NW_028300880.1, read as the reverse complement.
TTCATCTAATGATATTCCCATGATTTCAAAAAAGGCGCGTCTACCTGCGCATGGAGAATGCGCATGGGAATGCATATCTTTTTTATCGATAGAGTATCGATATTATTAAGTAACAATGAATTTAATTATTAGCTAACAATTAAAACTGAATAATCATAATAAATAATACATTATTTATTAGAAAAAAACTTAAATTTACGTAATAAATAATTGAAAGTAAATAATAAAAGCAATTGTAGTTGTACTAAAAAAACAATTCAAAAGTAATTTAAATTTTTAGATGCAACAATTATTTTGTAATCATTCAGAAGTGCATATGTCTATAAATAATTACTGGGGCATCGATTAAGAATATATATATACACATATATATACATATGTGTATATAAAATTCTTATCTACGTTAGTTGGAATAAATTCCATGAGAGGAGCTACATTGAGAAAATATTTGAAGCTCATAGAGTTCAAGATTGCAGCATTTCTGTTAGTGGTAACCGAAGTGAAACATAAAACGGATATCGCATGTTATCAAAGATAGCGCGCGAGTTTTGTCCCTTGTCTTGTTGCAGTCGGTGGTCGAATTCGCATCTCGTGCCTCTTTGTCTGCTGCTGCTGTAATTCACGTTCTTGGTTTTCGAGTATATGTGTAAGGACACAGTCATTCCTAGGTGAAATTTTGTTTAACTCGTTTCGAATAATCAATACGATTGCATTGTGATAAATAATCATTTAAACGAAAATTAAAGAAAAAATAATCAACAACAAAATGTCGTACGCAATAGTACTTTTGACTATTTCGTGTCTCTGCACCGGCTTGACTTATGGTAAGAAAATCACGTTCGTATTTTATTTTATTTAATTAAAAATGATTCGAGTGTTTTAACTTTTTGTTAAACCTTTCTTATATTCTTTCCTTTCATCTATTAAATTTTTCGCCGAATTTTTGTTATTGCCAATGACGCACATTATATGCAACGGACGAGTCCATCGTTCGTTTTCGTCCTCCTTGATTCACGTATTCATGCGAATTCATTGGCGATCCATTATTACTTTCCTCTTGCATGTTTACTTTAAGCAATGTATCAGCCAGTTACTATCGCACATCGATACTCGACAAATATTCTTACGACATTGATGCTATTCTTATAATACTACTACTACTACTACTACTACACCTTTATTGGTAATTCTTCGATTTCCAGTCGCTGCTTTTTCTTTCATCCGCAAATCCAGTTTTTTTTGTCCTTCTTTTGTACACGCATACTTCAAAGGATTCGTATTTAGAAACTCTGCATTACTTAGCCCATCCCAAACGTTGATAAATAAACTCACTTCGATTTATTTATTTTATTATTTCTTCTTAAATTTTGTTTGATAAATCGACAATATCTAAATTTTCATCCTTCCATTCCTCGTTTAAGGTGATGACTAATAACTTCATTCTAGTAAAATGAAAGATAAAAAAGATGAATGTACAATACATAAACATATGCGCATGAACACTTGCCATGATCAACCGGCTCTTTCTTTTTTGATTATACTTGCCTGTTTTCTATCTGGTTTATTATGATCATTGGAATTTATACAAGAACAATAGTTCTTTCAAATAATTTCTTATCGTTCATGCTTTATAACTTCCTTCGATATTTCTCTATAATTTCCTGCTGATTACTAGAAACTTCATTCTCGCTCTGATAAAATAAAAATTTATTTGTTTACAATTCTTCATTATTTTTATACTAAAATATACAATTATATTTATAATAATAACATTTATATATAATTTAATTTATATTACAAATATAATTGTCGTTATTTCTATTCAATCGTATAATTACTCGTAGTAATTAATTTTAAATCCTAATGAAATAGTTGCTGATTTGATCTAGTTGTTAATTTTTAAAAATGAAAAGAAAATGCGCGAAATTTGAATATCATCTTTTCATGCATATTAAATGTTAATGAACTAATAAATAAAATACTCAATGATAATGAATGAATAAAGTCATAAATAATTTATCGATTATGAATTGCGTACGTAAATATTAAATTGGAATATATTCTTCAATGTTTGCTTAGGTTATGAGTCAACTGAGAACAATAGACGTGACTAAACTTGTTTCGCGTGTTATCTGAAACATTTATTAAACATAAGTCTTACTCTCGTTCATAAGGCTGATTTGTTAATATGAATATACGTATAAAATTCATATTAACTATAATATTAGATTTCAAGTATATTGATAAGTAATATAAGACGTATTTGTGACGTTATCAGAGTAGAATTACGTTACCAATTAACTCGATGATAACTGGCCACTGTTATGATTTCTTTTATTTTTATTTATTTAAATAAATAAATTATTATTACACGTTTTTTTGCATAAAAAATCTTATATTCGAAAAATAAACGATGTGTCATATCAAATATTTCTCGTGAAATAAAATATATTTATTTAGTATGATAAAAGATGACTGCGCTGCAACAATATATGTATATGTAACTTGATAACGATTCATCGATCAAAATCTAACATAAGATAATATTTATATATATATATATATATAATTTATTTTATGTAATAATTAGTTCATATTAATTATTATAAATTATTCAAATTATTTCAGATATAATAAATTCATTCAAATTATATTTAACTAATCTTTTATTTAACATAGTTTACGATATTGATTAGCAAGGATTAGAACGTTATCTTCTCTAGCTTAAAAAAAAAAAAAAAAAGGATTTCATCTTTAATCAATAATTATTTTTATCTAACTTTGTTTTTTTTTTTATCTATTCGTTTATTTTATGTATTAATTATAAAGAAGAAATTTTATAAAAATATAATTTGCAAATGATTTTATTACTATTGTTTCTTTTTAATATCATTTCTGTTATCACATTTAACATATTTAATAAGCGACTTTCGTAGGAATAAAAGAGTAGATAAGAAAGAAACTTTACGAACCTAATCAGCAAAATATAATAATGTTATATATATATATATATAATATGTGAGTTTTAATTCTAAAAAAAGATCATTTTGATTTTTACAGGAATGGAATGTTCGCTTAATAGTCAAAAGAGTTACCTTGAAAAATTAGTGACCACTTGTCCAGCATTATGGAATGATGCAAGTAAATCTTATTGTTGCTATGATTTTTCAAATGAATATTATTACTGTTGTACTCAGGAAGAATTTGCTATGAAAATGGGGTACGTATATATAAATTAAAAATATATCTCAATAAATAAAATAATAATATTATAATATATTATATGATTATTTTAGGATTGGAATCATCGTACCTGTTGTTATTGCTGCCTGTATTATTATATCATTAATAGTTTGTTGCATATGTTGTTTATGCTGCAGCTGTTGCCCATGGTATCGTCGACGTCATCAAGGCACCGTTTATGGCAGTAAGTAAAATATTTGTAACAGCAATTCGTTATGGATTTATAAACAAAAAGGACAATTGTCCGTCCCTTTCCTATCAGCAGGGGATTCCCAGAATTTCCATATCAATATTCTATAAATTCATTTGTACTCAATTGTTCTTGTTCCCTGAAAGAGTAATAATTTATTAATATAATGTAATTATTGTATCATAGATTTGTTTATTGTCTAACATTACAATTTTAGATTATTTTTTTTTAATTAACTATTATCAGAGGCAGCCAGGACGAATATTTAGTAAATACGAACTAAGAAGCACAAGTAGTGTCATAAAATATAAAAAATCTATTTTAATAGATTTTATTTAATTATAATTTAATAATAATATTGTTAAAATGTTATCTCATCATCTTACACTCAATAATTAATTGAGTAATATAATTCTTTTTAGGACCATCTGTGGCATAATTTTCTGGCATCATCTGTTTGAATTAAATTAGGATTGGCTTATGTCTAACATCTTATGCAGCTAAAAATTTATATGCACTTCATATATATTCCATTTTAGAAATAAGTTACATCACTTTTTGTATGATATTTTTTTAATGACATTAACTTCATATATTTTGAAAGTATATAGTGAATGATATGTGATATTAAATGTTGTGATTTTATTACAAATAATTTAAAAAAAATAATATTTATTTTAACTACAAAATATATGAAATAGTTATCCTGACATATTGTACTTCTTCCATAATTTTTTAGAACTCTAAGTATAATAGTATCTTCTTTATATCTGTTAACACACTTATGATAATATTTTTGATAATACATGTTACAGTAAAAAGAAGAATTACTGTATTCCTATATGCGCATATGTACTATAAACAATATTCCTCTCTGAACTAACTTTTCATAGGAAAAAAGTATATATGTATTTTTATTATATATTTTATATACGAAAAAGAAACATAAAAGACAAAAAATACATAAGAAACCGATAAACCAAACTACATGCATTATAAATCATGACAAATATGTATGGAACATCTAATATATTGTATTTATTTAAAAATATTATTATTAACGATTTATATATATAATATATAATATGCTTCTTATATGAATGTAATGAATGATAAGATAACGCGAGCTATTATTTTGTATTGCATTAATAATAAAAGAAATTTTCCAATGAAATTATGTTCGTTTTTATCCTTGATATATAAAATCTTTTTTTAATATTTTCCTATTTTCTTTTATTTAAGAATACCATTTCTAATGTACATTATAATAATTAAATATTCGCCTGGTGTCTCTGAAAATGGGAAATTAATAGAAATATTGTTTTTGCGAGAACATAGGTGGTACATTAATTTTTGTTATAGAAGTACAAACACCAAGTGTCGTTCAAGTGGTACAAACTCCAGCAAATCTTCCTCAACAACTACCTAATTATGTCAATCAAGCACCGTATCCACCAGTTACTGCTGTTGGAGGTAATTTATAATAATTTTATTTCAATATATGTTTTATAGAATTATTTTTTCTATAAATAAAATAAATATTGTTTCATAGGTATGCCACAGCCACCACCAGCGTATACCATTGAACCTTATGCCAGACAAGCACCGTATAATCCTGGATACGTACAATAATACCAAAAAACATAATTGATCTACTTGCCAATATGTTTAATATTAAGTCTAAACTTATTTGTTACCTTCAATGTCAATAATTGAAATTACTATTTTAAGAAAAAAGGAATATAAGTCTTCGAATGCCATCAAGAAAAAAAAAAAAAGGTTCACATTTTGTACTACTATTATTAAATGAAATATGGATTTTATATCTGTTGAATGTTGGAACAAATCTGCCATGGAAACATATTTTCAAAAAGAATATTATCTCATAAAATATAATTAACCCTTTGAATATGCCAAATACATTTGGTCAAAGTTCTTTCTAGGAACGGAATATTTTATCGCTAGTGTGAGGTTCAATTGATTGATTATGCTAAACGCAGCTAACAAGGGTTAATTGTATTTTCAAACAATCATTTTCATTCTATTAAATATACATAAATAATGTTGAAACTATTTTCATGCTGTGTTATATTAAGATATATATATATATATAATATATATATCTCGTTTTAAATATATGGCGATTATATAATACGATTAATATACTCATTTTTCAATTTAAACCCAGTTTTTTATAATGTTTACAATTTTTTCCTTTGCAAATTAAAAATAAATTTACATTATTATGATTATTATTATTATTAATATTATTATTAGCCATGTATATATTTTTATTTATTTTGTAATAACGTATATAAATTATCCAGTCTTATCTAATAACAAAAAGGTTCATCAATTCTTACGTGTATCATTTCATCGTTTAGATAAAATATTCTATTATCTTTATTATGCTTTTTCTCAAAGTTAATAGAGTATAATTATTTTCTAATACTACTTTTTCTTTCTTAAGTTTTATAGATAAGGCAACAAACACGCTCCTTTTTTGGTGCTTACAAAGAATGTAACCAGAGAATCATTGTGCTGTATTAATGTCAATTGTCATTAATTATTTTTACCAAAGTACTTTGTAATGATAATTACTTCAGGTACAAGTTACTGGAGAATATTATCAATTTGATAAACGAATAATATTTTGAAAATATATTCGTTTAATATAGCACATTAATACTCCCGTTATACTTATTACTATTTCTTAAACCTAAGTATGAATTATATTTACATTTTTTTGCACATTGAATAACTGATCGAAATGATCGCTTTAATTAATTAATTTCTATATATCAATTTATAAGTAATTGCCAGATTACTTTTACAATTTTGTTTTATCGATAATAAACTCTAAATGAATGCAAATTTGTTTTAGTTGTCTATGTTAAATATATATAATTAATTAGCATGTGTTCAATGTGCGCACACAAACAAATTATTTAAATCTAATTTTATTGTGCTTGTTAGGAAGCTATTATTTGAATGAAATTATTTTAGAAAAAAAAAAGAAAGAAAAATATGTGATGTATAGCATTTAATTATCAAGATATTATTTTAGGAATGTATGCTATATTCGAAAAACTTATAACCATTATACTATTATATTTTCGATATATGAAAGTGTCCTTCTGATTGACCAAAAGCACGACAAAATATTTTCCATTTCACATTTGCGGCAATTGTTCGATGGGTGTTGCAAATTTGAAGTCTTCAGGAAATAGTTTGCTTGCATGGGGATACATAAGCTTGTAAGATTGTCTGATTGTGACATCTGCAACACCTGCAATATCTCCAATCTCTTTTTGTGATCTCTTGTCTTCCGAAGCCTGTATATTTACAAAAAGTAGAACAAATAAAAATATTATATTTGAATATTACGATTAACATTTTTCTAAATTGTATTAAAAAAAACTATACGTACTTGGGATGCCATATAAATGGCAGCTGCAGCTACCGAAATAGGTGATCTTCCAGGTACAATGTCAATTTCAACAGCTTTTCTTGCAATATGTGTTGCAGCTCTTTGTACCATATTTGGAAGACCAAGATTTGAACAAAATCTTGACATAAAGTCTCCCGTTGTGATGAGATCCACACTTGTCTCGAGTGCTTTTAATATTAATTTGAAACACCTACCAATTTCTTTCTTGCTAATTTTACTAACCGCACAGATTTCTTTAAAAGTACGTGGGACACCTTCTTGTCTGCATGCAATATATAAACAGGCTGATGCAATGGCATCATTAGAACGTCCTTTCAAATTTTTACCATCGTGTACTTGTTTGAAAAGATTATTAGCTCTGTCTACAATGGTTTTAGGTAAATTAATACGATCAGCCATTCCATTGATTTCTCGAAATGCGTTAATTAACGCTCTGTCAGAACTACTCATCTAAAATTATATATTTATATATTAATAAATCTTGTCGATGAAATACAAATGCATAGTAAATATGTAATACTTACAGTACGTCTGTTTTGATACTTGGAAGCACCGAAGGCATCAAAAGAAGCAGCACCAGTTCCAGGTCCAATCATGGTTGACAAATCTGACCCGTTGAGCAGAGGATTCTCTGGTCCACCTACACGTGACGGATCAACGCCAGCTTTTTTCATTACTAAATGTTCTCCATTCGGAACCTACATCGATAACTCTAATATCAAAATAAATGAATTAGTCATAGATTATTGAAATTTACTATTTATCTTTAATACTGTATTTTGTTCTCACCTATCACCTACTACCAATCCACACTCTGAACATATTTGATCACCAGCTCTGTAATCTTCGATAAGTGGTGCATCTGGATGTGCATAACAACATACCTTATTTGTGTCATACCTATAAAATTTAAAAACCTTTTACATAACGTATTTTACATGTTATTTATATCTCTTATGATAATGATGCACTTAACTATTCTAATTATGTGTCATTAAAATATAATCTATTACGACAAGGTTCAAGTTTTTTTTTTTACAATAAAAAGAACAAATGTAACAAATAAATAAATATTAAATAATATTTTAATAAATTTTGTAATAATGAATGTATAAATATTCATTGAGAATGATTCTGTTAAATGTCTTAACCTCTAAGATTTATATCAAACATTGTCAGACATAATTATTGAATACTTATTTAAATTATTTCTAGAGAATATAATTTGTAGATAAATGTTGCTTTTATAATAGCAATAAATAAATAATAATATGCAAATATATGGAATATCAAATTATTTAACTTACCTCGAAGAACTAGCCATGTTTCTCAATCACATATGCGGTAAACTATGCACTACTAATAAACATGGATTCTCTAATGTAATTCTGTTAACATATTGTCTACCAACATAACGGAAAGTTCCCTATTTTTAGAAAATTGAATTATACTGAATAAAATGATGTATTATTTACAATAAATATAATACAACACGTTCTTTTTTAATTAACATTAAAAATATTAACATATCTTTGTTATAAATTATTAAATTGCTCCTATTTCTCATAGATAATATTTTTTTCTAGTGTCTTTTCACTAATGTCAAAGTGCAAAATACAAAGTCAAAGGTCAGAAATAACTCAGTCGGTAATACAGATATCTGCAGTATCTCGATTCAAATTGTTTTTCTAGCTAATCTACTAAATAAAATTAAATTTCTTTTTTATAAAAAGCAATGTGAAATCGTTACAGTAAATTATAACACTGTTAATTAATTTGATGTATAATCTAATATAATATACAATATATAATTTAACATTAATAATAAAGATATAGAAATATATTTTAAATAATTTTCGGAAGAGCTTTTTATTGACAGAGATAAAAGAAGTTTTCATTGTTTTTTGATAGCCATTAGCCAATTAAAAATCAATTATGCAAAAAAATAATAATACTAACAAGATATTTATACATAGATTATTGTTCGTTCTATTGAAAATTCATAGACAATGTGAAAAAATCAATTAACTAATGATTCGGCATATACACAAGAATTTTTTTTTTAGTAAAACTAAAACTAAAAAAAGAAATACGAATGACATGTTTTATTTAATATAAGCTTGTATTAATTTTATTTATGATACGAGCCTTGATCTTATTTTTTTTCTTTTTTCATATACGTTTTGTATCTCTAATATAAAGAAATCAGTGATGAAACATATAAATATACCACAAATACCCATTAAATATTACACCAATTGTCTACAAATATATTTTTTAGTGCAAATAATAATAGCTTTTATAATGAAAAAAAAATGATGATAATAATAATGATAATGATGATGATTAGACGATAATAATAATAATAATAATAACAATATACGAATGGATAAATGAAAATTATATTTCATATTCGAAATGAGGGATTATTTCATGTTCAAAACTAAAGACTATAAAACAAGGGACAAAACGAATTATTTTATCAAATACAAATACGGTGATTAAATCTTCTCTTATTATTTTTTATCATATTCTTTTTCTATCTTTTTCAGAAACTCGAATGTAATTGTAATTGTTATTATTCTTTTTATTCGAGCGAGTCTTAAATGCTATTTCTCTGTGTCTTGTTTGAAGATTGATTTTTTTCTTTTATTCTTTTTAATAATATCTTTTTCTTTTCAGTCTAATAATAATGCACGTTACACAAAGTACATTATTATTATTATTTTTAAATAAACTATTGAAATATAATATTAGATGGAAATTTTGTCGGGAAAATTTCGCGGATCGTAAATAAGGCATACATTTAAATAAACGGTGACCATTTTTAAATACAACACCACTTCTTCTTCTTCTTCTTCTTCTCTCTTAAGTCCAGCGATAAAAGTATTAAATTACAGATTCTCGAATAATAATCAGAATATATATATATATATACATTAGTATTATTTTATGAGGATATTAAATTAACAAAAATCTATCCAAATCATCGTTGTGCCAATATTTTTCAATTATACCTGTATACTATATATATATATATATATACATATATATATAATATACGTACGATCTTAACATTGGTCTTTTATAAAAATGAAAATGTATACAGTAATAATAGTAACCGATTTTTTTTCTTTTCTTTTTTAGTAGCTGCTAAACTTGTTACATAAGTACTTTTATTTATTTTTTTTTTTTTACGACCAGCTGCATACCGCAGAAAAAAAATACTTAAAACGTTTATTTACTAGTCCCATTATCATTCCTTTCATTTCCCTTTTTTATTTTACTTTCACTCTTTCTCTTTCAACAATCTTTCAATTTGCAAATATTGCACTAAACGATAAACAAAATTATGCTCATTAAACAAATTTATAAAACTAGAAAAACAATTTGTATTCCAACGATTGGAAACAAGAAAAGAGAGGAGGAAGGATTACTGTAAAATGGGAAATGAAGGTAAAAGGGCGATCGGTTTTAAAGAGACAGGACCACACATGGAACCATCTGTAATAAATTACACCAAGGTATGTTTATTGTTTTCTTTTTTTTTTTTTGCGTTTTTTCTATTCTTTTTTTTTCCTCATTTTTCGTTTTTTTTTTTTTTTAAATACGATTTAATCGTGTCACTAATTTTTGCTATTTTTTTACGTTTATTACGTTTACGTGGATGTGATGTTGGCTGCTGGTTGTTAATATAATTGGTAAATGATTAGTACTTATTAGAATCACGCCGCAGCAAATAGATATTACAGCAAAAAATGGATTTTTATAGTCGGTCGTTTAAAGTATTATATATATATCTCTCTCACTTTCTTTCTCTTTCTCTGACTCAGGACATTTGTCTCGTTATCGTGAAATCTCTGCGTTTTAAGTTATTACTTGCAACCTTTTTTTTTTTTTTTTTATCGAGCTTTTATGTACTTTTTTTTTCTTTCTTTACTTTTTTTTGTTTTTTTGTTTTTTCTACTGAGTCAGTCCTGCCTGTGTGTGTATGATATTCGTATCTTTTTGATATAATAAATGGTAAATGTAATTATTTTTTTTCTTTATAGCCATAATCAATTGTATATGTATAATATTTTAATAATAATATATTATTAATATTAATAATAATAATAATGATATAATGTAATAATAATAATAATAATAATATAATAATAATAATAATAATATTAATAATATTAATAATAATAATAATAATAATAATAATAATAATAATAATAATAATAATAATATTAATAATAATAGTAATCATGGAGATGATGATAATAATAATAGGTAGCAGTAATAATTCATCTTAATAAATGTAAAGGCTGGTACACAGAGATAACAAGCGACTCGCAAGTTGTCGCATCAGAGACAAGAAAAAAAAAATAGACTTACAAAACGCAATACATGCACAAATACTTGACAAAAACTCGGACAACACAAATTCACCAGACTAATTTTTTTTTCTCCTTTCATTTTTCATACCCATTTGTTTTCTTTTTTTTGTTTTCAATTTCCTTTTCCACTTTCATTTTCATTTTTATCTTTATTTTTATCTTCATTTTCATTTTTATCTTTATTTTTATCTTCATTTTCATTTTCGTTTTCGTTTTCATTTATACGCCGATAACCAAAACGGCGTTTTAATGATGTCTGCTGGATCCCCAATATTAATATAAATCATATTAATATGCAATTATCTAAAATCTTTCTATAACTTCTTGTTTTACGGGGTCTGCCATGATTATCTCGAAGGCTGTCACATATCCAAAAAAAAAATGATGGACACGATCTAGAAAGCCTTTTTTTTATACGAGAAACTCGACAGACTAACAAGATGTCGTGATAGTACTGAGTGGAGATAACTCAATTCAGTGAAACTGAAGCCCCTTTTGTGGTTCAGTAATATATATATATATATAGATATAATATAAACCCTATTCCAAATTATAGGTGTCTGAAAAAACATTTTTCTTCTCCGGGCCTTTGCTTATTTAATTATTTTCATCATTTTCATGTTCCTCTTCTTCGGAATCTGCATTATCAAGCCAGAGCAACCAACGGTATACCTAAATAATAATTATTTATATAACACATTGTTATTTACTCTAAATTACATGCTTTAATTACAACACACATTTATACACATCTTACATATATATGGAGAGACACACACTTGGAGATATTGCTACCAGAAAATATTTCTTACAAAGGAGAAAGGTTGTTGTTGTTGTTGTTTTCGGGAGATTATTAATAAAGATTGAATTTAAGTATTATAATTAGATTTTTATCATTCTTTCTTACCTGGAACAATGCTTCGCCCTTGCCAGGATAAGCATCGGTGACATCTTCTCTCCATTTATTATAGGCATCTTCTTCGATGATTCCAAATTCGTAAAGTGCCACAAACCATCTTCTCAGCATTCCTTTAGGAAAGTTTTGCGAATAGCAAAATACTTGTAATGCATGGAGAGCTGTAACTTGCGACTCAAGGGCGTGAAGGAATGTGTCAAGAAAGCCAGCATATTTACGCAACAACGTACGTTCCTTTTGTACCAAATCTTTGTCAGGAAACTGAGTTTTGTCGACACCAGGTGCCAATGTTGTTTCCTATTTAAAACAGATAAAAATGTTCATAGCGTATCATCTTATTTAATATATTAACAAAATATTTTATTATCTACTAACCTGAGTTATGTATTTAAGAAGGACATTCATTAGTGCGTTAATGAACGCGGCATCGCAATAATGTAACGGATCTAATTTCTCCTTGATCCATTTGTAAAGTGCATTTGGAGTTGGATCAGTTTGTATTTGACGCCACATATCTCCTTGGATCCTTAGAAGTGGACACAAAAATGTTAATTCTCGATCCTCAAGAATCTCTCCTAGTCTCTCTTTCGTTTTGTCTACTTCCGGTAACTGACTGATCAAATTAACTTTACTGCTGTTGAAAATTTGCAAGAGTTTTGCTTTTCCTTGAGTACGATGTAATTGTTGAAGCGTCAGTAGAAACAGTGGATGATATTGGCCATTTTCCGTTACAGATGCAAGATCCGTTAACAATATTAGATTATCCACTATGGCCTTGGCTGTTAAAAGAGCAACGTGAGATGTTACACAAGGTACGCTCTCTTTATCTGGTATACTGGCCACCAATTCCTTCCAGCCTTCGTGTAATTGTTGTGCATTAATAATATTTTCTTTTTTCAATTCGAATACGAGCTTGGCTGCTAGATCTCGTTCGGAGTCACCGCGATCCAATGTATTCGAGTATATAGTACAAATAGCATGACGCAAAAATCTTTCTGGTATCTTCAGATCTTTAAAGGCTGTTACAGCATCTTGAATATTAGTATGATTAGCAAGATCATCCATCAAGGCATTGACCTTCTTTAAGATTTCTTCCTTGGAAGGACCTTTATCCTTCTTTTCTCGAGCTTTTTCTCTTTTATCTAAAGGTCCCTGTTTAATTATAATCGAAGGAGGCGCTTCTTTATGTAATAAAGGCGAACTGGGTTTCAGTGTGGCAGTACGCAATAGTGGTAGATCAGACGTTCGTCCTGGGAACAAATCTAAACCATTTTTATATTTAATATTACCATCGTTTATTACTATACTTTAATGATCATTTGTCAAAAAGCTTACCACTGTTCAATGGTAGATTAGGATTGATGTTGGTTTGCTTAAACATCATAGAATTGGCCGAAGGTCTAAGGGACACTTCCTCGGGATGTCCAAGTAGCATCTTGTTTTTATTAAAGCGAAGTTCCTTAGTACTATCTGTTAATTGGAAAATAATAATTAATAATAATCTTAAAATAAGAGGAAGAGATATAAAAACGAATTGCTTACTATTATTGAAATTCTGAGATGAATTATGCTGTTGTTGATTGTGTTTTCCTTGGAAGTTATTTGGGTGACGGTTCTGGTTCTGGTAAAATCCTGGTTGATTACGTTGATTATGACGACCATAACCAACTCCGGGAGTAGTAGAAAATCCATTAGGACTGAATGGAGACGGCATGCCAAAGGAAGGGGAAGTTAGAGGAATACTTCCCACCATGTCCATTTCTAATCCGCCACGACCCATCTTTCTTAAAAACTCAGCTCCGAGGCGATCCTCTCGTCTATGGAAGCCATTACCCCTCGAAGTATCTTCATTATCATTGCGGATTTGATTTATAGGCATCGGGCCCTCGGTGGTAGTGGCCTTACGTGGTGCCCAATTATCACGGCGCAGTTCAATGACATCACGCAGCATAAATTTAATGCGTAAAGGAAGATCACCGCTCTCTGCCAAGGAGTTCATACGTGTGAAATATTGATCCATAAGTCCGCGGCCTTTATCCGAGTCAAGGATACGGCCGCAGGTACGCATAATCTGGCAAAGGTATTCGATATCCTCAGCGTTGTACCCCCCGGATCCCCTTCGCCTTTTCTTGTGCAATAATTCTTGGATGCAGTTGTGTAAAATAGGTTCCGACACGATGCCGAGTTTACCAAGTTCTCCGATAAACTTGATGTGGCCAAGCATCTTACGCTTGGCGATCTGCCGGCGATGTTCATCCAATGGGCTAAGATCATCCTGATTTTCGAATGCCTCACTTGCTTTCGAACGATTTTCAAATTCGTCCTGGCACTTGTTAAGTAAGAGTAGTCTGAATGTACTTTGAGCTTTTTGACCTTCAATGATCGATTTTCGAGGTTCAAAGTTTGCAGCTTCGTCGGACAGCCGTTTGCACAGCTGTGCATACATAGAACTGTACTTGGGCTCATCAAGTGCTTTTTCAAAGATCTGAAAAATTATCTCGGTGTCATATGTGCACTTTGCTTATCTCACCCCCACACACACACACATACATTAATTGTGTAAGCAAAACTTTATCATCTAAAAATGCATTGATTAAAAAATCTACTTACCAAAAATATGACACCTCTGAGAATTACATTGGAGTTGAGCTCAAAATTGAGCAGATCGTTGCTCAGCTTTGCGAACTTTTCCGGTGTAAGTTTGTTAAGAATACCCCGCACCTTTCTAAAGATGAGATCATTTCTGCTTTCTGGGGTGAGTGCATCGCGTCTAACAGTCGAAGGAGGTATCCAGCGTTGCTCAGTGGATAGGGAGCGAATATCGTCCCTGGAAGGCATCGAATTTTTTTAGTCTCGGTGTTACAAACAACAATGCAACACGAAGGATTGTTTTTTTGTTTTGATTTTATTTTTTTTTTTTTCGGTGTAATTTTAAGCGGCTCGCGTGTATGATTGTTACTGTCAAGGCGTAACTTTTGTAGACCCTGACCTTCCTCCCGAGACACGAGAAGCACCCCCCGGTCCTGTGGGGTTGTCCGTTGTTGCGCGTAGTTTGGCCCCCTGAGTGATAAATCACAGCATACAGAACTTCCTTTAGAAAGCTAAAACAAAACGCATACATATTTCTTAATAAATCTATTTAGATATTATCTTTATATTAAAAAAATATAACAACATTTCCTGTGCTATTTAAAAAAGAAAACTGAAACAGCGAAATAGCGGAACGGCAGAATAGCGGAATGGTGAAATAGCTGAGACGGTAAAGTAAATTCCTTGAAAAAAAAAAAGAATCGATAATAATTGAATCTTATCGATGATTTTTATTAATTAAAAATTTAGAAGAACGATAATCTTAAGAAATGATCGAGAAGAATCTAACAACGTTGATAGTAAATAAAGTTCTAATGTTTTAATTATCTTTTATATCATAATAGAAAATTATCGACTGAATTATCGATACAAGAATTTGAGAACCACTGTTCCGTAGATGGCGCTAGTTTGATCATTTTTTAAATCCATGTGAAATATTAAAAAAGACAAATCATTTTTAAAAGACAATTTGACGAACTTTTACGTAACTAAAAGAAAGACAGAAGGCGTATAGAATGAGTAAGCGTTTCGGCTTACAAAAAAGACAATCAAATGGCTTCTGGTATTTGATATGTACAAGTAAGAAGACGAAGAATAGAAGGATATATACCCTAGAGAGAAGCCTCTAATATAAAGAGGAGGAGGAACCCAAAAAACACATGATGATTGGTCACGAAATTAGAGAAAGAGAGAGTGACTAGGGACTTTCGAATAAACTTGAAGCAAGCAGAAAACAACTTGAATCCCCCAACAAAATGTTCCCTACGTGGTTCGTCGTACTTCTATAAAGTAAATTGGGAAGGGAAGAGAAGCATATAATATAGGAGAAGAGAATAGATGTGTATATGGGGCGCGGCTCATGGTCAGACGGTCAATGACCTCTTCCTTCCTTCCTTTCTTCCTTCGTTCCACCTCGGTCGGTCTCGGTTCACCCCTTCGGCCGATTTCGCCGAGGCCATCCCGGCCTTCATTTGTTCGGCGAAGGTCGGCTCCCTCCGGCTCCGATCGCCATGACACCGAGATTACCCCGGGCTTGCGGATGATCGTGGGTACGAAACGCACATTTTATTGTGATAAAAGTAAATCTTCCAGTGCGCTTGTTTGATTTTTTTGCAAATCAAATTCTACACCTTTTTGTAAGCTTTCCAATGCGCAAGATTTTTGTACAAATTTATCCAATGAGGATCGTTGGATAAACCAGAATTGATGACTCAAAAATTACTATGGATCTAGTGATTTCTGTGTGCCTGTATAAAAGTTTGTAGCAATTTATTTGAATCACCCTGTATATACAACTCTTCGCATTCTCCTACTAGTAAACATATATATATATATATATATGCACATGCACGCACTATTGCAAAGTGCAAGCGCGCCAGAGTACAACGCCCTGTACGAGTCTAACCGAGGTTGTATCTTCTTTTCTCTTCTTCTTTTTCCTCGAGATAAAAACATCTTCTTAACTTCGAACACTTTCTTACGAGAAATTCCTTAACTAGACAAAGAATTTTTAGAGATACACATAACACAACGACTTCCACCACACGTCCAATTAATTTAATCTATCGTGTGGCAAGAATGACAAAGCAAAATTTCTATTACAGGTTCCAGCCACATGCACATGTAGTACATTATATATTTCCAAGAAAAAAAAGAAGCTTATTTAAATTTTGGCGCTCTAATTGATCGCCATTACGAGCTTCGATTAATCGATACACGTGGCGCTGTTACGCTAAACAAAAGGAATGAAAAATAATAATAAGAAAATAAAAAGAGCGGATGAAGAAAACCTTCGAATTCGAATAAAAAATAAGAAAAAAACTTGGAAAAAAGATATCACACGTGTGCAGATTTATCATTCAAGCGACATATGTTAATATAAAAATTCATTTTTCACTTCCGTTGGCCGAGTAATATGATAAAGTTTGACTGCATTCTGTTTAGTTTCTATGAAAAATAAATACAATGTATATAAATGTATGCAATGCAGTAGGATCCCTACAATGCAGCAATGAAGAGAGACATCTAGAATAAATTATTTGTATTATTGAATGCATTATTTTGTATGTTAACATGCATTCACGACGCACGTGGAATGATTGTTTTTTAATTATTTGAGGTGAGTAATACCTTGAGATCTTAGTACGAAATTTACTTTGAATATTAAAAATTATTTTAAATCGTACATTCTTTTTTTCTTTTAGCTGAATAAACCAATGACGTGGAAAATAAAGAGGTGAAGTTAATTTTGTCGTGAATGATATGCACGTGATAATATATACAGAACTCTATGACGTGCGACATCATTTTGCAAGCGATACCAAATAAAGATTAAAAAAAGAATGCCACGAGAAGCATAATAATAAAGTTTTCTTTGTCTCCGCAACGCAATTGAGATTTTTTGAAACCTTCAAATGAATTTATCATTTTACATACATATGAAAATAACTTTCACTTAATTGGTATTTATCATTTCTAATGAATGAATGTTATGCAAATAAATCAAACTAGATTGCTAACTAGATCATCTCAATATATGGTTAAGGAATGTGCATCATAAATTATTATACTTGCATTTGACGTTTACTTTCAGATATACAAGGTGACACTAAAAAAAATTACATATAAGTCGTATAATAACAACGTTCTGATAATTCCCAAGAAACGATTGAAAATTCCAGAATGAGATATCAACCTTAACCGGTCTGACGAGGAGAAAAGATGGTAGAGATTTGTTCAAAGACTGGGAAAAATTTAAATCGGAATAACGTTCGTGGTAGAAGAATGAAGAGACGACCACAGCTTCGAAGCGAAGTGGTCCTTGAGAAATCATGGTACATAAAAAAAAGAAAAAAAGGTGGGGATAGGCAAGGAGAGAGATAGAAAGAGAAAGAGAGAAAAAGAGAAGCTCGTGTGTCGGTGATATAGGAGACAAAGAGATAGCGATGGAGTGACGTAAAGGTAGAAGAAGAAGGAAGGAAGGTTGCTTGTCTTCTTCCCTCCATGGATATTCCTCGCGAGACTACATCTCCTCCTCTCTTTTAACTCTTTTTCTCTCTCTCCACACCATCGTTGCGGTGTGTCGTTGTGTGAAGAAGCGCGTTCTCCTCTCTTACACACGTACTAACACGCGCGTATACGTTTCCATCCAACTACGCAAGCAGGGTTGCCAACCTTTATCAAGATATAAAGCGGATGGGCGACGATACTTCACGAAAAGTTTCCCATCATTGAATTGAATAAGATTAAAAGAGCTAAAACGTATACCGAATAAAAATATCTATCCAATATATCTGGCTTCGAGAAGTAGTATCAACGAAAGATATTTATTTAAAGAAGAACCTTCATGAGAGGGATGAGGGGGTGATAAGAAAAATGCACGAAACGAAATTTCTCTTGAGTTTTTTCCCAGGACCTCTACTTTCTAAAAACACGAAATTCTATTTTTACGCGTCGAAGTCTGGCTGCTATTTCTTGGGTTAGACTCGTTAAAGACAGAACGCTTTTGGGAGTTGTTCCGGATAAGGGGGTGAAAGAGGTAGGATCGGTGGTGGAGCGGTTAAAGCGCCAGGGCAACGCCTCTTCTCTGCACAGTCGAGGGGAAGTTTGTGGGGAGGTTGCTGCTGCTGCTGCCTGTCTCAGGGGTGGACGGAAATGCCAAAGCAGAGGGGTTGCTTTGCCATTCGCTCGATGCCTAAAGCCACTCTTAATATCTTACGATGCTTACATTTTTTTATTTTCAAATTTCTATCGACTATTAAACACGAGGAAGCATTTCAATCGAAAGTTCAAACGAAGATAAAAATTTGCTAGTAAATTAAGCAATAAAAAGAAAACAGGTCAGGTTCTTCGTGACCTGCAGATTTGAGAAACAAATGTGCGTCCGCGCAGATGGTATTCCCCTGTTCCCATTCCCATCGATCGATTCTCACGATATGATAACGTTATTTTATGGAACAAGATTTGGAGAACGTGTGACTAATATAAACATAGCATCATCTGGAAAGAATAAGAGTGTTTTTTTTTTGAACACATTGCCCTCGTGTCTCGAACCGAGAGACACGTTCAGCTTCGTCCATGACATTAGGAAACGTTCCAATCGATAACCTCCTCATCGCTATCGATCCTCTCACTCTCCGCCTTTCGCGCAACCTCCTTGCACCGTTCATGGTCAAAAACGAGACTACTTTCTTGTAAGTCCAATGACAATTTAAACCTTTCATTACATTAACGTGCTATATATAGTTCTATTTATTTTTTTAATTAAACAAACATAATAAGAAAATTCTAATAATAATATATTATCAAATGTAGATTGTTTTACAATTAATAATATTTTTTCTGTTTACAATTAGATAAGCTATGAACAAAGAATCGTAGAAAATGTTTAAACTGGGACAAGCTTATGACCCTGGGTAGCCATGTCATATACCGTGCATAGGCGTAAACTAGTCTTTCTAGCGAACTGAAAGGAAATCAGTGCGTCTATTCATAGTCGGATGAGCGTTTGTTAAATCCACCGTGACAAAGAGGCCATGTATATATGGATGATGTTGTATGTATTTACCTAACGTACACGTCAAACGTCATGCTTTTTTCGTTCCTTCAACGATCAGAGAAACCGTCATATGGCTTTCCAAGAATGGATATGTATAACTAAATCGATCGAATCAGTTCTCTTCTTTTTTTAATTTCTGCTTATATACCTTGGATATAGATAAAACCATGACTATGTCATGTCAAAGGACTCGCGCGTTTTATCGACGCTAATGTACGACCTAATTTTATTTTTGCATTTCTGATTATAGTCTCATTAATTGATCATTAATAATGTTTTTTTTTTTTTTTTTTTAGTTGTTATAAAGTGCACACTACCGTAAAACTTTTTGCGAATTGCTCCTAGATGGTGCTTCGAGTCAAGGATTCGATCTGTGTCACAAAATGGCCGCTTCATTAAACCCAGCCTCTCACGAAAGATCGTTATTGAATCTTTCAAGATTACAATGATTTTAAATTATTACAATCATATTGAATGCAATCACAAAAAAAAAATATTGAATTGTAAATAAGGAAAATGAAGAATGGAACGTTTACCGAGAACGCGGATATATTAAAACTGTTGATTCAGTTCAATTACTTATTGCCAGACTAACAAAAGACTAAAGTAATATATTATTTTTACAAATGATTGCAATTTTAACATGCCAGCTGTATAACTATCGTTGTAGTCGAGTATCAAATTAAACAGCGTTAACTTAAGTCCACTGAAAGTAACACGATAGACAGTGGTATGAATCATAATGCCGCGTCTGGCTTGCATTACCAGATAACGTGAGATAACGAACTGCTACAAAGAACATTTCATGTTTTCTCTTTTTATCAACAAAAAAAGAAAAAATAAGACAAATTTCAATCGATAATCTTTTATCTTTGTTTATAACAAGAGAGAAAGAGAGAGAAAACCATTATATTTCCTACATTGAACGATAGTTATTAATAGTAAAAATATATGAGAAATAAACTTTTAACAATTGTTATCGCTTACGTTAGCGCAAGGTTCGAATTGCATTGGTTAGCAGAAACTTTCGCTATGCTATTGCATAGAAACTACCAATGATATCTCACGAAATTTAGTACTGTTTAGAAACGAACTTTAAAGGTACAAAGTCTGATTACTATTATTATCGGTTTTAACGATGTTAGTAGCCTATTATTTTCTTTGAAATGTTTGATAGTAAAGGATGAGAAATTGCGAGTGCAACAATAACGACAACTACACACACAGTGGACAGGAGGAAAGTAATCGTTCGGTCTAACGATGCATGACGTTCATCCGGTGGAAGGGTCGAGTTACTAGAGACTGGAAGAAGAATTAGAATCATAGAAGCTCGATGATCGATGATAAAAACACAGAAGAGATAGAATACAAAGAATTGAAAATAAAATAACACACGTACTCAAGAAAATTTCCCGATATCCAAAATTAGATCCACGAGAACAAGTACAGGGCCGCCGCTTTGGTGAATTTAGCCTTACGAATGTGCTTTAAAAATAGCCACCACTACCTCGCCAATCAAGTAATTACTTATGTCGACTGGGCTTGTTTCTCTTTTATATATTCGATACATTCTCGTGTTTTTCTCATTGGTTGAATTTATCGACCAATCAAAAATTCACTTTAGAAATGGCGCTACTTTTTAATTAATATCAAACTTCTTATCTTTCATGGAATTTGTTATTACTATATAATTCTTGTGTTGTTGTTGTTGTTATTGTTATTGTTGAGACAATAAGTAGGTTATAGGTATTTTTGTGCAACACACTTCACGATTTTTTATTCGTAAACATATTTTTTGTAGAAAACATTATTGAAATAATTGTGTCATGACGTGTGTTGTATAGCGAAGGTAAGTAAAATCAGTCGATAAAATCGATACTCTTTGTTGCAAAAGGTGAATTGTGAAACCGGGCTTCTCTCTCACTCTCTTTCTCTCTCTTTTGTCATGACCCGATTCTAGAAAGTACAAGCAACAAAAGCGAGGTCTCGAACTTTAAAAAAAATAAAAAAAAATCATTGCCAACCGCTTGTTTTTATCGAACAACACTACTATAATTCTTTCGATACTAGTTTTTTTATCATCTAAGTAAACAAAAAATAAGAAAAGAAATATACAAGGATTTTTAAAAATAATGAAAGAATTGAAACAACATCAAGGATAACTGCACGATGACGAATAATTTCAGTGAAGTAACGGTAATCTTGGAGGTTGGCCTTTAAAGTACCGTAACGATTCCTACGTTTTCTCGTCCTCAGAGATTCAACGTCTATTGCCAACCTTGTAAGAATGCATTTAGAAAATAAATTTAAGGATAAGGTCAACTAGTAAACTACAAACTTTAATAGAGATAATTAAAACTAATATAGAATCTAATATTTCAAGGATTATCATTATGACAGCTATGGACACATACACACAAAACTATTACAAAGTTAAAATGCAGTAATGAAATCCTCTTAATGTTACTAGAAAGAATAGTTTTCAATAAACTAATATGAATGGATCGATGCATTGTGTGTTAAGGTACCATTAATTATAATAGTAAAATAATGGAAGGAAAATTTCCCAATAAAAACTTAAGATTTACCCACCATCGTTCTATCTATCTCTCTTTCTCTTTTTCAAAGTAATACTTATGACAATACTAATTAATTTCAAATAAAAAAAAACCTCATTGAGTAAATAGGAAAATGTTGAATTATCAATTCAGTAGAAATACTGAATCATTCTTACTAATCATTAGTACACGATTATGTGAAGTAAATAACAAATAGTCACAATGTTCATTGATTATTAAAACTCACTAAACATGAAATTGTCGATGTTGAAACATACAATGAACCGATATAAAAATGTAAATATGAAAGTATATATAATAAAATAACAATAAAAATAATAAAAAGAAATGAGTAACACGCACCTATGTCAAACAGGTTCGAAGGACGAAGAAGAACTCACGAGTCTCGGTTAACGCGTTTGTCGGGAACGTTCGGGTTACCCCCTACTACTACTACCCTGCCAGTACTGCCAACCTAACTACACTAGCTACTACCATCATCCATATCTATCTTTCTCCTTCTCTCTCCCTCCTTCTTTTTACATGCGTGCACACGCGTGTGAGCACACAGCTAATGATCGATGAACGGTACGAAGTAAGATACGTGTGTAGGTACTGCTGCACGGCTGTTTACGGTCTTGCACGAAGCAACACACGCCAAGGCCGATTTGATTTTTTACAGGAAAAAAAAGACAAAGTAATAGAGAGAGAAAGAAAGAAAAAGAAAATACCACTCGAATAAATAAAAATATAAGTATATCGAGATAATCGAAATAAACGTGAGAGAAATGCGATCGAAATGTTTCTGTCACTCGAGATAATTTGCTTTCTTTTTATCCTCGTACCTAACTGAAGTATGTAACACTCGAAAGAGATCGAGATATATATGTATATGTATATATAGAAAAAGAGAAGGGTCTATAGATTACTATACATAAAGAGAGTATAGTAAGCAAACGCATTTGACGTAAGCCAAGCGTCGTCTCAACCCGATGATGACGACGACGCTTCGTTTCTCTTCGTGCTATTTCGTCTTGCCCCGCCTATCACCGAAGTCGATGAAATCTCCCCCTTCACTCTCTCACTCTCTCTCTTTTGCTCTTTTATAACGATAAAAAGTAAGCAAAGCCAGCGAGATGATGACGACGACTATGTGAGGGCGTTTCAAAGAATTTCTATTAAGTTGGTAACGGAATTTATAGAAAAAATATTTCCGAGAAAACACATGCTCGATTCCAATTACAATAATTTTTATACTGTAAACATTGCTTTTAAACAATAAAGATATGACAATGTAAAAGAATATTCTATCGATTCTTTTTTATTTCAATGAACGTATGATTATTTATTCTAAGAAAAGAGAGAGAGAGAAGGGGGAAAAGAAATTCATAGAAGTAAAACTACGTCAAGTATTGCGTGGGTGCATGAAACGCTTAAAGTTTAGCGTCCTTTTCTTCATCTTTTTCTCTCTCTTTTTCTCACACACACGCACACACAAATTCACATATTATTACTTGTTTTTTTTCTCTCTCTCTCTCTCTCACGAGTTTAACGCACTTTACCAATCGAGAAAACAAAAGATAGTGGCATCCAACGAGTAATCGAAACTATACATTCCGATAGTTTAATCGACGAAAGGCAGTCGTCGTTTTCGTATATCAATCGCGGTTTATTCGTTGATAAAATAAACGCGTGGTATATCTTAAAATTGATTCGAAGAAATAGAAACGAACGGAATAAAAATATTGGACGAAGTAAGGCAGGAAACATTGGATAAAGTGAAAAGAGAAGGAAATGGAGGAAAGCTCGATAATGGAAGCACGAATTTTTAACAAATCAAATAGAAGAAAATCGTTGGTAAACGTTTTTTTTTCTTCTACTTTACTAGGCGCCATCGTATAAGTTCGTTTGTTCCTTCTCTTTCAATATATATATACTCTTTTGGTATAAACGGGGAAGCATCGACAAGCCTCGAGAAAGTTCGTTCCTACCTTTACGACAATCTTCTAGCACGTTATGTCCCTGATGGAATTCACTCGACACGTTGAAAATTTAATAGTCACGACACCGACGCCTTTTAGTCCCTTAAACCGATCCGTTTCAGATCGGTCCTTCTTATAACTAAAGTAAAAGGAAATATATCGTTTAAGCGTCTACTTACGGCCGACGACGGTTGTTGTTTCTGAAGACTTTCGCAATCCGTCGGTCGTACTCGGGCACTTCCGTACGATATGATTAATCAATTCAACATCTACAAACTAACTAACCTTAATCACTTTTTATCTTTTTCTATTATTTCTATCGAAATTATTTCAATTTTAAACATTATTTATTTTATTATTATTCATTTATTCTATTTTTGGATAATTTAAAAATAATTTTTATTACCTTTTAATAATATTTTCAACTTTAACTTGACTTCGTTGGTGATGATTTATACTGGACGGTAGTTTAGACATATCCTGAGACAAATAAACCTTTAACGAATACCTTTTTCTTTTTCTTTTTTATGTATTTCTAATTAGTTTGAATTTATCTTAATTCTTGTTTAATTTAAATTATTTTATTACATGAATTAATTCGATTGCATGAATTTTTTATGATCGTGATGTGTATTTCGTATTTCTATTGACTTCGGAGTACTTCGGCGTGTCTCTAGTTTCTTTAATATTATTCCCGATTTGTTTGAAATAAAAAATAAAAGTTCAAACGTAGTAAAATAAATGTAATATATCGTCGAGTGAATTTAAAAACGTTTACCTATGCTCATAATCGCGTACGATTGAAGAAACGAAAAAATTGTCGTGTCGGTAGAACAGTCGTATAACTAAAATAACGTCTCTCGGATACAAAGGGACTATTGTCACATTGCCGGTGCATTAGATCGTTTAGGCAACTGTCATTTTCCAAGTTCGGTACGCGGAGATAACTCTCTCTCTCGTTTTTTTTTAAATGTAAAACAACGGGACAATTTCTATTATAGATATTAAGAATACCTGTGATAAATCTACTCAGGTATGTTAGATTTTATTTATCGATTAATCCCCGACATTTATTTCTATAATTTTGAATAAATCTTCATGTTAATGTACTTTAACTTGGAGCAGAGTATACTGGTTTGTAATGTACGATTATTTTTATGATGTTAACTAATTATTTTCTAAGGTGATATACTTAGAAAATAATTTGGATTTTACTTAAGCAAATTTTCTTTTAAAAATCTCTTCAAATATCGTACAATCATTGTTCTGATATTTTGAAGCTGCACGAGCAATCGATATATCTCTTTTCGAGATATTTATAAATATTGTTTATATTATATACATACATTAATTTATATTAATTAATTTTTAAAAGGTTACTACTTTATCATTAAAATCATTAATTTATCTAATATAATAATTGGATGTTCTAATTTTCTTACATTTTTTATTGCAATAATTAAATTCATTAATGAGTGATATATATGACAATAAAGTAATATAAAACTTGGTTACTGTATCTTGTTCTTTGTAATTACCTTAACTGATTCATGAACTATCATAGTAACAAAGAATAATTAACCTTTGTGTTTAAATAGATGGATATTGTTTTTTTTCTGTGTCTAAACATTTTTAGATTTATATTTAAATTTCTAAGTCATATATAAACTTATGGGATAATAAATTTGTTATTACAGAATGGCTCACAGTTCTCAAACTTATGGGTCTACGGACCAGCGGACTGATGTACCTGATGTAGGATTTAGTCCTACTGAACTTTATAATCTCAGTGAAAATATAACCACTAATATATATACAATTAATACAAGCTGGAGAACTCTCGAACGTTCATACAAAAACATTGGAACAAACAAAGATAACACAGCTCTCAGGGATAAAGTGTAAGTATAACATTTCTAACATTACTATATCTTACATATTTGTATATATCATAATTCATAATTAATTATATGTGTTTTTTTAGACACGAAACGCAATACGTTACAAATCAAGTCGTAACTCAAACCAGCAAAGATATAGCAAGACTTACTGTATTAATGAGGCGAGGTGATAAACAACAAAAATTGCAAATTGAAAAGTTAACAACTGATTTTAAAGATGCATTGCAACGATATTCAGCTATGCAAATGGTACACAATATTTAAATATCTTTAACATATTAAATATCATGCCTGTACTTTAACATTCCATTGTATTTAAATATCGTTATACAATTTGTAATTAATGTAATATACCTTGCAGTCGATTGCTGAGAAAATGAAGAATAATATTTTGACTACCAGTAATGTAGAAAATATTTCCGAAGGCGATGACGAAGGAGAAAGGCAAAGTTTGCTTCAAATTCAAGATGATGAACGCAGAGCAACACAAAGGTTTGAATATGATGTTTCTTTTTTTTTCTTTTTCCTTTCTTGTCCTCTTCTTCTTATTTTAAAAATTATTTTAACTTTAAAACGCTCTATTTATTCGTACTTTTAGTTCACCGAATGTGAATTGTTTATTAAACCTATCGTTGTGTAGTGTTGTATCAAAAATTGTCGGCTCTGTAGGGATTATTTTTCTCAAATTTTTATACAGTAGTTCATAGTTTGTGGATTTTATAGCAGAAATATGAAAATAGATTAAATTTAAAATTTCAGTGAAAGATTAAGTAATTCCATCATGTATTATTTATATAAAGA
Source organism: Polistes dominula (assembly GCF_049000335.1). Taxonomy (NCBI): domain Eukaryota; kingdom Metazoa; phylum Arthropoda; class Insecta; order Hymenoptera; family Vespidae; genus Polistes; species Polistes dominula. Next base: position 3,245,305 of record NW_028300880.1, on the reverse strand, counting down.
GCAAGCTATAAAATGCACTTGAGTGTATGGTAAGTCATTTTTAAGGTATTTTCAGTATTCAATAATTTTGTACATTTAATTTAATCTTCAGGATATATATATGTAAAATCAATATCTTTTTCTTTCTTCCTTTAGAAGTCTTGAATTTCAACAAGGATTACTGCTGGAGAGAGAAGATAGGATAAAGTGCATTGAAGGTGATATATTGGATGTAAATCAAATTATGCGAGAACTTGCGGCATTGGCATATCAACAAGGAGATACTATTAGTATGTATTTTTTTGTTTCTTTAATCCTTTCGTTGCTAGCAATCTATATAAGGTAGTAGTATCATGCAATGATACATTATTAATTTGTAAATATATTATTTTTCAGACACCGTTGATAACCATATAGAAAATATTTATGGCAATGTTGAGTTGGGAGCACAAGAATTAATTAAGGGAAGTAATTACCAAAGCAAGTTTCGCCGAAAAGTATATCTTTTCTTGTTACTTGCAATAATAGTCGCCATTGTAGTAATTATTATTCTAGTCACTAAATTAAGTTAGCGCTCCTAACTGATATAGGTGACAAGATTTTATCAAAAAGGGCTGTCTCAATCTATTCTTATTATTATTACTATTATAATATACGATTCTTAGAAATATCGCTATGTTGAAGTTGCTATTATTATTATTTTGGTATTTTATTATTATTATTATTATATTTTTGAATTCGAACTGGAAAGAGAATAGAGACTTGTTCCTTTTTTTTTCTTTTTTTTTTTTTGTATATGCTCGTAAAAGATTTAATGTAAATTTTCTTAGTTTATTTTATTAGGTTCACAATATATTTGTTAATATCAAACGTTAAAAAAAGTTTATATATATATAAAAAATTTTTATTAAAAGTTGTGCTCTCAATGTATCGTTATTTTTCAAATTATTATTTTATTAATAGTAATATAATTAGATCATTAATCAAATCAAAGTTAACTGCTGGATCAATTAACATTTAGGGAGCATTAATTGTAAACAACAAAAAATAATAAACAAAAATCATTTAATATGAAAGCTTTGGAATAAGAATTAAGGTGGATAAATTTTAAAACAAACAACATATATAATTGTATTTTAAAGTATATATATACTTTAAATTATATATATATATATATAATAATTAATCATTTATGTAATTTTTTTGATAGTACTCATTATTCGTTCGTGCTTTGCCTGATCTTTATTATTTTATCGTGTTTATATTTTTTAATAATCTCGAAATATAAAGATAAGCATTGCGTGGCATTTCCGTTGCTAATTTTGCTGTTGCTGTTGCTGTTGCCGAAGGGTATTTTGATTATGCATGAATTTTATATATAAAGTAAAAGAAAAAAAGAAAAAAAAATGTTAGCATTATTTTATGACTTCAAATTTTATAACTATTTGTATCCTTTGTTAATGGCAATAGATTAAAACAATTCTTTACATTGTTCTGAATTAATTTATATTATCTTTTCCTATATAATTTAATTATTATTATTTTATTGTTTTTAAATATTTTATTACTGCTTTTCTTTATTTTTTTTTTTTTTTTTTTTAAACTCAATATACCACATAAAAAAATAATAAAAAGATCTTCTAAATATCTGACCTAATAGAAATATTTGTGATTGTTATTTTAGATGCAACTAACAATTTATATAATGGAAATTTTAAAAATATAAATATATGAAGTATTCATTGAATGAACATTCAAACACGTTCTCATAGTCTTGTTAATACATTTTCGTAAAAAATGATATCATATTTATAAGATTAATAGAAAAAGAAATAATAGCAAATTAATTATACAAATAATGATACATTGTTTATCATTAAAAGCTAATATGTAGCTTTTTTTTATATAATTTTTTGTGCCATTATATCGGACACAATAATAATAATAAACATATATATATATATTTATATAATTGTTGTATGTGTACGTATACATATGTACATACATTTATTATATAATTGATATGCATAAAGATTACTAATCAAAAGTATTATATATTAATTTATATTCATATAAATTAATAAATCGTATTATTGATCATAATTGAAGAGAGCCATCATAGTTTAAATGCCATTTATTTGAATACTTACTTCATTCTATGCACGATTATAATAAGACTGTATAGTATGAAATATCTATACTGATGATTACTTAAAATATTTACATTAATTATTTAAAATTTGTCTATCTTAGTACCTATATATATTAATTTATCTTTATTTATATTATACTCACAACCACACATACACACATCTTTTATCTACCATTTTCTCGAGTTGTTGTTTGCATTGTTCTGTTAGAGTATTTGTTAATTGAGAATATAATTCAATTAGATTATTTTTACGTTTGCTGGTTTTGTACAGTGCTTGAGATATATATCAATACACACATACAATTATATATATATTATATATATATATAAATATATTTATATTCGGATCGCGTAACTCTCGTGATTTCTTTTCTTTTTTTTCATTTCGTGTTATACATTGAGAATACAAAAAAAATTTTGGATTTATTGACTGTTATGCATATTTGCCACATGTAAAGGCTATAACTGAATGACGAAATCAATTGAGATAGTCCCTTTTTGAAAATCCAACCCAATTTCATATATAATTATATTATAGGCATTCCACGATCCAAAAATCCAAGTAATTACATTATCATTAGGATTATAATCTACATATTGTACATAAAGATATTCATTAACATTCTAAATAAATAGCACTTTAACAGTGATAACATTTTATTGTTTATTCCCGCTCGAGATTTTCTTTTTATTCTAAAATCTTTACCAAGATTCTTACAATTTTTAAATTAAATTAAATGCCATAAAATTGTCATTGACTTCGATCAAAATTATATATTATTATTATGTAATTTGTTTACTTCATTACTTCTGTTTACAAATGAAAAATATGTGATTGAACAAGTACCGATGCAAATACAGGAACTTTTTTATTGGATTGTTAAAAAATAAACTAGAAACATGGTCAATGTCAATTTTAACTTTTTTCAATTAAAAAAACTAATTACGTTTGATCTATTCGTTTACGAATGAAGAGTATTCTTCTATTTTTTTTTTTTAAGTGATATGTACATATAATATACATTTCAAGTAATTGATATTTAAAATTAGGTGTACTGAATGTATAAAACAGCATTTGATTGATATCATAATTACAATATGTTTATAAAAGTTACTAGAACGAATCTATTTATTTTTTGATATATATATATTTTTTTTTATTTTTTAATTTCTACTATTCTCCAGTGCATTTAATGCTTGGCAAATATTCAAACGTTCTACGTTTTAATTTTATTTACTTGTTGAGATCTTCTTGCTTTTATCCTTGCTTGTAGAGTAAGTAAAAGGCCTGCTAGAACATCATGATTTGGTAATTTTTTAGCAAACAATAAACGTTTTACGGAATCATCATATGTTAATAGTGCGACCATATTTTGCAATAAAAATCCTTGACAATATTCTAAGAGTTGAGCTGCGTTATAAACCTGTAAATCATGAATTTTAATTAATGCTTCTGTTTTTAAACAATGTTAAAAATTATTAATAATACGTATACCTTCGCATGAATATACATAGAAACGATATTATCTAAATCGACCATTGCTGAGCATTGGGCTTCACAATATCTTAATAAACCATCAAGTTGAAAGAAGTTAGCAGCTGCCATTAGTTCTAAAACGTCGCTCTGATTGACTTCCAAAGTTGCACATCCTCCGTGATAAAGAAATTCCATGACCATCTAAAGTATTAACAGTTATGGATATTCATTGTAATGAATTCATTATAATTAAAATAATTGTGTTTGCTTACTTGAAAGATGTGATATCTGATATCATTGATTTGTACGATTGGTGGATTGCCTTCGCATAATTTAGAACTTAACATATTTCGAAATCTTGGTGACGATGTTACCAGAACAATTTTATGCCCATAAAAGACTCTTCCTTCGACTCTAAATTGTACGTCACTTAGTTCAGGATTATTGACAAATTTCGGATCTATTCTTGAACCACTTGAAAGTGTTGTATCTCTGATCGGTTTGATTGGCTCCCAACCAAAACATGTGCAAAATATATCAGCAAGAAGAAGCGTTGTACCTTCCTTCTATAAATATAATATAATTAGAATATTTTTAGTTTAATCGTTGATAATTAACTTTATAGATTTACCTTGCTGTAACGAAATATGTTGAATAAAAGTGGTAAACATTCCTGTACGAATTGGGTTGAATAATCATCAGGACAAACTTGTAGAAAATCTTGAAGCAATTGATCTATGACCGAATCTATTCTCATTTCATGTGCAGTTGCAAGACTGTGCATCCAACAATGCAAAGTCCATCCTACTTTCAACCCACGAAGTTCCATAGTTATGTCTACAACAATGAACAAATATGTTTATCGATAATGCCATTAAATTATTTACACTTAAACAAATAACATTTTAAGTTATTTTTACCTAAATGATTGCTTTCAGAACTGTGATACATTGCTTCTTGAAGTGCCTTCGTTTGTAACTTGTTAAACACCGGTTCTTTACCCTCTCTGTGACCATTTTTCCCATCGACAGTTTGTTGCTGAGGATTGGTACTCGCATTACCTTCCGCGAGTATTTCCTCCAAAGACAAGATTTCTTTTTCCCCACGTTTCGCTGAGAAATTTAATGGATGAGATAACAGCTGATGAAGGCAACTTCTTTGACCGTGTGCCGTTGCCACCGATACTGCGCTGTGATAAAAGCGCCATTTGTAGTTTTATCTCATAGCCAGTTGACACACATTTTTATGAGATATATCAAAAGTAATTTATAATCGATAATTTAGAAAGTTGTTACCTATAGCAACCACGTTGAGCTGAACCCGTGTAAGAAAATGAATCTTTTATCAAAGTAGACAAGAATGGTTGTGCACTGTGAGCTAAAAGCAAAGCTACCATCTCGTTGTTGCCGGATGCAGTAGCAGCTTGTAATGGTGTAACAGTACACTTATCTTCGCTGACTTTTGCACCACCTTCTACAGCTGCTCCTCTTTCCAACAACATTCTAGCAATATTACAATGACCTAACAATGCTGTATAAGTCAGGGCAGTCCAGTGTTGCGTTTCAGCATTGAATCCGGTCTGAACGTAATAGGCGTTATTCGAATTACTACAAGGAGAACCAATCGGTGACGAAGTTGAACCATTTTTATTGGTTGGTGTTGTCATCATCGACTGATTGACAGGACTTCTCACGATAGCAGTACTCGACGAGGTGGATGATACTTTCGATGGAGTGCTAGACGATTGACTAGTACTTGGAGGTGGACTCTCGATATTCAAATCTGCTCCAGCATCCAACAAAGCTGCCACAGCTTGCTCGTCTCCATTAATACAAGCCAACATCAATGCAGTAAAACCGCTATCGTTGACAGTGTTGATTTTCGTCGATGGTAACAATGGCATAGCCTGTGCTATGAGTTCTCCTCGACCACTGGTCAACATCTTGAAAGCCATGTCAGTTGTCAAAAGACGTACGTACTCGGAATCGTCGATACGTTTCGAGCAAACTGTAATTTCCTCAGAACTGAAATATTTTATGTTAAATAATATGAAGGATATTTTTTTAATTAAATACAAATATTTATATCTTCTTACCATATCGGTCTAACCGGACAATCAACGCCAGGTAAAAGTAATCTAGCAGCTTGATTAATGTCATCCTGATCGACGGCAAGAGCATGTCGATGCTCGGCGTGAGCTGCTGCTATACGTAACCACTCGATCAATGGTGGAAGAACGACATAAGCTCTTTCGTAAGCTAACTCTTGTATTCCCGAACCTCTCTCGCCATGTTCGAGCTGAAATGATAAATGATCATAGTCATAGTAATTCATTATTGTCACGATCAAATGATTTTGATAAGAAAAACATCGACGTACTTGGGAACACCTCATGTAATAGAACAAAGCATTCAAAGCTTTAGATGTTAAAGGTACTGGACATCTTCCAGACTGTGCTACCTTCGATATGAGCTCGATTAGTTCGGACATTGATCCAATACATGTTGTTAGAAAGGATGGTTCCAATGTGGATCCTATCGCTTCTTTACCACTTCGAGAAGATGATGAAGAATTCAGTGAACTCACGCTTGCCCAACGTGGCATTGCGAGAGCACCTAAAATAAAACAAATGATTAACTCGAATATGAAATAATAAAAATGTGAATACTGTCGTAACAATTTATTATACCAGAAGCAATACGTCCAGCATTAAGATGAGCATAAGGCTGTAGTAGACCCCACAAGTCACCACTGTTTGCTATTACATGTTCCAACATCGTAGCAGTTAGAGTAGTGTGTGGTTCTGTTGGCATACACTGCAACAAAATCTCTTCCAAGAGATTTTCGATACCTGCCGTTAGGTATACCGCAGCATACTCGTGCACCATTCTTCCAAGCCTAACGTCCGACATCCAACGGAGAAATCGACCAACAGGTAATTGCAGTCCCGAACGAGATGCCTTCGATTGCTTCAGCTGATCGCCAGACACAGCAAACATAGCAGCTGCTCGTAGACAAGCCTATGAAGAATGTGAGCTTTATGTTACACACGAAAGAAGAGTTATGATCAGCTTATTCTAAACTTCATCCAATATTTCATGGAAATAGTCGACACACCTATTAATATACTGGGTGAACCCAATGTAAATTGATCACACTTATATATTTAAATACGTTTATTACCTGATATTATCCTGAAAGCAATCTTGCGATCAGAAAGTGTTGCGAATTATTAAATATTGAATATTTTCATAGGTAGATAGAAAACTGATTGATACCTTCGTACAAGAATCTGCCAAGGCTGGACAAAGGACGATCTTAAATGCACTGTAGACTTCGTGTTTGCTACAAAGACCAATAGGCTTTGCCAATCGTTGAGTTTCACGACTGATTCTGACCAAAGCACGTTGTAACAAATAAGATAGTCTAGGAATGGTCTCCATTGAAACTTGTTCCATATGTTCCCTCGTACGACCATTCTGCAATACTCGTAATACATCATGATGAGTCCATGGTAATTGTTGCAACTCGACCAGTCTATTGTGAGAGTCGACCCAAACGAATTCATCAGCACTGGTAACGTTAGTGTTGATCGTTTCTAAACTACTATGTCTCATCAGTCTTCTAACTGCTGGCTCGGAACTCTCCGAACCACTCAACGACGAATAAGTCGAGGAAGACTTGTGGGAACGCATGGTTAGTTGCTGAATCGCTAATTTTATGTCCTCCAGACCAGAACCCGACCATGGTACCTGCAGCTGTAAAGAGGTCGTTGAACGTACGTAATACGAATCTCCCTAAAGGAAGAAGAGCATGCGAGTAGGGTATGTGCAAGGACCAATCGTATCGAACCACCAAAAATCATTTCAACTTTTTAGAAAATAAATTGTTCATTGAATCATTTTTCTTGTTTTCTTTTATAAATTAATGATTAAAAATGAGTGTATTAAATATTGAAAAGAAATAAAATAATTAATAAATGATATGAAAAACCTTAGCAGGGGTTGCACGATGTCTGTTACGATTCTGTCCGGATCTGCTTCTACCATTTCTTTGGGTAACCGAAGCTGACAATCTATCATCTTCCGGCACAGAGTTCAGTTGCTGAGGACTGTGCGACCTGTGATGACGATGAGGCGGAGAACTGCTGCTTGTATGACCACCGGTATCCGACATGCTTGCGTGCCCGGACGATCGATTCTCGTCGGAGGAGCTATTACCAGCGCATTCTGGTCGCCTCTACAAAAGTCGTTCGTCTTTTACAACCGACTGCCATGATTTGTGTTAGCCGTGGTTAACGTTCAACAATAACAACAACGAATAATATCCTGACAATATTTTTCTTCATTATATATAGAAGAAGAAGAAAAACAAATTAAATAACGATTATATTTTTAAGAATTTTTCTAATTTTAAACGATCGTAAAATAGTAAGGGGAGGGGGAGGTAGAAAACGTATTATTAGTCTTATGTCATGTGTATTTCTTCTAAAATGATTTATTAGACGTTTATATTATCTACACGTTGAGAAAATCTAATGGATCTCTTATATCTCTTTGAACTTTTTTATGTTTTCATCTGTTAGAACGTTAGAATTTCTTATATATATAATTTCAAGAGAGAGAGAGAGAAATTATTTTAAGATAATATAGAGTTATCTGATAAAAATAGTAATAAATACCTGAAGTACTCTGAGCTCGTGCAAGCTGAGATGATGATGCTGAGAGGGATGAGGATGTTGAGGGGTCGGAGTAGGCGCAACGCTATCCGTGTCCCTTTCCGCAACCATATGAACCATATTGTGGACACCACTTTTCTGATTTTCTGTAAAATCCTTTGTGTATGGGGGACAATATACTTCACGTCCGCTACCACCACCAGGACTATAAAAAAAAAAATTAAAATAAAATATAAATCAATATTAAAAACTTTTGTTACTAATGAACAATTTATTATTGTTAATCACGTTGAATACTAAAAAATTGTTTTAGAAAACAAATGAAACAAATTGTAAAAGATTTTGTTCTCAGATCTGATGTTTTCTTTGTGAATATTGGAATTTTCAAGACACCCTGTATTAAGGAAAGTTCAGAATACGACGGAAGAAGGAGGAATATGCGGGCTCGTGGGATAACGGCGATAAATAATTGATATTTGATACCCCATGAAGGAGGACAGCTCGTTAATTACCGTCTGGACCCAGTCGACGATTCGTTTTTGGTTTTGCCTCGCATTAAATTTCTATCTTAAACAGGAAGAAAGAACAAGAAAGAAAAAGAGTTAAGGTTCACTAGGCATTGACAGGAATTAAAGGAATGTCTGTCTCTGTGTGTTTTTACTTTGGTTCTCATTTCAAATCTTTCACAAAATAAAATTCGAAAGTTAAAATAAAAAAAAAAAATAATCAATGACAAATTTTTCATTTCTTTTGGTAAAAGATGACGTTTAAGATAAGCTCGAAAAGTATATATAATAATATAGTATATATATATATTTTTTTAAATGATCGTTTAAAATGATAAACGTGTTTTTAATGATTTCTAATTTGTTTTTTTCTTTTTCTATTACTGGTTTTCATAAAATATGCACATTTGTTTCCTAGCGAGTTTCTAATCAGATTTCTTATCTATTTAACGATCGTAAGCGTAGGTGTGTAGCACTGGTTCGAATATAAAAAAAAAAAAAAATTACTTTCTCCGCGATGAGAAAAAAGTATAGTACCGTGCGATTATGCTCGAGTAGATGAGAGTTTTTAAAAAAAGAATGAACTAAGGTAAATGAACCGAAACTAAGAAATCGTGGGTAAACTCATGACTTGTTTTTTTTTTCTTTCTTTTTGGTATAAATAATTCTTGAGAATAATAATTTCATTCACTAATAATTTCAAACAAAAAAAATTCACAAATTCTTTTGTTCAACGTTATCATTATTAATGAATGTTCAATTAAAACGGTGCACGATATTACGTAATAAGCATAATTCAAGTTGAAAATACGCATCATTAAGATTGACGTTTCATCTTCTTCCTCGGTATACTTCGTAGAACTCGAAATAAAGGATGAATTATGTTACGAACTAAAACATGTAATATAAAACAGAAGTAAAACTAATGCGATATCGTTTTCTAAGAATCTTGAAAATATCTCCTAATTGATTCGAGAAACGGTAAATTAAAAGAAATCGAAATACTTCGAATGCTGTTGATCTAACGATTACTATCAAACCTTTCTTCAACGTAAGACACATGAGTTATGTATATAGGGGGAATTCACGTAACGCTGGACATTTATAAATCTCAAAAAATAATTCAAAACTAGGTGAAAGTATTTGTTAATTTATAAAGGGTTCCATTATTATATTTTCGTGTTGATTATAATTTTGAATTAGGCTAATTCCCCCTATATCAGGGGTCGGCAACCTGCGGCTCGCGAGCCACATGCAGCTCTTTGGATGTGAAGCCGCGACTCTTTAGTTAAAAGAGTTTAGGAAAAAAAAGAAAAAAAAACAAATTTAAAAATCGTTGTGAATCGATTAACGAGGATTAGGCACCGATGAATAAATAGATTAGTTTTTTCTTTTTATTTTTTTTTTTATCAAAAAGCTTTATTTATGCGAGTACTATTTATTGTTGGCAAGAACAAATTTTGTGGCTCTTAAAAACTGAAATTTTGCAAATTGTAATTTTTGGCTCTTCCGACTCAAAAGGTTGCCGACCCCTGCCCTATATATATATATATATATGCTGAATACTTAACTATTCGTAAATGGAACGTTAAGATGATTGCAATGTTAACACGTGTCGTAATAATCTTCGTTACATTCTACTGATTTTCTATGGAAATAATTTATGCATCGTTAACTCTATCATTCAATGAAAAATACAATTATTCCATGTTTAATAATTAGGCGAAAAAACAGAGGGGTGGAGGGAGAGGTAGATAAACAAAAAAAAAAAAGAAAACTATGAAAAGAGAATTTCATGCATGTAAGAATATTTCACTGAAACAAGATTACACCGAGAAGAAACGATTTGTCTTGAACTCGATCGTGATTTACCCCCTAAGGCGCCATTGCTGAACGAAACTCCAGTCAGCCTTGAACCCAGTGGTGTCCCCGGGCAAGGACCAATAATCCTCGATCTGGCTTTCGTCCTCCTCAATCCTTAATACGTCTTCTCTGGTTGGAGTGACATTTACTACGATCTCATGACTATTATTTATCCGACTATCATCTATCATTGAATTTTCATTTATTTCGAGATTATTTCTAGAAGAAATGATCTCATCTTTGCGATCAATCTTATCTTTTTCCCTTTGACTGGTATCACCAAAATAAATCACCGTTTTGTGAGGAACATCAATGGTTCTAGTTGATTTTGATGATACACCGATGATAATTTCATTCCTGTCGAATTTTCTACAACGTGTTTTATCCTCCAACGTTGTGGTCTTTTCATACTCGCTAGTTTCATCCCATTCCCTCGTAGATTCATGGGAATTAATGAACGTCGTAACTGGACGACGTAAAATAAAATTACCAGTGTCTATCATTGACTGTTGAACTTCAATCGTAGTACTCATCTCGTAGTCTTTCAATTCACGACAAAGTAGACAAGTACAATCCTTGTTTGAACACTGTCCTCTTCTTGAATACGAGGAAGTGGACGAGTAAGACAAAGATGATGATGGTCTCATGTCATTTTTTTCCTTTTATCAAATTTAATCGCACTAACATAAAATAGAAACTCATTTAAATTAGCATCATTCTCATGGTTAAACTCGTTTGTTTCTTTTTATTTTGATATTTTTCAAATCACTTTTATCGTTCGTTATTCGAATCGAAGATTTTATCAAAACCCCCAACGTCACCCCGACGACACTGGCAAGGTCTGCAAGAAATAAAAGGAAGGTAACCGTCTTTTAACGAGCACCTTGTGCTTTTCCTATTTTCTAGAAAAAAAAAGCAAAGAGAATCAGTGAGATTCTAGCTCGTTAGAACCTCCAAACGAAAAAGGGGTGAAAGAAGGTTCTCTTCTTCTTCTTCTTCTTCTTCGATAGGATCGTTCGAGGAGTAGCAAACTCGCGTTATCCGAGTCATCGGTTCGGTTTCGATGTAAACAGATGACTGAGCAGACTCGACGTGGAGGCTTCCTGTGTGCATCAACAGGTGAAACGCGTGCACTTCCTTCGGTGAGACGACCACAGGTACACCTCTCTTTCTCTTTTTCTTTCTTTCTTTCTTTCACGTCACTGATACTCTTCTCTTTCTTCCCTTTCTTTCTTCCTTTCTTCATTCACGTGATGTACGTCACACCGTTTGATATTATTCGTGGGAATATAATGTTTTTTTTTCTTAGAAAATAATTAGTATACAAATGAAATTAATAAACATAATTTATATGATACATTAATAGTCATCAATATCGATTTTCACAAAGCGTTTTTATAATGATCATGTGTTTCTATTTTGTGGTTTATATTTTATTTTCAATCTTTTTGTTTTCTCTTCGTTCAGTTTCACGTTCCCTTCGATTTATCTCTCCTATCTTTCTCTCGATTCTCTAAGAAGACTTCTCCCCCCGAAAAAACAAAAAGAAAAGAAATGACTCCGTAGAAAGAGGTAAGGAAAAGAGTCACGTGAAACGTGACTTCGATCCTCCTTTCAGAGTTCGTGCCTTGTTTTCACGATAATCTCTATCTCTTCTTGATACTTGTATATCCCTTTTTAGAGTTAAAGTTTATATAAAACACACATATACACAATCAGAGACACAGATAGATAGACAGACAATCTGTGAAGAAGTTAAGTATACCAATCTATGACTAAGTTTACTTCTCTCTGTACGAAAATCCGAGCAACTAACTTGAGGTCGCTACTTGCAAACTGTTATATCAACTTAGTAGTATATAACTTGACTATAGAAACTGCTTTTACAAATAGGAAGGGAGAGAGAGAGATAAAAGAAAGAGAATGGTACCCAACCATGCGATTTAGGGGAGAACTTCCGGTGACCATCCTACTTCCTTGCTTCTGCTTTACTTACGAATCACAACGCCTTCCTCTCTCCTCCACCGTTTGCATGATCGCCATCCGTGACGATCTTATGTCCAACCTTTTTTATTTCCCTTTTTTTTTCTTTTTACTTTACTCTTTCCATTGTCGTCATTACGTTTTCTTTCTTAACCGAGCAAAACACCCCTCTGTCTATTCTCCTTCCTGTGGGTTTATGGTCAAGTATTGTTTGAACGTTTCTATGGATTTTAAAGTTGTTTAAAAACTTATTTCAATTTTTTTTTTTTTTTTAAATATCTTACATTATTTAGTTTTTGTTTTGATTATTATCTACCCTAAATTTGTATTGCATTGAGGTCTGAGATTGAGATAAGTTTAACAACGTTTAGGATACAAAATAATGAAATTATTAGTTGGAAAAGTAAAAAAAAAAAAAAAAAATTCAGAATATATTTGTTTTGAAACCTTTCGAAAAACTATGTACTTTTGGGATTACAATTTTGTATTTTATAGTTGCTAAAGAAGTCCAAAATGGAAGTACGAAATGTACAACAGGAATCAAAAGAAATACGTTTTGATTATATTTTTACCTATGATACAAAGTTTTTAAATATATTTAAACATTTAAGTTGTTTATATATTAAACAATGAATATTTCTTTGTTTTGAACTAGAGAACATTTGAAAGTAACTTTATATACGTACGCGTATTAAGATTAATACTTTTTCCTCTATGATTTGGCCTATTTTCAATACTAAACCGGTATTAAATTGATCTCGTATAAGAAACTATTTTACTCTATGACGTTTAAAAGTACACCGTCAGGTAAAACCAGTCATAGCGTGTATCTATACCTACCTACCTAATCTTCCTTTTAATATGTTCCTTTTACAAGTGCCGGTTGGCCGACATTTTTCAAACAGAATATCGATACTTGACGCAATCTCTCCACTTTTCTATCTATTTATCTATCTCTCTCTCTCTTTCACTCAAGCATGATCCGCTTTATAACAGTGTTTCAAATACCTCGTAGATCTTGGATCGTTTCTTTGGTATAGCGGTGCTTAATTGAAAGTTCCAAGAGCATAGGATGAAAATTCTACTCATCGGGGTGCAGCTGTTCCAATTTTCTTTTCTTTTATATTTTTGTTTTTTTTTTGAGATTTTTTTTTCTCGTCCTAGTTATTTTTAATCCTTGGAAATCATAGATAGAGAGAAATGACTATAATTAATTGATGATTGATAGGAAAGTGTCTATATTTATCTCGATCGATTATAAGTTCAGAAAAATAAGAATAATTGAAAGAAACTGTTAACCTGTTATGTCTGTTTATGTGTGTATGTGTATAGTTATGGTGTACTCCATTTGCCTCGCCTTTTATGAGAAAGGCTTTTGGAAGAAGACTTCAAGGCAGACATTGTCCGTGTTCACTTAGGCGAAACTCCGGTGTCAAGGGCGACAACGCTTTACAGCAAAGACATTAAATTGATTAACGAGCCGTGATCTTTACGGTAATGAAAACGACAATATAATCGAAAGTTTCTTTTCTTTTCTTTTCTATTTTTTCTTTTTACAATGTCCGATCATTAACAAATTTTCCATTTGAATATTATCGTAAAATAAATAATGTTAGTTCTCATTCATTTGAAATTAGATAACAGTGTTTTTAATTTGAATTCATTGAACTGAAGATGTTATTCTCTTGAAAAAAAAAAAAAAATACAAATTAATTGAAAGATAACATGGCCGTGACCTAGGAAGATTAAAAAGTTTGATATCAAAGATTGGTAAGAGAAAAAAAAATAAAAACGATGAAAGGAAGAAAGGGGAGCATCTTTTCACTTTGTACCGAGTTATCTTTTCTTTTACATTCCCATGCTAATTAACAATGTATTTTTTTTTTAATTGTTCATAGCCAGCTTTTACTTCTCACATATAAAATATTCATGAAAAAGAAACTAAATGTATTATCGTAGAAATTCTCTAATCGAACAATAAAATATAAAAAAAAATAGATAAGAACAGAAAAAACGATAATGATAATCATAATGAAGTTTATATAACAATAGTAAGTATTTTTGATGATATAAATTACAGAATAAAATTACTAATACAAAATTAAAGAAGGAAAATTTTTTAGGTTAGTTTTAGTTAATTGAAATTAAAATAATTATAAATTGGATAAAGAAGAGAAAGAGAGATAGAGAAAGAGAGGAAGATTGAACACGTCACGTCCCTGACCTACCGATGATTTAACGTGTGCAGATCGGTGCTAGTAAAAGCCAGTTTAAGATCGATGTAGTGGTATGAAGGAAAGGAGGAAAGAAAGGACGATTCCTTTAGGCCATTAACCTAAATATCTTAGAGCTTGTGTGTAGTTGCCTAGCCATCATCATCATCATCATCATCATCATCATCATCATCATCATCATCATCATCATCATCATCATCATCATCATCATCATTATCATCATCTTCTTCTTCTTGTTCTTATTCCTCCACTTCTTCTTCTTCTTCCTCCACTTCTTCTTTTTTTTCTTCTTCTTCTTCTTCTTCTTCTTCTTCTTCTCATACATACACACATACACAAAGAGACAAACAGGCGCCATTATCTCGATCGTTTCGTTCTCAGATAACCTTCCGACTTTTTCCTCGAACATTTCCCACTTTCGGATAAACCAATTAAATACAAAACTAAAACTAAAACTCTCGTTTCGCACGATACAGCTAATTCTTTCTCTCCTAACAATCATCATAGACTAATTTCTATTTCATCCTAATTCACCCTCACACAAGTCAGGTTATTCCTTATAACGAACAACTTTATATTCTTTCTCTTTCTTTCTTTCTCTTTCTCTTTTTTACCTATCCTTTCTTTCGAACGTTCACACGATCTCCAAGAGAAAACGAATTCCATACTATCGGAAGAACTCGAAGGGAACTTTGACTACCTTCGTGAGAATTTATTCTTTCATTGTAATCCCTTTCAAATTAATCTTTTCTATTCTTGTCTTTTTTTTTTTTTTTTTTTTTTTAAAGGAAAATGAAATATTCCACGTGAACGATTGGTTATTTAATCAGTTACCTGTGATCGACAAGTATACTCGTCATGACTCGATTCTGGCGACATTCGAACGAGAATGCCACACAGTTAACTCTGATCGACAAGAAATCTAATATAAAAGGTAAAAAAAACCCTTTCGTCTCTCAGATTCTTTTACATTAATAATTTATTAACAATAATTCGACAATTTATTTTTCTACCAATCGACATAAATTTTCAACTTGAGTTACTTTTTATCATCCCCCAGTTTGGGTCTTTGGAATAGAAATATAAATGTTTCATAGGAAGACAATTTGATGCGAATTTAAAATGCGAATGAAGGAACCTTGGAAAAAACAAAAATTGTATCCCGAATGATGGAACCTGTCGTTAAGGATGAGAGTATTAAAAGGAATGCGCAAACGTAATCTTCGACGTAGAAAACGTTTGATAATCGTGAAAGGTGGTCTTGCTCGAAGACTAAGAAACCTGACGTCTTTCTTATAAGCCGCTTTTAAAAGGCCAACGAGGAGGATTCTTTTGACTTTTAATATCATTTTCTACTTACATTTACAAACTTTATGAAAATTTGTATCAATGTTTATTATAATCAGACTACCTTCATTTTAATATCAAAATGTGAAATTAGGTAATCGATGACAAACACTTACCGTCTTGGTTTTGGCCTAAGTATCTCGTGACCGGAATCTGATATGCAGATACTTAAACTCAATGGTCCACCATAATGTTCAGGAGGTGTTGCATTGGTTGGAACGTTTTGTTGTTGGGGAGCTGATATTCCACCAGATCCAGAAGTACCGGTCAAAAATAAAGGTTGCTGAGTGCAACCATCTATCTTTTGATGTTCCAGATTCATCCTGCATCCGGGTCCTTTTACTCGTCGTCTCTAAGGACCTGCACATTTTTAAAAAATAACATATCACATTTTTATTTCATTTATCATCATAACTAGGTCAGTTTTTGAAGATAATAAAAGTATTATCAAAGAAAGGAAAAGTCAATTCCCATATCAAAAATTCATCTTTAACTATCAGCAAGTTAAAACTTCTGAGACTAATGAATATCTTTGGAAGGAAAGTAATTAACTGTAATACTTTCTCGAAGGTCATTAACGACCCTGTTCCACGGATAATTACCGGTGTAATTAACACCAATGTACCACCTCTAACTTTGCCACCGAGGGAAATAATTGCTCAACTGATATTCCCTTTTCTGTTTCTAACAACTTATTCCACGTTAATTGAATTCTTTTAATTTATTTATTTTTTTTTTTAATCTAAATATATCGTACAAATTGTATCGTTCTAATGAAAGAGAAAAAAACATTCTAATTAATAATTTCTAAAGGAATGTCACGATTTACTATCGTAGTCATTATTTTAATTAAATCTCGGAATGTAATTTGCTGTTAATTGCAAGGAATTCTTGGACTTTTCATTTTTAATATCGTAATATGTTTCAAGTATTTAATAAAAAAAGATGATAATCATATGTTACACGTACACACCTAAATCAAACGGTAACAGAAAATAAAACAAACATAAAAGGAATCTATAATTTGTTAGAAATCTTTTACCTAAAAAAAAAAAAATGATTACAACGCAAAAGTTAAAGGTAAAAAGAAAATAGTTGAAGTAACGTTTCTTTAAAGGGTGTAAAAAACAATCGAATAATTTACGATTGGACAGGTAGGACTCGTTTGTTGGTTCGTTGGTTCGGTCGATCACAGGGAATCGTTTGGCCGATGCGCGTGGGTGTTGGCCACAACTCGAAGGACGATTTTTGCATCGTCGAAAGAAGGAAGAGTGGAGAAGAGGACACACGTTGCAAGAGCCGCTGAACTTGGAACAACGAAAGCGTTGACCGCAACGGTATTTCGAGCATCTTTTCAAATACAACCAAATAAAACGACTATGCATTTGTATTCGTATACGACTTAAGTGTATATAGGGTGTTCCACAAAAAAAATCATTCAATATTTATATGGTATATAGGATACATGAGTAAAAAAAGTTTTAGTAAATCTATGTTAAAAAATTGTTTCTAAAATACAATCCTATAATCATTTTTATTTGCTAGTATCATGATTGACATACTTGCATCAATTGCATGCAATATCTAAATGCAATTTACTAACATAAAACGTTTTTATTCAGTGCAGGGTATTTTATATCATATAAATGTTGAATGGTGTTTTTTGAACACCCTGTGTATAAGAACTAGTGTATAAGAAATATTGTAATATAAGTAGAATGTATTAGAGTAATGAAATAAATGTTAATTGGTATCTAAAAGCTTGGAATTATTGATCGAAGTATCGTCCTCTTCGAAATTCACCTTCAGACTGACGGGTTGTCCTTTATCAAAATTCTTTCATTACATCTTGTCTATATGACTTTCATAACATTGCGCATGTGTACAACGGTAATAATAATTCTAATAAAGAGTATTTAACATTATAACGTTCTGATTTTAACATTTTTTGTATTCTAATGTAATTTTTTTATTAAATGTAGGAAACAGGGTGAGGACATTACGTAGTTCATATATTCCGAACTTTTAAACACTTGCATCGATTAATTAACAATTATTAATGCATTCTATATACTCATATTAGAATAATTATTATACACGAGTTATATATAGGGTTTTCATAAAAAAAAAATATTAAATTATTTAATTCGAATGTTAAAAAAGCTTTCTCTTCCTACACCTCCGCCCACCATTTCCCGAGAAACTCGATCATCCTGATAATTCGTATAATTTGTATACAACATTTAATATCTTTATCTTATCAAGAAATATATAATAGTAGCCTCTTTTGAATGTTAATTACATATTAAATAATAATACTCGTACGTAAAAAAAAAAAAAAATAAATCAAACAAAACCTCTTCTTCCTCATTTTTAAATACATAACCCGCATGCACATGCACACATATTCACACATGCATATGTATGTGCAAGCTTTGACTGCAGTCCTTTGCTCGGAATTTTGTTAAATTGCATCGTTTTACTTGTTGCGGAGTCCCCTTTTCTGCCTCCTTCTACCCCTTCCCCTAAAAAAATAATAAAAATAAAAATAAAAGTTTAGAGTTTGGGCCGAACCGTTTGGTGTACGAACGTACCGAGAAATATTTCAACGTGTTCTGGTTCTCGCTCATATATACGAGAAGGAAGAGAGGAAGGACTCTCTTCTTCTCTTTCTCCCTCTCCCTTTCCCTTACCCTTTCTCATTCTCTCTCTTTCTCTTTCTCTCTCTCTCTCTCTCTCGTTCTACGCGTACACCGTGTTTGTGCATCGCTCGTGTTGCTCGCTTTGACGGGCTCTCGTATGCAATTATTCTGCCTGGCTTCCAAAGTGCTTCCTTAAGCGTTCGGTTCTCTCCCTCATTCCCCTACCCCATCCCATCCCACCCCAATCTCCACCTCTTCATACTCATCCTCCTACTCTTTCTTCTTCTTCTCATCCTCACCCCCAATACCCACCACAAGCTCCTTCTCATTCTGCCGGTTCGCAAAGTGGAAGATCCTGCTACTTTGTACGATCCACTTTTCGCAGAATTTTTTAGCGAGATAGCCTTCGACGAATCTCATATCCAAGTCGTTCTCATCATCATCATCATCATCATTATCATCATCATCATCATCATTATCATCATGATCATCATGATCATGATCGTTCTCCTTAATGTGCAATTTGTCGATCAAATTTTTCCCACCATTTTATCAGAATTATTCGTCTTCTTAGATCATAGTTATCAATCTTTTCATTGTGATTTCTTTTTTAAAGAATTAAATTTTTAGTTTGATTAATAAAAAAACTATAAAAAGAGTATACTGTATTTCATTCCCGTTTGATTTTTGGTAAGACAAACGACGACAATTCACGCATAGTTACTTTTATCGATGATGCATGCATCAACGTACCAACAACCAACATTGCATCTTGCGAGGACATTAGCGTGAATCAGGTTTTTCGGGTTTCTCGCCAATGATTTTAGTATATTCGATTTATACGATTTAGAGATAATAATTTTGAACGAATAATATATAATCATTCTATTGAGAATTAATTTATTTAAAAAATAACTTTGACTCTATGGAATATTCCAAAATGAAGGTGTATCGAATATAATAAAATTCTCTGTTATAAATAAAACTTATCGATATGAAACCTACTAAGTAGTTTCTACTAGTAGTTACCTACTAAGTAGTAGCAAAGTATTAATAGGTGTACATCTTTGTTTCTATAAGCCATCTGTAGGAAAATAGCGGAAACAGAGAAGAGAAGGGATGGTTTTGGAGTAGAGAAAAGAAACGTATTTGTTTAGGTTGATTTGTTTGATCGATTAAAAAAAAATTCTTAGCCGATCGAATGAAAAAATAAAAAAGGTAGAAGAAGAAGAAGAAGAAGAAGAAGAAGAAGAAGAAGAAGAAAAAGGGCGAGAAGCTTAATAACGGCGAACGATCGAAAAGACTGAACTATGCCTGAGGGCAATTCTGGAAGCACGGTAAAATCGTTTAAGCGGACCGAGTGCACACGGAAATTCGGGTTTGGGTAACTGGTTTACTATACGAGGTCTTTGAAACTGGTTTAATGTAAACGGACTCGCCAAAAATGGCGTTGTCCCGACTGTATTTAACTGACCTCGGCTGCCCTCACCCTACGTCTGCCTTTCTAACCGATCAAGTGGCATGCATGCACACGTATGCATGATCCTATCATGAAACGTATAACTATGACTATTTAAATCAACCTACATATTATAACTAACTGTACAAATTATCATCTCTTTCTGTATGTGTGTCAAAGAACCAAAAAAAAAAAAAAAAAAAACCTAGCAAGAGAACAACGTTAATTGCACACACAGTGAAGTTAAATTAAAAGTAATTAAACCAACAAAAATAAAAAGTATCATCGAATGCATATAATGCTGCTTTGCATCCAGTTTTGTCGAACGAGTTAAAAATAAAAAATAAAAAGAAATAAAGTGGAAAAGGATTATTGATCGAGAAGATCGATACAAGGATCAATTAAGAAGCTCGGTTTTCGGATAAAGAAAGAGAGATGATCTGTAGACATTGAGGGGGGTCTGACTGAGTAAAAGGAAAGATCCTACCAGTCATATCGCTTAGGATCCCATAAAGAGTGAAACCGGAGACAAGTGCATGGGGGCTGCTGCTATCGAAGCGACTCTTTCAACGCAAAGATTCGAGAGCTGGTATTACAAGCGAGACGTGTTCCACTTCGTATCAACGTTTCGTTGGTTTCTTATTTCTTCTTCTTCTTCTTCTTATTATTATTATTATTATACCCAAGTACAGATAAGTCTACATACACACACACGCACACACACACACACGCACACACACACACACGTACGCATACTCTTTAACCTACATTTTTTTTCATATTTATATAAAACTGTAAGAAAAAAAGAAAAAAAACAAAGAACGTTAACATCAAGAGGATGTTTAAATTATTCTCTTATTTCAATACATTTTTGTACATCCTAGCAATTGCAACTGCATAAGCTGAGAAGTCATTTTAAAGTGCATCAGACAAAAAATAAAGGAAGAAAATCATAAGCAAGTTTCCTGACTGTGAGAGGCCTCTTCTGTTCATGTGTGTGTGTTTGTGTGTGTGTGTGTTTCTGATGAGGATAGATTGGTATAGCTATATTTCGAAAGTCACGTGCTGCGTTGAGGAAGGTTTGGGACCACAGAGTGCAAGCAACATCAGCAACAGCAACAACCAGGAGTGGTACGACCACTCTTTTATCCTTTTTTCTCTCATTTCTTCTCTTAACTTGTCTATCCCGCTAAGATTTTATCTTTTATTTTTCATATCTTTCTACTTAGCAAGGAAAAAAGAAAGATAGAGAGAAATGATCGATAAAAATCATAAATAAAATAGATCTCGATCCAACAACAAAATTACAATCATTCAAATTGATATCCAATAATTACAGAAACTTGTAACAAAACAAGAAAACCTAAAAGAACAAACGATTAGAATCCTGACAAATATGTTGGGGTGTAATAAGCAATTCTGATCAAGTCATGAATCAGCAGTTCGATCTCTAACTATGATAACTAACCATTAACAGAGATTACAAGATAGAACGGAAGTTCTGCAGGAGTGGTAAATTTAATTGATCAATGATTTACTAAACCACAAATTATATATCGATGCAAAAAGAATGGCAATAACAATTACAAAAATTCATCTCATCACGTTGTTGATAATGTTTTGTATTACAAGGTACATTCGTAAAGCGTCGAAAGTTGGCGTAGGTGGTGTTAGGATTAAAAGGGTACTCTCGTGTAAAACTTTTGTGTGGGTGTAAAGAAAAATATGAGCCTTGCCAGGGCACGGAATATTCTCGACACGGTTCTGGAAGCAAGTACTGCATACATACGCAACAGTCGTCGTCGTCGTTGTCCACCAGTGCTATTGCTTTTTACACGTGAACAAGTTGGAAGTAAAGTGTGATGTAAAGTGTACACGTATTGGTATATAAATGTATAGATATGTGTGTGTGTGCGTATTGCAAGTGAATATAAACGTACACATACATATGCACATTGGTGTCTCATGGTGCACGCCGTCAGGCCCGCGGCCACTACATTCCAAGGGCTGCCCAAACTAAACCTTACATCTTTTATATACTCAATCCCCCTAAAAAGCCCACTTCTTTCTTCTTTTCTTTCTTCCACAATCAGGTCCCAACCTAGTCCATCTTTCTTTTCCTTTCTTTGATTTTTGTAAAATACTTTTTGTGCCTACTCTCTCCCCTCCAACAACTTGGTCTCACTTTGAAAGACTCCTCGTCCCTTTCTACCCACTAAAGAAACGTGGTAGCTCTCTACACAAGTACCTTTCTACTTGTAATATCATTTCAACGAAACCTACCTAACCTTAGGATTCATCTACCTAATTTTTCTTCAATAATATCTTCATCCTTTTGGATGCTTGAAATTGAAACGATTCTACTTTCTTAGGTCTATTCTACTAACTTAGGGTTAGTGATTTGTTTTTGTTTGGGTTGATATTACCTAAATTCATTAGAGTGTTTTTGAGTGTTTTGATAATGATGATCATGATGATGAGATACTATAGGGTTAGATCTATCCGTGTAGGTGGATTAAACTCGAATGAATTCCTCCTGGCGTTGTAATCAATTTGACTAATTTAATTTAAGTATAAAACCGGTTTAGTTGGGCCATTTCTCACATTCGTTCACCAGCCACGTTTGGACCCGTACCCTTCTTCTTCTATAGATTTTAACGTTCGTGTCGCTTAATCGTTGGGACCTTCGAGATAATTTCAATGCAAATCAAATACAAAACGTGAGATCCTTTAAGCGATTGCTATCGGTCTTTTAAGAACGTTTCGATTATTTTTCTTTTTTACTTTTTTGTTACATTGACTTTTAAACTCTAAAATCTCAGATTCTAAACTGTTAACGATTATTTGTCATACCCTTGTTAATTATGAATTCCTCAACCTCCCTGATTACCCACTTTTTAAAACCATTTGTTACATTAAAATCAGATTATCTTCAAATTATTATCTAATAAAATATAAGATCAATTTGAAATTTGAAACAAATACAGGACAATGTTAAAAAAGAAAATGGTATTATACATAAATTATAAAATAAAATGAATGTTGTGTGTTTCTAAATATCTGACTTGAAAATTGCAATGGCATTAAAGAGAGGTGAGATAAAAAAAAAAGAAAAAAAAAACAAGAAATTGAAATTGTTGAATGTTCAATTCACAGAGAAACTAACGGTAAATGATATTTGTACGAAATGATCTTAACTGCTAAGGAAGAGATGTGCATTTTCTCTTGCAATCCTCGAAGTCGATAAGAGGAGGAGGAGGACAATAATGCATCCTTGCATGTCGTCTTTGTCGTCGTCTTCGTCGTCGTCTTCGTTGTCGTCGTTGAACGAGCGAAAGTCTCTCAGAAGAAGAATCGCTGTGTTAGAGTGAGTACTTTTCTGAGTTCTATCTTTCTTTCTCATTCTTTATTTCTTTCTCTTTCTATCTACTGCTAACCGGTTAGCAGTAAATCCTTTAGGACGATCCAAATCGTTCCAATCCTCGGATTCGTGTTGTCGAATAAAATCAAATCAAATAGTCCGAATTCTCCAATGACAAAAAAAAAAACAAAACAAAATATTTCATTCTGAAAACAATTAGGTACATTATTTTTCCAATTAATTTTATTATATGAAAATAAATTTATATGACTCTATTCGACCTTCGTTTGACTTGCAACACGATCCAAGAAATTTATGGTATATAATTTGTAAGAAAATTATTTGGAAAAATAAATGAAAAAATGTTTATGCGAATTCTTCAAGAAATTTATAGTTTTTTCAATGAAACAGGGAAATAAAAAATGTTTACTTGGAATGCATTCAAACGAGTTGATATGTGCGTATTTCTATGCACGTTCTCTTCCTTGGTGCACAAAAAAACAACTGTGAATGTTTTTTTCTTTTTTTCTTTTTTAAATAAAAGGAATGATAATTGAATTTTGATTAAAAACTTACCAGAGCAGTATCGACGAAAACGATGGATGAAAATGAACCCTAGGACATGTCGGAATCCTTGTTAGATCTAAAAGACACATTCACGTTAAGAGTAAAATCCACATTGACGAGCCACGTCGTAGATCCTTTCTTCGATCTTTCATTTCACACTCGCATAGTTTCAACGACACGTTTTTATAGTATTTTTTTTTTTTTTGTTAAATCATTACAGTGACACAGTTCAACATTTATGAGTCCTTCTTCTTCTTCTTGCAAAACTTGTGTCACACTGTTAAACTTATTTTCTGAAAAATAATCACACGTGTTGTCATCATCACTAAATTGAATTATATAATTTGTAATGCACGTTAATTATAAAATAGTCCATCATTAAATTGAAAAAAAGTTAAACGAACAAAAGGCAGGTGTATACAAATAATCAAAAATTTGTTTTTTTTTTAAATTGAACTGGAAAATACTTTGTCTTGATTGTTTAAAATTTTGAAATATATTATTTGTATTATACTATTTGATTGTACTACCGCGCAAGTACTATTCTTTAAACGCGTCCAATCGTGTCGCTTCTTTTTCGGCAGCTGTCAATTACTGGGAACAGAGAGGCACCGCGCGTCTTTACAGCATCCCAGGCGGAATCGCTTTCGGTCCAGACTGATTGTAAGTAAAGAGAAGGGGGAAAAAAAGAAGAAGAACTACAAAAAATAGTTATGGTCAACCGAAAGACAAATGTTGATGCAGACTGTGGCGTCATCGAACATTGCAACGGGAAATTCGTAAAACTTCTTACCAAACAGAAATTGATATTATCGACTGCAGATCGATAATAAAGAAACACGACGTTACCTACAAATCGTGAGATACAGACTATTTTTAACAATTGTTTGAATATATATGTATAAAATTTAAACGACTATTAATTTAATTAATATTAATTCGAATTGATTTGAATATTAAAGATTTTCGATACAATCGAGAGTTTTATTTGAAGAGTAAATGAAAGAATTTAAATTCTCGCGGTTATCGAAGCATCTGGCGGGAGTTTTTGAAATAATGTCGTTCATCTTGGAAATTTGTTATTTAATGCATAGAGTGAAAACGCGTGCGCGATGACGTGAGACGAATTTCGTGCGATTTCTCGTGCGAGTCAGCAAGAGAGGAATTGTAACCGTAATAACTTAGAGAAGGGGTGTACGCCCCCGGTTACTTGGATACAGTTGTGGTTATTATCACATTTTGACAATAAACTTTGAATCGGTGCTGCATGGTTTTGAAAATAACATTTTATCGATATGGGTGAGTTGTGTCATGAATTAAAGATTACGTGTGCGCTTTTCGGGTTGCCTAACGAGCTGAGTACAAACACTGTAAGATTGCACATGAAACTTATTTTATCATTCGAATAAATATATTTCAAGTTTTTTCTATTTCTTATTTCAGGAGGGTTGCTCAGTTATTTTCGTAATCTGTTAGGAAGTCGAGAAATGCGAATATTAATTTTAGGCTTGGACGGAGCCGGTAAAACTACGATTTTATATAGGTTTGTTATTCTACTTTCAACAATGACAGTTCACATTTAAATGATCCATTTCTATTATCAACGAATTATAATCAACTCTTTGTATTTTTAATCATTAATTACTCATTTCCTTAGTATCTTTATGATACACACGCTATATCTTATCACTCGTTATAATCATCAATCAATATTTGTCAACCTATTCCTGTTCCCAGTATATTTGACAGTCTGATGTAACTAAAAATATCATTCATATATATTATTACAATTTTTTGACAATCTTATGTCAGATTGCAGGTCGGTGAAGTGGTAACTACGATACCTACAATAGGATTTAATGTAGAACAAGTTACATATAAGAATTTAAAATTCCAAGTATGGGATCTCGGAGGGCAAACGAGTATACGGTAAAGTAAACGATTTATCTCGATAATTTTGACCTTTAAAACGTTCAACGGTTTCTACAAAATAATTGTTATACACAGAAAATCAATTGATAATTAATATATGAATTAATATTTCAGACCATATTGGAGGTGTTACTATTCTAATACGGATGCGATAATATACGTGGTTGACTCTGCAGATAGAGATAGAATAGGCATATCAAAAGATGAACTAATATATATGCTAGGGGTAAGAAAATATATTGATTTAAATATACACGTCAGTCAAATTTTTAAATGTTTAACGAATATAATCGTTTAAATCCCACAAATATTCTGAAAATTCGTATTAACAATTTCACATTGTATATTTTAATTATATAATACTTTTTGACAAGAAATTTGAATGGGACTGAAACGATTAATATATGTTACTTTGATTAGTCTAACAATATTATTTCATTTCCGAAGGAAGAAGAATTACAAGGTGCCATTCTGGTAGTACTGGCAAACAAACAAGATATGGCTGGTTGTTTAAGTGTCGCAGAAGTGCATCAAGCTCTTGGATTGGACGCGCTTAAGAATAGAACATTCCAAATATTTAAAACTTCAGCAACTAAAGGAGAAGGTCTTGACCAAGCGATGGATTGGCTGTCAAACGCGTTACAGAGTAGAAAATGATCGACATTACATCATCATCATTTTTCTTACTCAAGCCTTATAAAGAGACTGGTCGTATGACTGTCACTTCAAATATCCCACGTAATTGGGAAGAGCTCATTTGTGTTTATTTATTCAAATATTATTATATTTTATAAATACCTTGCATTTTTCGCATATAAAATTGACCATACTTTTCATAATAGATAGGACATAATAGATGTCAGAAATTTTATCTTTCTTACGAATCAAGATAAAAGCAACAAAACAAAAAACATTAAACAAAGACAAGAAAAAGATAAAATGAAGGCAAAAATAATTAATTTTTTGTCAACATATGCGAATACATATACCTTTGTATTAAAATGTAATTGAATCACATCTCTTAAGATGATTATTTCATCTTTACACACATTATATGATTGTAGAGAGCCGAATACTTTTTTAATATTAATATCCTTACTATCCTTATTTAATATTATTTGTAAATGAAAGTTAATATATTGGAAAATACTGTCACAAATAAAGACTTAATTTCATATGCATTAACAGAACAATCTTTGAAGAAAAATAATTAATGAATCTAGTTAATGTTTTACATCTTAATATGAATAATAATCATTAGTTAATAATGTATCTAATAAATAAGTTTTTGCTGAATGTAAAGTGACGAAGTACGTATTCACCTAAGCGAACATTTAAAAACAAAACGATCGTGTAAAAAAAAATGCGCCAATTTAAAACAAAATCAAGCAAAATAAAACAAAATGAATGAATCAAAATAAAAATAGATTTTCTTCGAATTATGGATGATTTTTAACAATCGAGAGTTCCAAATCATTCGATTTTTTTAACTTAAGCATCTAATTCTATGTAAATTTTTGTTCACACATTTAAAAACAGAACATAATCATATAAAATACAAAAAAAAATCAAACAAAATAAAGGAAGATTTTGTTAAAAATGATGTTTACCATATCGGAGTTCCAAATCTTTCAATCTTTTTAACCTGAGAGTCTAGCTCTATTTGAATTTTCGTTCTCATGTAAAATATAGGACAGTCACGGCTGAAAGAAAAATAAAACAAGATTTATTATAAACATTTATGCATATTTAAAACAACAAAAATATTTCCAATTGTTACCTGGTGCATAAAACTTGTTGATGCAAACTTCCTTGACATCTTTGACACTCTGTCCATAACGAGTTATATTTCTCTTCCAATTTTGTTTGCATAGTTAATTCAGTTTGATAAATTTCAGCTTCATGTTTTTCGCAATATTGACACACAGCCATTTTTTCTCTATCCAGCGGTAAAATAGATTTACAACCAATACAGGTTTCTTTTTTATGTGTAAATGCAGCTAATGCGCCAACTTTGGAAGTGGCAACAATTTTCGTACGCGTATGATCACCTCTTAAAAGTAATGATTGTGCTTTGTCCCCAAGAATTGGTTCAAAAATTCGTAATAACGGTTTGGACAATTGATTTTCTAAATAATAAGTGGTATCAATAGGAATACTATTTTGTAAGACATATATAGGATCCTCAGCTTTCTTATAAGCCGGAGTACCCTTAGAGGCACTTATAAATACGTATGGAATACGATCACCGAGTTTAGGTGCTGTTCCCGCATCACGTTTCTTCATTTTTGCTGCCAACTCGACATGAGCTTGTTTAGCAGTGTAATCAGTTTTCGTTAATTCTTTTGTAATAACCAATTGAGATATGTCGATACGATTACATAAAAGATCACTTATCATTTGTTTCGCATAATCAAGGGCATCATCAGGATTTCTGTATATAAATGCAAGATAACATTTATTACATACAAATGATATAATTATAAAATACAGATATTGCAATTGAACTTACCTATCAATAAGTAATTTTTCCAAACAGGTGTTCATCATGTTTGCTACTAAAGGACAATTATCTCTTCTTACAGTTTCTAAACCTTTGCAATCCATTTTATCATGTTTATCAGGTTTGGTAAAGTAAAGACCAGCGTATCTTTTTTTATTTATTAAAAGATAAGGAAAGTAAACTTTTTCAAATTCTAATTTAATGGGTTTAATAAATTTGGAGGTAACGTATTCTGCAGCATTTCTACCTAATTCCATTGCATCTTCTACCTTCTGGACACCAAATTTAACCATTACAGAATCAGTATCACCATATATAACAATGGCATCGTTTTTATAACCATTTTCAATGCGATAATGATTTTCAACTTCCTCTTTTGTTTTTTCTATCATCTCACGTCCATAAGCAGTAACACTTGCAGAAATTTCTAAACAAGGTAATTTTCCCATCTGGGCGCCTGTAAATCCATACACAGAATTAGCTGATACTTTTAAAGCATACTGTCTACCATCCAAGACCTTTTGTTTAAGGGGATCAGTTTCATTTTTTAATTCAGCTTTGGCCTTTTTTCTAGCTGACAAAAGATTTTCCAAAATTTCTGGAAGCAATCCTTTTCTAATATGAGATTTAACAAACAATGAATTGCTTGGAGTCTGTGTAACGTCATCGGTTTTTAAATCATATTTGTTTTGTTTGTCAGGTGTTAATAAAGTTGTATAGCATAAATTATGAGCCATGATAATACTGGGATATAGAGAACTGAAATCCAAGGTGGCAATAGGATCATTATAATAACCACGTTTTGGTTCTATGACTGTAGCTCCTTCAAATTGTTCATCTGTTCCATGTCCACTGTGTACTGGTATTAAATAATCTTTTTCTTGTGTCTATAAAGAAATATATAGTATATAATACAATATTTTATATGTATTTAATATTAATAAATATTTAACAAATATACCTTTCTTAAAAGTTGAGAAACGACTTTAATTTGTTGTCCTCTAGTTAATAAACTCATTAAAGAAACGCCAGTAACTCTTGCCATTTCCATATAAATAATAATACACATTAATTTGTCTAACAATCTTAATGGTAAATATGCATCCTTCAAGCAATACACTGCAAGACGTCTTCGAGTTTGTGAATTACCATTTTGCAAATCGGTAATAATACTATGATGCACATCTTCTTTTTGTTCTTGCAAGAAATGATAAGAAACAGCGTTCAAAGTATAGGATCTTAATTTATAGTCTCTTACTAATACCTAAAACACAAATAAATAATATATAAATGTAGTTCTTTTTAATTATTTAGTTTTTTAATTTACTCACCAAATATAAATCGAATGGTATTCTACCTTCAAAATTTATAACTTTGTATTCACGTCGTCCCATTTGTTTACTCTGCAATACCTGATCTTTAACCACTGATTTTACATCTCGGATTCTACCAAGATATACGAAGTCTTTGACGTCGAGAAATTTAGCACGATTAATTAAATATGGAAAATCAAAATTACTAATATTATATCCAGTAAAAATATCCGGATCTAATTGTCGTATGAATTCAGCCCATTTCTAAAAAACAAACAAAATAAAATTAATTAATAATATTAACGTATTATGTAAATATAATATATATTTGTTGTTATTGCAAATGTACCTTTAAAAGTTCTGCTTCCTTTTTAAAACAAAGAACTTGACAACCAACAATAGGTGCACATAAATCGAGGGTAAATATATTTCGTAAAAATGGTTCTGTTTCTCCTTGCCTGATTACCATATTTGCAATTTGTATAACAGGATCATGATTAGGGTCAGGAAATATACCTACAAACAAATATGTAATAAATGATATAATTAATCAAATTACTACTAATTTTATGAAGTATTTTTTTACCTTTTCGTCCTGCGCATTCTATATCAAAACTAAGTATTCTAAATGGTGCAACTTTGGACCATTCGCCTTCTGCTGGATGAGCTATAAAAGCATCCCATGCAACATCTACTTCTAACTGGCATCTGGATGTCATTGGCAATTTATGTCCATATTGACCTCTTAATTTCCATTTCTTTGGTGATAGTTCGATCCAACAACAACCTACTACCGATGTATCAACCATAAATCTATTAGGAATGAAAGAATTCATTTGAGAATCTTTAAACAATATATTTTATCATATTATTGTTAAATAACATTATTCATACCTAATATCAAAATCAATATTAGTTTCAAATGGTATATAAGTATGATTAAACGCACTATAAACAATTTCTTTTTCAAGAAGTCTTTTACAAGCCGCTATTAATTTAGGAAGTGCAACTGTAATTTTGAGAAATGCATTTTTTTCAGTTCCTGTATATGAATATACAGTTTGCTTGTAAACAATTTCAACAGCTAACACAGCATCTTGAATATTATTTGGATTTGATTTCATATCTTTTTTAACAGCAGCATTGAGTGCATCCTGCAACAAAATATGTGATTATAAAATCTATATGAATGTTTCCAAATTATACTTCTTATACAATATACCTTGAAAGGTTTACAATGTGCATCTGTAAATTTTTGTGGTGCAGTAACAAATAAGTATGGACAAAATCCATGAACGTGACAACAAACAGAATTTCCTTGTTCTGTTACACCAAACATTCGCATGATTGGAACAGGACCACATTTATTACCTGGCATTTCTGGTAGTGGCTCACCTTTTTAAATAATAATTACTGATTAAATATATCTATTGACATCAGAAGTATAATATAATTTAAATGTAATTTTACCTATATAATGATCAATATCTATTTGTTGAAAAATTAGTTCATCAATTTCTGGATTTAAATCTGGTACAGGTGGCCTACCCCATTTTGTAGATATATTTTCTTGTTCAGGACCCTATATTATAATGATTAATTAGTTAATATCGTTTAATAAATTTGTATATATGTCATGATATTATGAACACATGTTTCACATTAACTGATGTTACAAATGTCTAATGCTGTGCTTTCAAAAGAAATCTGTACGTAATAGATGAGATAATGGTAGCAAATATGTAAACGCTAAACCTATCATGGCTTGTCAAAGTGACTAGTTTATATAGAAAATTTCAAGAATAAAAATGTGGTAGATTTAGTGTTTAAAAAATTATATAAATAAGATTGTATGACTGTAAAAATAAAAACATATAAAGCAAGCATTCATGGTATAAAGCAATTGAATCAACGAATTAATATATGCAACTTCTATCGATTAAATAGATGCATATGAACGATATGTAAGCATACATTTACATGTTGCAATGAGCTTACAATTATTGTTACCATAATCACTCACTGCGTTTAGCTTATTGACTATCGTCATTTCACAGTTATCGATAGGCTAAAGAATAAAATTAATATATTTAATAATATATAATCATCGCAGTCTTATGCTACATATTTAATAATTTATTTAAAAGAATTGGCAAATTTGATTATTCTTTAATCACTTACTTCACCAGTTACTTGTGTGACCACATCAAATTGATCATCTATATTTTCCATATTCGCCAATTCTGCTTCAAACGACCATGGAGGATCATCATCGTCATCATTGTTACTAAAAAGATAACATTTTATAAAAATTAATACATTTTTTTACTAATTCAAAATAAGTAGGTTAGAATCAGAGGTTATACTATACCTGTACTTTGCTTTTTTAACAGGTTTAGATCCCATTTTACTCATGTTTAGTTATTTATTTATTTATTTATTTATTTATTAATTTATTAATTTATTTATCAATAAACTTTAAATATAAATAAATAAACATAAAACGTAATATTTCACTCGTAACCGTACACAATGAACAGCTAACCCTTTCGAAATTCTGAAAAACGCGGGAATTTAAATTTCCTTCCTTGTGATTGGTCTGTTTCTTTCTCTATTTCTTTGGTTACATCGTGCGCCGTCTGTCGACTAAAAATGTACTAAATTCAAGAATACGAATATAAGTTAATCCATCTAGTATAATATGATATACCGTGCAAAATGAATTATGTCAAACAGCGTTCTAGTGCTTAGTTAATGTTTAGTTAAAGTATTTAGAATTTAGTGGTCGTGACTGTGAATTTCAATGTGTTATAATGAAGAATTAAATCCTAGTAGGGCGTAGTTGTAATTGCGACATGGCATCTCGCAGGTAAGGCACGTTTTTATACTCGTTGAAAAAAAATAGGATTATCGTAATTCATGGACATTCCAAGAACAATTTTGCATATCGTCGGCACAACAGCAGGTTAGTCAGACATACTTAGAAATTAAGTGTCAATGTTATAAATAAACAACATTTTTTATCGAGTGCATTTACAAAAATGCATTTCTGAAATTTTTCAAATTCTTTAAAGAATATTTTTATTTCCAAATAACATAAGTTTTTTGGAATTTGCAAATACTTTACATATTTTGCACATTATTACATATAAAAATGTCGGTGATAATATTTATTATAAAAATTTGATATTTTATCAATGCAAGAGGTTATTAGATATTTCATTTTCAAACTTGTAATAAAGAGAAGCAGAAAGAATATTTGATTACATTGTTGCACATGCAAATGAAAATAAATATTTTTGATCACAGATGGTTTCATCCTAACATATCAGGATTAGAGGCAGAACGTTTATTAATGGAACGAGGTTATGATAGTTCCTTTCTAGCACGTCCAAGTTCATCAAATCCTGGTGATTTCACGTTATCCGTAAGGTAAATTCAAGCATTATACTTTTGTTACATTTAGATGATAAAATATAAAGTATGCATTATTAATAATTGATATCATTAATTATATTCATAGACGCAATGGTGAAGTGACTCATATTAAAATACAAAACACAGGAGACTTTTATGATCTTTACGGAGGTGAAAAGTTTGCAACATTGTCAGAACTCGTACAATTTTACATGGAAAATGGTGGTCAGCTACGTAAAAAGAATGGAGAGATAATAGAGTTGAAATATCCTTTGAATTGTGCTGATCCAACGACTGAAAGGTATTGTATAACAAAATATGATAAAAGGTGTAATTCCTTTCTAAACTGCAATTTAATATGTTGGTATAAAAATCTTCTATTATTACTTTAAATGCGCACATATAGCATGGTATGTTAATAGTAAAATATGGGTAAAGGTGGTTCCATGGCCATTTATCAGCAAAGGAAGCAGAACGTTTGATGATGGAAAGGGGAAAAAATGGATCATTTCTAGTTCGTGAATCACAGAGTAAACCTGGGGATTTTGTATTGTCTGTTCGTACTGATGACCGTGTTACACATGTTATGATACGATCACAGGTTAATTATATTTATTATAATTTATATTTCATTTCATTGGACTGTTCGTAATTAATAAAATTTGTATATTTCACAGGATAATAAATACGACGTGGGAGGAGGAGATAAATTTGATAGTCTCAGCGATCTTATAGAACATTATAAACGAAATCCAATGGTTGAAACAAGTGGAAGTGTTGTTCATCTTCGGTAACAATATTTGTGTTACTATTATCATGCTGTACATTTACAATTTAAAAAAATAATAATTTTAATGTTCATTTTCTCTTTTTAGACAACCATTCAATGCAACTCGTATAAACGCCAGCGGAATTGAAAGTAGAGTAAGGCAGTTACACAAAGAGAATGGTTGTTCTAACGGATTATTATGTCGAAATGGAGCAACAGATACTAACGAAGGCAGTACAGGTCGTGGTAAAGGAAAAGCAGGATTTTGGGAAGAATTTGAATCATTGCAACAACTAGAATGTCGTCATTTGTTTTCCAGGAAAGAAGGTTTAAGATTAGAAAATCGAGCGAAAAATCGATACAAAAATATTTTACCGTGTAAGATTATATGTTTGTATATACGTCATTTTAAAAGATATTTTTTGTTTCTATAAATTGTTTATTATATAATTAATTACAGTTGATCATACGAGAGTACACTTGAAAGATGTAGATCCTAATGTACCTGGATCAGATTATATTAATGCTAATTATATCAGGGTATAATTTATTTATCACATCAATATTTTTTATATATTAATTTTAAATCTGTTATATTTAATAAGTATTGTATTTACAGAATGAAGAAGCCGATGGAGCAGTACCTGGTGTTAGTGGAAATGAGGTTGGTCAGTTTAATAAATGTTATATTGCTACGCAAGGCTGTCTTCCAAACACTATTGGAGACTTCTGGCACATGGTGTATCAAGAAAACACTCGAGTAATCGTTATGACTACGAAAGAAATGGAAAGAGGGAAAGTAAGCTAAAAAAATACATTTTTTTATATCAAATAGTAATATGAATGCAGTTAACGATCCATGCATCATTGCTTTTCAGAATAAATGCGCTCGGTATTGGCCTGAAAAAGGAGAAATAGCAGAATATGGAGGCACATGGAAAGTTCATGCTCTTTCTTGTACCGAAACAGCTGATTATACTTTACGTGAATTTTTATTACAAGGAAACAAACCCAATTTCATGGTTGCTAGAAGGATATACCATTACCATTTTCAAGTTATTATCTTTTTTTCATTGATTATAGTTCATAAAAGATTATCTATTATATTGATAACATTTTCAAATTATTTTATAGGCTTGGCCCGACCATGGTGTACCATCGGATCCTGGTTGCGTTTTAAACTTTCTTCACGATGTTAATGCTAGACAAGAATTACTAGCTGCTGCTGTTACACCAAATACTCCAAATACAGCACCAACCATGGGCCCAATTCTTGTTCACTGTAGCGCTGGAATAGGAAGGACTGGAACTTTTATTGTTATTGATATGATTTTGGATCAAATTAAACGCTATGGTAATTATTTTTTATCTAATAATATTCTAGTTTTATTCTCTACATAAAAGAAAAGATATATTAATATTATTAATCGTGTTAGGTCTTGATTGTGAGATTGATATTCAACGAACTATTCAAAGAGTACGCTCTCAAAGATCTGGTATGGTACAGACTGAAGCACAATATAAATTTGTTTATCTCGCAGTTTTACATTACATTGAGACTGTATCTCAAAGAATGCAAGCTGAACAGGTAGGAATAAAAATATTATATATTTTCTAACAATCCATTACCATCTTTTAATTTAAATAACGTTTCTTTTTTCATAGAAATCATTACAGTTGGGTCGTGAATATACTAATATTCGATTACGGCGGTACTGAAAAATGATATTGCATAACGAATAGACATGAAGGAATGAGTTGCGGGAAGCTGCTCAAATCTATGTTCTCGTCACAGAAAATTAAATGTTTAAAAAGTTAGACGACTTTCACTGATATAACTTCTATCTCAGTTCGCTTATTGACATTATCAAGCAATTAAACCGATTATAATGTGAGAGATGTTGAAACTGAGAAATTGAAATGAAGAAACTGAGAAACTGAGAAAGCATTGTTATCAGGGAAGATAAAGAAGAAGAAGAAGAAAAAAGTGAACGTAACAAAGATGATAATTTATTTCATTACCTAGCTCGGGTCAAAGAGCGAAACTCTCAATCAACAAAAAGAGATTAAGACTACCAAGATTCTATATCTCGGATTAAAATAAAATAAAGAAAACAAAAGAAGAAACACAATTTTTAAATAATTAACATATATATATATACATAGATAAAAGATTGGACAAAGTAATTCGTAGCTTGATGACGCGATAAATGATAGATATATTCGAATGAAGCCTGTTATATATAAATATATTCAAATCAAGTCACTTATGTATACATTTTTCTAATAGTACAAAACACAAGAGGTATTCGATTTAATACACGAATGGAAGGATATAGAAACGATAATCTTGTACACATATCTTATAATCTTTGACACACAAAAATAAGATACTGAAAACGATCTTTCAAATTTAACAAAAAGAGAACTAACTAGACAAAAAAAAATAAACACATAGAAATATTGCTATGAATTACAAAATTGTATGTATGTATGTACGTGTATATATATATATATATATATACATATATATGTGCATACTCACATGCACTCAAGTACTTATAGATAAACTATGTGTTAAAACATTCGAATTTTCACATAAAAGTTCTTAAAAAAAAAAAAAAAATATATATACTTGTGAACTTCTTCACTTACTTAAAAAAAGGGATTAGAAAGAAACGAGCTTATTCTTAGTCTAATGATGAATATTTTCTGAAGCTAAGGAAATAAGTACAGAAGCTTATATATATATATATATGGTTTATATGGTTGTTTAATTATATTTTAAAATATGAAAATGTTCTAATTTGCAATAAGCGCTATTTGTATCATATTCAAAAAGCGCGCAATTTTGTCCAGTGTTGCCAACTTAGTTTTTGTTTATTAAATTTTGAAAAATATTTGTTTAGTTGGTATTAGTGAATGTAAATAAGTTACTTTTTTTATTGCTTGTATAATAATATTTTAATTTTTATAATTAATTAATTATTTTATAAAGTATGCATATACTTATGCGTGTATATGTATATTTTATTTATTTGACATTACGATATAAGTTAAATGGAATAGTTACATAAGCACGGGCAATATACATAATCCTGTCAAGGATAATAATACCATCCTATGCAGGAAGAAAATAATCAGATTAGTAAAAATATAAATTAGCATTGCATAAACAAAACAAATTCGATCAAAATTAAGTGTGTCATTAAATATATATATGATATTTGAAACAGCAAACAACTTCACCAGATATTTTAATATAAATATATAATATTAAGAGAATAATTGAATGTACATTTGTTAACAATTTGGTGAATCTCAAATTTATTATTGAAAATTTTCGAATGTGTTAACTTTGTAAATTAATTGATCATTTACATAAGATAAGTAATGAACACTGTATCTTTTTCAAATGATAAGTAAATGAAGGCAGTTACAAGTATTAATTTCATATACATACATATATATATATATATTAAAAGAAAAGAAAAAAGACAAATCTTAAAGGTTTTTGTGAGCGTAAAGTTTTACAAAATCCACTTACTCTCGCATAATAACTAAGATAAATTGTTTATTATTATTTTCATCGTATTATGGTTAGATATACTTTTTATTATTATGACTGTATTATAGATATTTTTTAATAATTGTTAGGATTGATTTTTTATCATTAACTTTATAACAGGACAGAACATAAAGATGTGATACATCGTTCAAATATCTTTTATCGCTTAACATCTATGAACTTATAAATACATTATACGCACATATGACAATGCCGCTTAAGAATCATAATTTTCTTATTTGATTTATCGTACTTGAGTGTATGTTCGCCAAAAGTTTTAAATATGCATTCTATAGAATAAATATACGCTTTCTTTAATAGTTGTTAAGATATTAACGTCGGAAACAAATTCTTGGTAATATATGTAAACATTTGATAGATCCTATCTTAATCTAAACATTGTAAACAAAAATTTAAATATAGGAATTATCATTTTTTATAATTCCAATATTAGTAACCAATTATTATTGATTCTAAATTATAAATGTATAATATAACTTGATAGTTCAACGAATGAATATTTGTACATTTTAAATTTGTTTATGCGTTATATTAAAAACACAAAAATGTACATTTATATACTTATTAGTTATAATCTTTATAGTTTTATTTTTTAATGCAATAACACGCTTTCTTATCTTTTTTTATTAATGCATTGTGTAGCTATACATATACATATATAAATATATATTTTTAAGTTATTCGATGAAATTAAATTAACAAAATTTATATTTTAAATGAAAATGATTGTATCATTTTATAAAATATTTTATAAATTCTAATTGTCGATGCTGTAATATGTTGTAGTATGTATACGTCATTATAAGTAATGTCAAATTCACGATCATGTAAATTTGTATACAAGAGAATTTATATGAAACAAAAATATGATTCGTAAGCAAGTTGTTTCTTCACAAAAATTAAATAATATTAGAAAAATGAGAAAAAACACTAAATCTCCTTCTTTAATTAGATTAGACGAACTCTTTTATTAGATGAAGTACATTTATTTAAAATTGTAGAATAAAATGACGAATATATGAATGTAAATAAAGAGAAGAAGTTTTTAATTATTAAAACCTAATATTGGTTGAAAATAAATATCTAGAATAAAATAAGTAAAATGTTGAGATTGATAGAAAATATAATAATATATTTTATTTAAATAATGTTATTGTACATACAAAAAAATGTCGAATGTTAATAATTTAATATTTTTAATTAATATATTAATACCAATTATCATATATTCTCAACTATAATACGTATTATTTGCAATTTAATGTTCTGATACTACTTCCTGTTAGTTCAATTGTAGGTAGCATGTGAGTAGCATGGTAAAATATGTTAGAGAGGTTAGGTAACCTACACGCTGTTTACATTCATAGTGCATCGTCCATCGTGCGTGGTGTTTATTATTATTTAATATTGTAAATCCGAATAGTTTAATTTATAAACAAATATGAGACGTTTATCAGAAGAAAGAACAAAGCTTGTGCTTGAAAAATTAAAAAAATAGTAAGTTTTCTACAAGTATTTTTTTAAAATTGTTAAAATTTACCATGAATTACATAGAGGTTATTTTATTTTACAGTATTGGAGAAAATATAAAAAATTTAATAGACAGACCAGACGGCATGTATTGTTTTCGTGAAAAGAAGGATAGAGTGTATTATGTTTCAGAAAAGATTTTAAAATTAGCTAATACGATTAATCCAGATAATTTAGTTAGTTTAGGTATTTGTCTTGGAAAGTTCACCAAGTCTGGCAAATTTCAATTACATATAACTGCTTTACATTATCTTGCTCCGTACGCTCAAGTAAGTTTGAATAAAAATAATAAAGCATTTATCTTCTTACAGTTAATAATTATTAATTTTTGCATTCTATTTCAAGCATAAACTTTGGGTTAAATCTTCTGCGGAACAACAATTTTTATATGGACATCACGTCTTAAAATCTGGATTGGGACGTATAACAGAAAATACAGGACAATATCAAGGTGTAGTCGTTTATTCTATGAACGATGTACCTCTGGGATTTGGTGTGATGGCTAAAAGCACGTTGGATTGTAAAAATGCAGATCCTGTGGCAACAATCTGCTTTCATCAAGCAGATATTGGAGAATATCTTCGATCCGAGGATACATTATTATAATTTCAAGGTTTCTAGATATCATTTCATTGTATATAAATTTTAAGATGTTATATTTATATTTTATATAAAATGAATAAGTAAAACAATTGAAAGTATAGTTAAAACTGTCAAAATTTTCTGTAATTATCATTTTATTCAGACATTGTATACATTCATTTATAAGATAGAAATAACTACACATTCATTCCGTTATGTTTTGATTTATAAAACTGCATTGTGTGTTACATTCGTCATGACTTGCAACAGTTGTAAAAGTACAGAAGATGAACAATTATTCACGTTAGAAGTATTTGTAAATGACGTTACTCTTTACATTGATAAATTACCAAAAAAAGAGTTAACTAATTTAGGAATAGATTTGAAATTCATTGATTTTCCTCTAATTAGAATATTTCAAAATGAATACGAATTAACTAAAACAGAAAAGTCAAAAGAAATTCGTAGTGATGCCAAATGCCGTATTATTAATTTTAATTGTGGACAAACGCATTTATTTCCAAGGATTCCAAGCGAGTTGATAAATGCAATGAGATCTTCTAAGTTGACTTTAGATGTTTATAAAATAAAAGGTATATCTATATGTCCATACCAAATCCTAAAAGGTCCTTTAGCCGAAGCAGAAATTCCTTTGTATGGATGTTTATGCAATCAAGTTACAATGGCGACGAATGATACTAATTACATGCCAAAACCATATGTTATTAAAAATAAATTTGTTCTTTTAAATGAAGAACGTATGATGTGTGGCATGATATCTCTTTTTTTAAGACTTCAATGTATTGGTAAATATAGTACTGTAGAATTTGCAATTGATGAAAAAACATTGTTATTTAAAAATCAAAATTTTCCTGATGAATTTCGATGTGCAAGAGTACCAATTTATGATGAAGTTTTAATAAGAGCACAAGAAAGAGAAAACAAAATTTGTTTTCCTGATGAAAAACTTAAACCAAATGAAATAAATTTACCACCTAATTCTAATTTCATTATTGATTTGACTCCAATTTGTACGATGTTGGCAGAACGAGATAAACTTCCTAAAGATCTTTTCAGCTCGTTAAAAACTCAATATATTGATAAATATAATCAAATTAACGATAAGGAAGAAAAAGACAACCCTTGGCCTTCCGAAAAATTTATTATAGATACTTCTACTTCTAATATACATATAAGATCACACTTAGGTAATAAACCTTGTTATTCTGTTGGTTGTTCTGGTGGACTTTGCATTGGAGGAAAATCAACGTGGGAAAATGCATAATATCTGTAGGTGATATAAAATATCTTCTTCTTCTTCTTCATCTTTTTATTAGGGCTTTGTCCTGTTATATATATAAAATATCTATTATTTAATAATAAATGTTTTATACACTTATAAATTATTTCTATCAACTTATTACATTTTTAAATTTGGCGCGAAAAGAATTAGAATTTATGTGTGCGATGATTGGTTGTAGATAAATAGCGCTAAGCACATACGTGGCGGATTATTCAACTAATTCGAATCTGAGGTGTAGTTTAAATTATACGGAACAAAAACATAAGAAAAAATGTCAAACTGTACTAATGCTTGCATGTATCCAAAAAAACAATATGGAATAAAAGACAAGTATTATTGTGCTGTTCTCTACAAAAATTAGACAAACGCCATAGTGTCTTTTGGGTCTTGAATATGGATAGAGCAATTTTTAGAACGTATTTCACATATGTTTTCCCTGTGGTGGATATTTGTAAATGGTTGACTTACAAAGATGGTATAAAATTACAAATGATTACATATCTTTTTCAAATTTGTTTAACAAATTGTATACAATATTTAATTTATGTTTTTCAGACACCTGCCTCAAACGCAGAGAATTTTCAATAAGACTTGTAAAAGGTGTATACCTGAGGTATCTGACTTTTGAATTTCCTAATCATCTTAGAGCGATTATTTTAAAAGAAAAACCTGTAGCGATTAATATTGGAGCTATTTACAATGTGCCGTAAGCAGTGTTTTATACTTTTATTAATGAAAGTGTACTTAATATTAAAAAAAGAAAATATTTCAGACCGAAGAATGGTGATATGTCAAAAACCTGTGAAGAAAGGGAATTAATCTTCGATATAGATGCTTCTGACTATAACGATGTCAGAACATGCTGTCAAAATAAAGAAATCTGTAAAAGGTGTTGGAAATATGTTGTTATTGCCTGTAAAATATTAAATAGGCATTTAATAGGTCAGTATGCATGCAGTAGTAGCATTAAGTAAAATATACTTTGAGATTTGTTTATTAATTCTTTTTTTAATAGATTTTTTGGGATATAAAAAGATACTATGGATCTTTTCTGGCAGAAGAGGAATACATTGTTGGGTTTGTGATAAAGAAGCTAGGAAATTGTATCCACGTGGTCGGTGTGCAATTATAACTTTCATGAAACACCAGTTATTAAAGTGTGTACTTAAGGATGACCAATTTTGGCTAAGAAAATTGAATTATTACGATAGGTATCGTAGTTATTTGTTATGTTTACCTCTATCATATTTATAATAATTTTAATAATATAATATTTTATTTTATGTCACAAACACAGATGCATGCTTTCATTTATAGAACCTGAAT
This sequence comes from Polistes dominula, assembly GCF_049000335.1. Taxonomy (NCBI): domain Eukaryota; kingdom Metazoa; phylum Arthropoda; class Insecta; order Hymenoptera; family Vespidae; genus Polistes; species Polistes dominula. The sequence continues at coordinate 3,202,793 of NW_028300880.1, read as the reverse complement.
TTGTACCTCTATGCATCATAGATCAAAATCTACTTGGTACAGAGGAAGGTATGAATTATTTCTTGGCTTTACTTCCTGATCCGGCGCAGGAAGATGTTAAAAAAATATTTCAAGAAAAAACAACAAGCCTTGATAGATGGAATGTATTTATTGAATATCATAAATTAGTGATTAATTCTGTACGTATGATTACAATTATTTGACTTATAAAAATGATCATTTATGTATGTATAAAATTATTAAAATTATACTTTTATATATATTTTTTTTAGCAACTAGAGTATTGGAAAAATCTGGCAGAATATGTAGATCATGTAAAATTACATTATTGCAGTCCCAGGTTTGACATCAATGTAACAAAAGATGACAGACATCTATTGAGGTGTCCATTTTCTACACATTATGAAACAGGAAAAATTGCTTTGCCATTTGATATCACTCAAATTGAAGAGTTTGATCCAACAACTTCTCCTACAATAAATCAGATAGTGGCAGAAGTAAATTTTATACGTCAAAAACAATCGTATGAAGACAATTTACGCTTCAAAATTGATTACAATAAGACTTCTTTAAAGTATCCTATAATTATTTTTCGTAAATTTATAGAAGAAGTAATTTCAGAGTAATATTACATTGAAAATTATTTTTGTACCATTATGGGATAGAAGTTATGTCTATTGTTATGAATTATAATATATTTTATATAAATTTATATTAATGTTTGTATTTTGTAGCTTATATTAATTTGGTATGAGTATTACCGACATAAGGTAATATACCGACCAGTTTAGTTTCGTAGTTCGTATTATGTCCACACTTAAGTCCTAAAGTCGCGCTTTGAAAGAAAGGAGTAGTGAACAGCTTTAAATGTACGATTAAATAATAGTAACAAGATTCAGTTTAAAAAAACATTACATTTATATTTTATATAAAATATATTAGTTGATAATATTTATACAAACATAAATGAAAAACTCTAAATAGTTTGAAAGTTTCTAATTTGTGTTAAAAAACTGTTCTTTTTTGGTTAAAAAATTATTAATGGCGAATTAAAAAAAAAAAAAATTGTATCGGCAGATAATTGGGAATATTTCGATGCGTGCGCATCATTGAGGTTATGTGAGACTCGTGACGTTTGCACAGTATTCGTACGCGTTCTTTACTATTTAATTATCGCTTTATTTCGTGTAGTTTGACATCATAATGAATTTTATTTTCTAATTGAATGATCCTTAAAAAGTTAGTGTCAATAATCAATTAGAAAATCGATAGATTTAGTAAAATTTTTATTTTTTTTTGCCAATTCACGAGAAGAATATTTGCACGAAAGGATCATCCATTATCTCTAAACGAATGTAAGTTTGCATGAACATAAGACTTTAGTTATCAAGATTATAATAGTTCAGTGTTATTTAAATAAAGTATTATAAAAATCTGTGATACTGTGAGCTTAATCAATGATATCGAATTTAATTCGATTTTAATTTAATTAACTTATAATTAACATTTCTATTAATTTTCTATTGTTATTGTATTCTACAAGTTTATGAAATTATAATAACACAATACATCAATTAAGATAATTTATAGTTAACTTAAAAATAAACGATATTATTGTAATCGTAAGTGTCATATTATGTGTCACTGGGATGTACAGTGTTTTCTTTTTTGTTAAAGACTTTCGGAGTTTCTTCTGTTGTAACTATATTTAAATTAAAAATGCTTCTTAAGATATCATTGAGTATAGCACATAGAAACGTGCAATCTGTAATCCACGTTGATACATTGATACATAAGAATACTTTAAATATTGTTTGCAAAAAGATAGGTGTCCATAGTATTATACCAATTATTAAAGATACTTTAATTGTTCTTATTAATTTATCAACTTGTAATGATTCTTTCAATATGCTGTCATATATTTGAACATGATTGCACCTGTACTTTGTTTCTTTATTATTGTACTCCGTATTTAAAAAAGAATTATGAGAAGTATTGTAATTAATTGTATTTTTTTCTTTTAGTTTGCTCAACACATTTTGACAAATAAATTGACTGCGTACTTGTAGAACGGATGACAAGATAATTGGTAAGAAATATATTATAAACATAAGTGCAAAAAAATACAACCTTACAAATTTAATTGGTATAATGCATTTATCCATGGTACACGTGGCAGTAATTTCAAACAATTTGTCAACATCTTCATAATTTTCATTAACAAGTGTTGTCATTTCTGTCGTAGAATCATTACTTTCAATATTATAATATCGTTGTCCACTTCTTTTAGTTTTGGTTCCTTTCTTTTTATTTGTTATAGTAGTACTATTTTTTATTCGTGAAACAATATCTAAAAGAATTTGTTCCTTAGTTAATAACAAAGTTTCTTCCGCTCTATTTCTATCATTTACTAACGAGTTAGTTTCATTTTTATTATCTTTAAGATCATTATCATGAGATAAGTTATTATTCATTTTATTTTTGTCAAATACATTGAAAGGAATCAAAGAAGTGTTCAATGGTAGTAGCAATTTTGTAATTTGTTCTTCGAATCTCTCATCTTCCATTTGAAAATTATTTTCATGTTCGACAATAATATCAGACCAATTATAAGAATTTAAATTGTCTACTGTTACCCATTCCTTAGAATTTGTTTCAGGATTAGTCTTGTTATTTATATCTATGTTGTTTTCTATGGGTAATAAGTTTTTATTCTCCAAATCATTTGTATTATTTAATGCTGAATTCATAATATTATATATTTTGGAGATTATTTCATTTTCTGTTACGTTAAGATCAAACAATTGTATCGAACTTAAATTACTGACATAATCATTGTAAACTGGTATTGAAATAGTTGAATATTCTTGAGAAACTTTACGTTTCGTATCTTCATTTGTTTCTAAACAATTATGAAAAGAAAAAGGAGATTCGTACATGCAATTAACATTTTCATTTTGCAACATTATTCCAATGTTTTGATAATCAGCAAAATATAAAATTCCAGTAGTAACAATTGGTATCAACCATTGACTCAATACACTCATTCCAACAATACCTTTATTTGTTGTTGAGATGTTTTTTAATTTTGTATCATGAAAAAATTGTGGAATCATTTCTTTCATTTTCATAGTAGTTGTATTTTTGTATATATCTTTTGATTTTATTAATTCTTCATTTGTAGAACTCGTATCATTTATTTCTATAATTTCAATGTTATGTTGTTCAGAATAATTAATATTATCAGACATTTTTATTGGATTTTCTTCCATTTTTATTTCTGATTGGAAATAATTGTTATATTTATCACTGATAAATGTAGCACTTAAATTACATTGTATAGACAATATTATTAATGATATAAATGCATTTGTAAAAGGCATTAGGAACATAGCATTGTGCATTAATAGATTTTTAATATTGCATATCGTTAAATCAGAATAATTTATGTCAGTTAAATTATATGTATCATAAAATTGCAAAAATGTGTCTGAATATTTATCTTTAATATTTATATTTAACATTCTTTTACTTTTATAAAAATAATTAGTACTGACATTCATATCTGCATGATTTATGAGTAATAATATTGCTGTAACTACTGAATTTAATATGTCAGATGTTGACAAAATATAAAATGAAGATACCTTTTGACACTTAAACTTCTTTTTAATAAGAATCACTAATATAATAAAATTGAAGAACAGTAGCACGTATCCTGCTATGGCAATTGTTATCATATTCATTTTGTCACTCTATCAAAACTATATTTTTTATACAGTTAAATTGTTCTTGAAAAATAATTGTTTATTGCGTATAAAACTGTTGGTTGGTTACTGTCAGGAAAAGAATTTCTAGACTGTAACTAACTTGTTCAACTACTGTTAGAGTAATTGCATGTGGGTGACGAATATGAGGGTCTGATATTAGATAATACATTGAAGCAAAGATATGATGTTCGTAATAAATAGCATATTTTTAACTAAAAATAATTTCTATGGTGTAAAATACAATATTAGAATTATATGTTTAAATTGTACCATGGAAATGCAATACAATTAACAATTGTTTTATTAAGTATAATATTAATATATTATTTGATTTGTTTTCAGTACTTGATTCATCATGTCTATTCGTCGGAGAACTGATCCTTTTATAGTTCAACGTATATGGGATGCCATCAAAATAACAGTGCATCAAAGAAGTTTACCCAGCAATGAACGCATGGTACGACACTTGTCACGTGTTTATGGAATTACTGAACAACAAGCTCAAGAAGAATTGAACAAAGCTGTCGAAGATAAACTTGTTATCTTAAAAAAAGTTCCATCGAAGACAGGAATAGAACAAGAAAGTTACAGATTACCAATAGAACCACCAGAAAAAACTGATCACGATTGGTATTGCTATAAATGTCAAAAAGCTGGCTTGGTAGAATGCTGCCAAAAATGTTATAGAGTATATCATTCAAATTGTCATGTGCCTACAAATCCAAAAGTAAAAATGTGCGATTTTTGTGAGGTGAATATCAAAACAAAATCTTAATATCATATTTTTAGATAAAACATTTTTTAATATACAATTAATAAACATAAATGTAAATATGTTTTCAGAAATTAGAAACCGACACATATTCAGACAAATCTGATCTCAATCATATACTTACTTTCACGTGTGGTCATTTAAAAGCAAAGTTACCACTAGAAATAACAAATCGTACTATAGTGTTTAATAACGATCTCATTGATATGCCAACAAGTAACTTTTCTGGACCTACTTGGATAAGTGAAGGTGAAGATGCATGGCGTCCTGGTTTTCTTATCAAAAATCATATGGATTTGGCTATTATGGATTCTAAAATAAACAAAAAAGAGTACAAAAATTTAACAGAGTTTCAAGCAGATGCACACAATATTCTTCATAATATTCTGTTATATCATGGAGGTAAAATATTAGAGTTATATGTTATATAACATAAAAAGTTATGTATATTATGTATTTTAATATATATTTTATGAAATGTTCTAGCTCACAGTATAATTGGAGAAATGGGCAACACAATGTATCAAGATTGCTGTTACGATCTTCAAGAAATTCGTCGGTGTGCAGACTGTTACCGAATATCAAATGAGAAATCGGAGAAAATGTGGTTCTGTATACCATGCAACCCACCGCATGAACTTGTTTATGCTAAACAAAAAGGATATCCTTACTGGCCAGCTAAAGTTATGCAAATTAATGGCAATGTCTACGATGTTCGATTCTTTGGAGGACATCACATGCGGGCTAACATAGAGAAAGTTTTTATTCGGCCAATTAGTGTCAGCTTACTATCTTTACAGGTAAATATATTCGTTGTTATGTTCTGGGATTGTACACGCGAGAACTGTTACGCGACCACTTTGAAAATTCTCGGTTTAGGTTACATCCAGTTAACAGTTTATTGTATCACTGACTTGATAGGAGAGAACAGTTGAGAAAAAACTAATTTAAAAAAATTGTTGTTGCACTTAGATATATAACTATCTTAACAACGAATTCTTGCATAGCCTTGAGTGGGGCAAGTGGAAAGAAATGAAAGGTAATATGCCTATAAGAAAACACAAATAGAAAATGCGAGTAATTCTCCTATCATTGCACTTCAATTTTAATTTTGCAATGATCTATTTCATATCATTTACTATTTATTATTTCATAGATAAAGAGATCGACAGCGTGGAACAGAGCATTCGAAGAATTGAAACATCATCAACACTTACTACAAATGTCCGGGAAGGTTGTAGAAGAAATAGATATGAGTGACTATGAGGGACCCAAAGCTGCTAAAATTGGACGCACAGACACAGGAAGTTTGAAAGAAACTTCTCTCAAAAGTAATCTATCTAAACCGATTATAAAAGATTTAAGAGTTAAAGTTGAACGTCTAAGTACTGATGGTCATGCAGACTTAATGGCGTCTCGAGAGACAACGGGAAATAAATCTCCAAAAAGTAAAGCTGGAAGCGAAGAAAGAACGGTACCACGTTTAGCAGTGGCAGAGGATGAACCCACAAGAGAAATATCCAGTACGTGTCCACAAGGTTTAAAAAAGGAAGGATCCCAAGAAGATATGGTAACATCTAGTTCTCAAGAACCAAGATCCAAATGTGTTCTCGTGCAAACGGAACAAATTCAAACAGAAGTTATACCAGCGAAGGTATAACATTAAAATGTGCAATAATATAATAATACATATTTTAAAATATATTTTTATTTGTTATATATAAAACATTACAGATTAAAAGGGAACGTAGGACATCCGAACAACCTATAACAACAGCATTAGAAAAACTACGAAGAGAATTGGAACTCGATAAATGCAGAGAGATGGAGAGACTTCAAGCAGAACACGCTAAAGAGTTGAGACAACTAACTGATAGACATCAACAGATTATATCCGAAATTAAAAAGAAACAATGGGTATTTATTTTGCACATATATATGAACTGATGTTTATAATATTTATAAATAGAAAATTAATAATATATTATGTATGGTATGTTTTCATTGCAGTGTTATAATTGTGAAGCAGAAGCAATATATCATTGCTGTTGGAATACAGCTTATTGTAGTACAGATTGTCAACAAGTTCATTGGCAACGTGAACACAAAAGAGTTTGTCGGCGTAAACGCTAATTAATTATAAGGTGCAATAAAAATCTTATATAATAATATGATTTCATTATAGAATAAGAAACATAAAAAACTCTAGTTTTCTTCTTTTCTTTTTGTATTTTATTTTTGAAGAAAAGAAAAAGAAAAAAAATATAGTAATGTATATATTCTTAACACCACAATTTATCGTTTCTTTCTAGAGATTTCTTAGATGAAAGTATTTTTTAAGTAGAAATTTATTCTTTTCAATCGTGTTATATAATACTAAATAATGTAATTTATTAAATGTTTTTTTTAGTTATTAATAATCATTAATTTATATAATTGTGTTTTATACTAAAGAACATATACGATTATTAATTTCAAATTAAAAACACACATATGATTAATGATTTTACAGAAATGTTGATGTATCAAAGAAAGTTTTTAATTATAAAATGAACAAATTACTTATACTTTCATTTAAGTATTTAATCTAATAGATAATCTATTATATAGATTTACTGTTTTGTTTGTTTATATATGAATATTTCTTATATTATTATCTTAACAATTCTGACATCACACAATATTAAGTAATTAATAAGTATATTTAATAAGTCACAAGGTTTGTGAATAAAAATAATTAATGATACTTTAATCAAGTTAAAAAAAAAATAGTATGTGCGCACAAAAGCAAATTTACAACATACTAGTCCAATATTTTTACTCATTCCACACTGCTTCATACTTAATAATTTTGTTAGTAAATATAAATCATTCTTAGGAAGTTCTTTTATTTAATTTTATTTTATTAATATAACTTCTACATTTGTATGAATAATCATTGAATTTATATATTAGAGTTTAGGTTGAATAAATAAATAAATTACAAAATTGTAGATCTTAATTATACAAGACGTTATATATATATATATTTTTTTTCTTTTTTGAAATGATATTGAAAATACGATATATTCTAATAAAAATGTAAATGAATATTATTTTAAACAAATCATATTGAAAATATATATATAATATACATAGATATTATAAAATATATAGAGGAGTATATATTGATATATTAGATACGATTAAAAAGAATTTAGGTACTTTGAGTAGCTTTAACTTCTTTACCAACTACTTCTAAAGCCATTTGACCTTTTTCAGCAGTCTCCGTTACTTGCACATAACTTGTTGCATCTATGGTATTTAAGGAAAACTTTTCTAACAATTGTAATTCAGATGGATCCAATTTTTCTCCGAGTTGTCTCAAAGCACTTAGTACTTCAGCACGTAACCTATCAGCAACATCTTTATTTAATTTTCCAAGTTTATTATCTCGTTCTATTTGAGCAAGGCGTTCTCTAAGTTGATCAGGTTCACGTTTACCAAACATTCTAATTACTGCAGGTGTTTTAAAAGCTGCACTAATTGCTGCTTGAGTTGCCTGCATTGTACAAATTATATTAGATTCTATTTTACATATTGCATTATAATTTATTATATGAAATATTTTTATATATACCAATTGCATTGCTCCAAACTGATTGATTAGAGTCATATTTCCAGAAATCATTCTTTGTAATGATTCATTAAATTCACGTAGTTGTTCTATGGTTTCTTTTTCCGTTTCTTCATATTCCTCTTCAGTCATTTCATCTCTGAGAAAAAAAATTATTAATAATATAAATATATTTTATTTACTTATATATTATTCTCTTACTTGCATTCTTCAAGATCCTCTAATTGTTGCACTAATCTATCAAGTTGTTCTTCCAAATTTTGTTTCAATCTTTCAGTCTCCGCTTTACCGTGTGAGCTCATTATTTATATTATTATATATTTATGTATATATATATATATGTATTAACTTTTCCACTAATATTAAATAATATAAAATAATTGAATATATATAATATATATATTTATATTATTGTACTTTTATTTAGAAATTATTTAGAAATGAAGCAGTGTGTATTACAGTAATTATTTGTGTCCATATTGTTTATTCATTTAATTTAAATGAAACATTTTATGCATGTTCAAAACGAAGCATATACTATCTTAATATATTGTTGTTTTTTTTATGTATACATTATTTTATCTAAATTAAATATTATTATCTATTTTTTTTTTTTTTTTACAGAAACGCATCAATATCAGGTTATTACATCGGATTTGTTTACATCACACTGTAGATGTCGCTGATGTTCTTTGAGTATTTAAACAAAAAACGTAAGAAAGCGGGAAAGACAGATAACTCTTAAATGATAATAGAATATTGTTTAAAGAAGAATCAATAATATTTATAAATAAAATCAAGTGAGTAGAATTTGCTTGAATATATACAAAACAAAAAATATTTCTTGCGTAATGGCGTACTTGCAACGGAACTGATAGATCAAAATCATTAGTTAAGGAACAATTTGATCTCATTACTTTACTTAATCAAATTTATAAGAATAAAAAATTGTAAGCTTATATAAGATTCAAATATATAAAACACAGTACTTCGTATTTTTTTTAGCAAACGTAATCATGTTGTTCCTTGCTTATTTTCTGTTTTTATTTCTTTTCATTTCAAGTAAATATTTTACATTAGTTTTGCTCAACTTTTCTTAGTTTAAAAAATCATTTCTTCTAATTTATGAAGTATTATCTAAAGTAAATATTTGTTATATTTACAGATTTATCAAAAAGTTGGAGCAATGATATGCAACGTCATTTGTCAGCGGAGAAGTCTCAAGGATTCTTTTTGGCAGAAGCACTTTCAGATGTTCTCGTTAATCCAATGGGAACAATTCAAGATGATCGATCAATCATAAATAACATATTCGATCCGAATTTAATATCCGAAGATGTTACATTTGAGCTTTATACGAAAAACAATCCTGAAAAAGCATTTTTATTAAAAATGGATGATGTAACAGGATTAAAGGAATCTTCGTTTGATTCTGAAAATCCTACAAAGATACTCATTCATGGTTGGACTGACAGTACTAATACTTATTGGTTGCAAGATTTTAGACAAAATTACTTAACAGTTGGTAATTATAATGTCATTAGTGTCAACTGGTTTCCAGCATCGTTGAAAGAGTATTGGATTGCTGCTAAATTAACTCGCCAGGTTTGTTTGAAACTTATGAACTTTTATAGAAAATAAATCATTAGTTTTTACAATTCTTAATGGATGTATTTTTGATACAGGTTGGCAAGTACATAGCAGAAATGTTGGATTTTCTTGTCTTACAAGCGGGTCTCTCCTTGAACGATGTGCACATAGTAGGACATAGTTTAGGAGCTCACGTTGCTGGATTTGCTGGTATGGAAGTGTCTGGAACAATTGGAAGAATAACTGGCATGGATCCAGCTCGACCAGGTTTCGAATCTTCGAGTTTAAACGATTTAAGAATTCGTTTAGATTCTAGAGATGCCAAATTCGTGGATATCATACACACTTGTGCAGGAACGCTTGGTTTCATCAGATCAATTGGTCATGCTGATTTTTATCCGAATGGGGGAACGTTTAGACAACCTGGATGTCCCATCTTCTCAGCTCGTAAGTGATTAAATTAAAATTTTGAATACTTGTTTATATTTTTTTATTATAAATGTTAACTTATGGCTGTTGTTATCAGAATACTGCAGTCATGCTAGAGCTCACGATTTAATGGGCGAATCTATCATTAATCCGTTAGCATTCGGTGCTATTCAATGCAATAGTTGGATTGAATTTAAAGCAGGAAAATGCAAGAATAATTCGACCATGGTATTTATGGGGGAAAATGTTAATTGGAATGCTCGTGGTTCATTTTTCTTAGAAACCAACGCACAACCACCGTTTGGTAAAGGTGTTATTTGAAAAGGTATAAGAAACATCGAGAGAAGTGTTTATTTGTTAGGGTTGTACAAATGTATGTATATTTAATTAACATGTTTACAATTGTGGTACAGGGAACCACTGATTGGAAATTAATTCTTATTACGATTCATTGACAATTTGATCCTCTTCCGAAGGTTTTTCTATTTCATCTCCAAAACGCATCCTATATTTCCTACGAACGATCTCCCATTCAACGACGTTGTCAATTTTCGTCACTTGAATTAAAGATGATTGACTTTGAAAAGGACTCAAATTTAGTAAACCAAAATCAACGTCGTTCTTGTTGCGATCCGATGAAAGTATTTTATTATTCTATAAAAAGAAAGAAAATTTTCGTTAGATTCACCACACAACACCGTATAAAGTTGATTTATTTAAAACTTACTCGAAAAAATGAATTTTTGGATAGTGTACGATTCCTCATTAATCCATGCATCACGCTCATTTTCTTCATCTTATTTTTTTTTCTTTGTACACATTTTTACAAGATATATTATCCACGTGGAGAAGAGATTCAACGGCGAGGGAGCAGTTCGCGTTCTCGAAGAAAGAAAAGAGCAAACAAAGGTGAAATTTGTGTTATTATTATTCCTCGTATAAAATACTTACTTTTGCATTTTACGTATAAGTTTACTGAGTCCGTATTTCCATTCAATATCACTTTGCGATTGGATACTTTGATAAGTATCACTCATCATAGCAATTAGAAGATTGATCAGGACAATAACGGTGACCAGCATGTATAAAGAGAATGATACCTAAATAATAAACGTTTATTAAATTCAATTATTATTATATTATGATAAATAAGTCTTTAAAAAACAAATCATCAACCTTGAATAGATATATCGTCCATTTTGGTTGCAACTGTTGCCTCCCTGTAATTGTGAAATCGTCGGTATCCTTTTGCCCAAAGATCGCGAAGAAAAGATTTTCCGTAATTTCGATGGGATTGACTTTGACTGAAAAAAAATCAAATTTGTTATAGAATTGTTCCTCATTAACATGAATATTGTAAAGAGAAAGATTTCTCGCAACGATCCTATGTGTCTACTGATATCCTACGTTCCTAATTTCTTAATGATCTAAGCGTTGATTTGTCGCATAATGATTGATTGATTCATTTCCATCGTACTGATTGATTTCATTTTTTTTTGTTTAAGTTAAAGATCATTCATTCGTAATCGATTGATCGTTTCTAATAAACCTAAATAACATGCGATGATATGTGTAAGAATAAATGTTAATTAAATCGTAGTAAATACATAAGAGAAATATATTTATGAATTATAAACGTTTAAATGCATGAAAGTGATATTAAAAAATGTGAGCACAATGATCAATTAGCACAGCGTTGAGAACAGTATAACTACTTACATACATTTTATATAATAATTAGATAAATGTAGACACATCGCGTGTGCATGATGAAATGAAAATTCTTTTGAGTTCTTTGTGGGTTGAGGGCGGGCGGGGGAAGAGAAAGGGGGCATGAAAATTGAAGAATACCAGCTGACAAGCTTCGAAATTTCGCATGCCACATCGAGAGTAAATTACGCTACGTGAAATACTACAGGCAAGTTTGATACACTCATAATTGTTCAATGGCACGATCAGGGATGCATTCTAATTACGTGACCAATTTTAACAACGTTTCGTTCTTAAAATCACTTCTTGTGAGTAACGTCAGCACATTTTGCAGTGCATGCATTACTACTCATTACATTTTTATGCAGCCTCAATTCTACCTTCAAATACAAATAGAAATCGATTATAAAATTCATAACAGAGAGATAAAATAATATAAAATTGTGTATATATGTAGGATTACATATTACAATTTGACTAACCGTAACACATAACTTGAGGTGGTTCCCTAAGCAGACAGGTATTTCCATGGTAGCCTCTAAAATATGTTACACGTAATCGATTAGATCGTGGATCGACGTGGGATTAGGCGTAATGAAAACCGTACACCACTAATACAAATCGAGATCTAATCGTTTATTTGAAAAAAAAAGAAAATAAGATCTTAAGTCTTAAGTTCATACGAACGATAAAAAGTACAAATAATTATCTAGTCGATCAGAGATTAATTTAAAAGTTCCTCTTCAATTGATCAGGCATTTGGTAAACCAGAAGTTTCGTTTCTAGTTGGACCGGTTGATGATGGTTCCTCAAAGGCAGCTAAAAGATCCGTTTCTATAGCTTCTTTAGCTTCTTCGGCGACTTTCTCAACATTGTCACCATATAGATCACGATATTTTCGTCTGACAACGTCCCAGTCCACAACATTGTCGATTCTAATCGCATTGTTGAAAGATAGTTGACTTCCTAATGGACTCAAGTGTACCACAGACAAAGCCACGCTGTCCTTGTGCGTTACTTGTGTCTTCTTCACCTTTGAAAGCCACTTTGCACCCATTCTCGAACGTGGTGACATTCTGGTCCTTTGCAAGCCCATCATATGCATCAAGGATGGTCTTTGTTTTTTCGCCGCACGTTTTTTGCAGACTTTGAAGAAGTATGTTAGCCAAGTAGTTAAAAGATTTAGGGGTGACGGCGCCGTAGTTGTCCTATTTCGTCAAGAAAGATTATCAATTTTGGTGTAACAGTGTGCATCATTTAAGGAACGAATAAATGAATGAGTAAATGAATGTATGATTGAGAAATTCAACTAACGAAGCTTAGTTTAAACTCGCTATCGTTACCTGTGCATATTTCTAACGAGTTTGCTCAATCCGTATTTCCATTCGATATCAGATTGAGCTTGTATCCGTTGATAAGTGTCGCTCATCATGGCGATCAGGAGGTTTATCAATACGACCACCGATACCAACATGTAAATTCCGAAGGCGAGCTTGAATAGGACCGTGGTCCAATCGGGTTGATTAGGTTCGACTTTGAACTGCTCATGAGTTGTCTGTCCGAAGATGGCGAAGAATAATAATTCAACTGCTAGTATCGGGTTCATCCTGACTGGAAATACGTGCCAACAAAATATCTGATAAGACAAATCGACGCGAGAAATAAATAAGCTTATACATCATACAGATAATTTATAAAAAAAAACATTCTCTTGCATTGTTTACTCTCTGACATGTGTCATGCCAGTGCCGGCTAACAATTGTTTAAAATTATTTTGGTGATGATCGTTAGTCGTTCTAAGGACCTACGTTTTTGATTTTTTTTTTACGTCAATGCATTCACACACTATAGGCTCCTTTCGTTCCTGCCGAATACATGAGAAAAAATCAATCTGCACGTAACTTAGGACATGCATTATACGTCAAACAGATGAGATAAGACCTAAATTTCGTTTTTTTATTTTTTTTTAAGGATATGTTCCTGTGCCACATACAATGAAATGTCGAGTTAGTGTAGATGATTCGATGCAAACGATCTGAAACGCACGTTTTTGGCCATGCTGACTGAGTAGGACGCAATCCCAAACCCGTAAAAATAAAAGTGACATTTATTTGGTATAAATACAGGCACATGTAGGCTACGTAACGTAGACTTACTTAGCTTCTAAAATCATATAGTCGATCATCCTTCGAAAAGCTCGTTCACTCTCATTCCTTTTGTCTCTTTTTCTATCTCTCTCTCCTCTTCTTTTTTATTTTTTGTTTGTTTGTTTCTTAGTCAGCTACATAGACCTAAAATTATTATCTTAATTTTCACGCTCGCGAGAAATTACATTTATATAGGTGAGGTAGTCATCGTAGTTGGAACCATCGAAGGATTTGAAACAGTAGGTCCATAATCGTCCTCGTTATCATTATCATTGTCCTTGTCATCCTTATCTTTATCTTCTTCTTTTTCAGGCTCGTTTCCGGTCAAAGCAAGATACTTTTTCCTTATCGAGTCCCAATCAACGACACTCTCGATTCTGGTAGCACTGTTAAATGACAATTGACTTCCTAACGGACTCAAATGAACTACCGAAAGTGCCACACTGTCTTTAGGTCGAACCTGTCCCTTCTTGACTTTGGCCAACCACTTTGCACCCATCTTGGATCTTGGGGACAATCGACCGGTACGTTGAAGACCCATCATGTGCACCAGTGACGGTCGTTTGCGTTTAGCAGCACGTTGTTTGCATACCTTGATGAAGTACACGATCCAGGTTGTTAACAAGTTTAACGGGGATGGAGCTGTGGTAGTTCTGCAACATGGAAAGGTGTTGTCAATGTGTTCTAACGTTAGCAATCTCACTCAGTGGATTGTAAAGAAAATAAAAGATCTATATCATCGTTCTAGGCTAAATTTGATCAGGTAAATGAAACTAAAGATTTTAGTTGCGATAAGATAAAATATTAATTGAAATAATAAATAAAAATGTCAGGCTTACCTGTGCATATTACGGATCAATTTACTCAGACCGTATTTCCATTCAATATCTGACTGTGCCTGTATCCGTTGATAGGTGTCGCTCATCATGGCAATAAGAAGATTAATTAACACCACTACTGAGACCAACATGTACACGCCGAAGGTCAGCTTAAAGAGGACCGAGGTCCAGTCCGGCTGATTGGCCTCGACTTTGAGCTCGCTGTGTGTTGTTTGGCCGAAGACAGCGAAGAATAGATACTCGAAGGCAAGAATAGGACTCATCTTTACTGGAATTCGAGGTACACAGAGGCATCTTGATTTTCTTTATCTTTTCTTTTTGCAGTCTTTCTTTTTCGCTTGCTTTTTCGTGCCATGGCAGGCTGGTGGGGCTACTTGGTGGTACTCACTACGAATTGACTCGCGTGTTTTTTTTTTTTTTTATCATAACGAATACATACACACGAATGAACGAACGAACGAACAAACATGCTTCATGCTTTATTGTTTATACGGATTGTGGGGTCATGCTCGGGCTGAATATAACACGTTGAGTTCATGCCAAATTTTATATTGATTTTATTTTATTTTTTATTTTTTTTGTCCTGGATTTTTATATACTTTCTTCTTCTCTACGCATAGCATGCGTCACGTGTATTTATGTTATATATATATTTTTTTTTTCAGCTAAAATCGAAGATGCTTCAAGATGCAGAGATCCTTTTGAACACAGAGCCAGCCACACTTTCATCGAATCCCAATCGATTCTTTCGATTTTATGGTAAATCCCTTTTCTAGATGATCCTCACACTTCCTGCGTTTTTTTTTTTTGATAATGAAAAACGCGTGCCGGAATACACCACGATATATAGATACGTGTTTGGTATTGGTATTGCTGTGAGTGAAAGGATGCAACATGCAAATTATTAGATCATGTTTTTTTTTAACATCTGCATCATCCAAAAATCTCATTGATATGATAGTAGAGATGATGATTCTTGGCTTTTCAAAATGATTCAAAATTTATGTTAAATGCGATGAGAAATATGCATGCAAATAGTTTTTTTTTTTTATCATGAAATTGCCTTTTATCAATAATGTTCAACGTACCCAGTTTTTTAGTCAACAATTGGCCTTCGACAAAATCGAAGTTAGGTCGTAGTACAACACTTGGGAAAGAGGGTTTTTTAATTTTTTTTTTTTAAATATGGAATCGAACGTAAAGATAACGATAATTTTCGCATTTTAAAAAAAATTCCTTTCTCTTGCCATTTTCTTCTTTTTTGTTTTCATTATTATCTTTACAATTAATATAGTCGTAAAACGCGAGTTACGGTTCTTCGACGAAAAAAACGCGTAAAAACGTATTATATAGTTATAAAAAATACGGATGAACACAGAAAAAAATCGAGGGAAAGAAAAAGGGGTTAAAGAGAGACAGGGGTTTGATTGGTTGCAAGTAACACGGCACATAGAAAATTGGCGTTCCGACGACATGCCGACAGTGAATCATAGCTCTGAATTGTTTATCGTGATTTACATATAAAACGTACGCTGCGTTTCGGAAGTACTTTGTGTGTGTGTGTGTGTTTTATATTTTAAATAATAATAACAAGTTACAGTTCAAATTTTCCTGGTAAATAAATAAATGTTTTTGGTGATTTTGTGGCAGATTACAAAACATAGAAGGATAATCATGGAGTCCTGCGAAAGTATACAGAAAAAGAAGAAGAAGAAGAAGTAAACAAAAAATAAATGTTATTAACAAATTGTCCCTGTCCGAATCGCAGCGAAAATGCACGGATGGAAAAAGAAACACAGTTCTCGTCGATTTTGCAGAATATTTGCTGTTATCAGGCAGCACAGTCTTTGCAGGCAGCACACACACAGACATATGGCGTACATCGGTCAAGATGCACAATGCAGAAAACGGGACGACACTGACATCGAGCGTGTCCTGCATTCCAAATTTTGTTTTTGCGCACGTGCCACTTTGTTGCAGTTTTTTTTTTTAATATATTTTTTTTTTCATATTATCATTGTTCTCAATTTGCTGCTTTTGTCATTCCTGTCGATCTGTCAAAACTTACTCTCTCGGGAGTTATCGTCACAACATTCATTCTTTTTCCTGAAGCGGCCGAAGTGACGAGGATTCGCCGCCGCTGATGGCGTCTCCATATTCCATTCCGAAGTTATATTCACCGACAAATCTATCATTGTAATTTTGTTCCAATTACGCCATTGTCTCGTCTCAAACATCAACATTATTTCGACCACATTCCTATTATTTTCATTCGAACGTATAATAATTTGATTTAAGAGTTTTAATCAGTTTCATTAGTCACTGAAAAGTTTCATATAGTATATATATACCCTCCCTAGTTTAATTTTTTTTCCCCATTTGGTATATATATATATATATATATATATATATATATATACATACTTATAAATATATACACGAGTAAAGTATAGTAACATTTGCATATTTCACGTATCCGAGAAATCATCGATTGTTAATCGAACATGAAATTTTCTAAATAAAATAATTATCGTTATAAATCAAAGTGAACTACGAATTACCAGAAGAAGCACGGATGATCTGCTACAGAAAACAGTGTCTTTTGCTTCATAATAATTAATTGGACGTCAATGAGACGTACCAATGAGAAAAGCACTCGCTACGTCGTAGTAAAATAATTCTGTATTTTATATTTTTGTTTTTTGTTGTTGTTGTTGTATTAATCAATTAATTGGCCTTCAAGCAATTTTCATTTCTAAAATCTAAAACCTACGTTAACATCTACGGCCGCTCTACCATCTATATATGCGATCATATTAACGGATAAATATAAGAAAAAGAATATTATGATAAATAAATTTGTAACTTCGGCAGTAAAATTTGTATAGAGCGAATATAAGATAAAATGAAACGCTCTAAGAGCTGGCTCGGATCAAGCCACTCATCATATAAGTGCATTGTAACTTACCGTCGTGAAATGCATTCTTCCTTTCCTTGTCCTTTTGGATAGCTTCCTGAAGATTTGCATGGTTTTGGAATGCTTGATTGAGAGCTACGAAGTGCATGGAAAATCCAAAGACGAAGATAGCCAATACTGCGAGAAACCTGGCGAGATCCTTCATGAGATTGCCGATGATGATGGCCCATGGTCCGAAGAGATGATGGAACGATAAGAAGTCCAAGATTTGAACGCAAGCTAACAGGAAACTCAATGCGAACAGTTGATTTCTTAGATAGAGCAACGTTGGCCAATGGATACGTTTGATTATGACAAATCCCATAAGATGAAAGGCCACACCGAAGATACCAAAGAGAAGTACTGCTAGTTTAATCCATCCAAGACCACTTTTATCACTGGGATTGGTCAGTTCGAATAATAAAAGACCCGATAGCATCACCAGAAGACACCACTCGTACCAATAAGGTAAGAGATTTGGTCTTACGACTGGATATATTGGGGTTATTCCAACCAGCATCAGAAAAACCATCAGATAAATGTGAGACGTCAGATAGGACATGAATTTGATGATAGGTACGTTATTGTACTTGTGACCAAGTGGTAAAGCAAAAACTACCCATACTGGTGGACAGATCAGGAATGCTATGAAAAGTAGGATCGTTCTGAAAGCGTTCCAATTTAGGCTACCTTGCCAAAGTTCTTGTAGATAACGTTGCACAACTGTATGAGCTATCACCTCCTTCTGTTCATTTTCAATCAACACATCCAAAAATTCAACGTTTCTTCGATCCATCGACGTTAAAATTCTACCAGCCGAGTCGGCACCTGCTGCTAAAGCCAATAATTCAGTTGCCATAGCTTCGCATTGTTTTCCAGCTGCTATCAAATCTTTTGCACGTTCTTTTTCCTTCTCAGATAATTTCATATAAATGTTAGATAGTTTGGCAGCGGTATCTACAGGTGCTGGAGAAACCAGAACGAATTCTTCTATGGGTTTGTTGTTGTTACTCTTGCTGCAAACCATCATGTTGTAGACGAACTAAAATGAAAAGAAATATAAAACATTGTTAGATAAATGAAACGTGATATGAAAGAACAATTTTTATTAATTGGATCCATATAAATCGTTCATAATAATACGTACTTTAAATTTAATAGCATTTTGTAAGATTTCATTTCACAAGTTAAGAAAGAATATTCGATAAAAGGTCATAACTGCAATACCATATCGCGTGTACGAGTCGCGTTAAGTGCTAAGTTATTACTTTGAAATATCGATTTTTAACAATGAGAAAAGTTTTCTTTAAAAAGATAAGCGTTAAGAGGATAATCAGGGTGTGGTTCTCTAACATCTTTTTTATCATTGGCCTTGTTAAAACCAAGAAAAAAAAAACTTTACCCTTCTGTCTTCCATAAGTGCATAAGTGTCGTGTTCCTTTTCCATTAAATATTTCAAAACGTCATTATGGCCTTCGGAAGCAGCGAACCAAATCGGAGCACAGCCAAGGTTTGTCTCGCTTTTTGGTGAAGCTCCACTTTCAACGAGTAATTTGACAACCTCGAGGTAACCGGCACGTGCAGCACAGTGCAATGGAGTCCAACCATTCTTATCTGTCGCATTTATTTCTGCTCCTTGACCCAACAATACTTCGACCATTTGATAATGTCCATGTGTAGCTGCTATATGCAATCCAGTTTTCCCGTAACGATCGGCACTATGTAATAATTCAGCCGATCTGCTTAATAAAAGACCAACCACTGTTATGTGTCCACCAAAACATGCCAGATGTAAAGGGTTAAATCCATTCTCAGTTGTCGCTGCTTCTACCTAAAAATATCGATCGTTATTTGTACTATTTGACTTTGTTTAGGTGTATTTTAGGTACTAAATTGGTATTATTGATTACCTGTACTCCAGCAGAATTTAAAAGTAATCGAACGACGTTTTCATTTCCTGAATAAGCTGCCAGGTGAAGGGGTGTCATACCAGATTCACTTCCTAATTCTCCTACCAAGGAACCACCAGTTGGTGGATCGGATTTGACAGTTCCAGGAACGTTTGTCAATAATTCTCTGACAGTGTCTAGAAAAAAGAAATGAATCGAATCAGTGTTAGTTCCTTTTGTTCATAGAATTTAGGTCGGCAGATATTTGAGGTGACAAGATACAAACGATTAACGTGACTGGACTGAACAAAACGGTACTTAAACATTCTTGCACGAGCGAGTTATGCAGTTTCTAAGTTCGTGACCAGCAACATCTAAATCTTATACTTTGAGATCAGGAATTTACGATTAGGTAGAACAAATGGTCTTGAACTTTTGACCGTCGCATTAAGTTTTAAAATAAAGCTTGAACACAATTGGTCGATTTTTCTTAGAAAGTCATGTTAGTTTTATATTATAATCCTGGGGAAATTCCTATGAGCAAGGAAATTTCTCGTTTAATCGTTTGATCGTGTTTTACGCGAGCACACGATAACTATTATTTTATTCGAGGAATGTTGCAACAACAATCTTTTATTGTTTTTCTTTTTCTTTTAAAAAATAAGTGAAACTATTTGTTACCGAATTAACGATTACTTTTCTTTAGCACGAAAAAGATTGTACCAATGGATAAGTTTCAAAAGAAAATCTATGCAACGCAACAAAATAGTTTTTCGCGTGACCATATTCGTCGTCAGCGAGGAAAGTCTCACTTTCGGCGACATTACCGATCACTACTTTTGACTTTAGACCATAGTCGAAATAGTCACGCGAAAATCCTATCCCTCAATGTACATATGTCAAAATACGAGCAGTAAGAAGGGTATGGTGAAAAACGATTTGCTGGAATCACGCATGGGTATGATGACCCTTTTTCTAACTGAAGCCAAACTCAAATGTTTCGTACCAGTTACCGTTGATAGATGATAGTTAAATACACGAATAATACTGCAGTTTTAGTATGATAACTTATAGATTAAAGCATGTTAGGGAAACTTTTCAGTTGAACTAAACTACCGACCGAGTTTTGCAATTGACTATCAATTGATTTAATAGCTTTAGGAAGATTAGAAAATTATATTAAATGGGCTTACCAGCTTGGCCAAAATAAGCAGCAACGTGGAGCGCAGTAACACCCAATTTCTTGCTTGAAATTCTTAATGATTGAGATGATCTCATCACTTCCAAAACTTGTCCGTGTCCGTGTTGAGCTGCCAAATGTACCGCGGTAAACCCAGCACGATTTTCATCGGCACAGGAAGCACCAGCTCTTACCAAAGCTTTCACTACTTCCGCATGACCACCTTCTGCAGCTAGTTGAAGTGGTGTTGCCTCGGTTAACTTGTTTCTCGCTGATATTACACCCTGACGATCGAATTTCATAAGTTCCTCGATCACTCTAACGCTTCCTTGCATTGCTGCTATATGGGCACACGTGTTTCCATCTTTCGTGCATGCCATCACCAAACTTGGATGTCTTTGTAGGAAAAGTTGAGCAACTTCGGCATAATTATTCATGGCAGCTGCATGAATCGGCTTTTGTCCTTGATCGTCGGTAGCATCTATGCTAGCACCAAGTTCCAATAAAAGTTTGCACACTTCCAATTGGCCAGCACCTGCTGCCAGATGAAGAGGTGTTTGTTTTCTAAGTGTAAGCACATCTATCGCAGCTCCATGATCTTGAATGAGAAATCTGACCAAGTGGGAATAGCCGTTCATTGCTGCCAAATGCAATGCCGTTCTACCAACGCGAGATTTAGAATTGATAAAGGCTTTGTTTGCCAGTAAGGCATCGCAGACTTGAAGATAACCATGTTCCGCAGCTAAATGTAGGGCTGATCTACCCTCCAAATCGAAAACATCTACCCTGGCATGATTAGCTAAAAGATTTGTCACCAATTCCATGTGACCACGATGAGCTGCTATTAAAAGAGGTGTCCAACCAACCGCACTTTGTCTGTTCAAAGCTTTCTGAACTTCCGTTGCCGACATATGGCTTATCATTTCTGATAATACTTCGTTATTTCCGACTAAGGCACAATGATGAAAAGCAGATTCTTGTGCTTGTCTTGTTTGCAACGAGACATCAGCACCTCCTTCTAAAAGTGCACGTACAACTGCACGATCATCACCCGGTACTACAACTTCCGATGGTTCTATTTGAGCGGCATAATGCAAGGCACTGGCTCCTTCATTCGTAACGCTGTTCACGTAAGCTGTTGCCACTTCTGGTCCTTTGTTTTGTTTCACAAATTCGATCAGATGACGGACTACGTCTGCTCGGCATCCTCTGCAGGCCAAATGCAAAGGCGTTTCACCGTTCTAAACAAAACAACAAACAAAAACGTACGAATAGAATCGTAATATCAAAAATAAAAATGAAAAACTAACTGGGCCTTTTCAATACGATGCATCTGAACATATATCTGCCTGTGAATTATAAAAATACGTACATCAGTGCCATCATTGAGTGTCTAGTATGTTTTTGTTGTGCAATAATCGTTGAAACATAAATAAGAGTAACTCAAATGTTGAATAGTTCTCGTACTTTAGACTTGAACATAGGATCACCGCCGTCTTCGAGAAGAAGCAACAAAGTTGCCAAATTCCCATGGCTGGCAGCTACGTGAACAGGTGTTTGTCCATCGTCCGTCGTCAAATTGGGCCCAGCTCCGGATTTTAATAACATCAATGCACACCTATCACCGTCTGGAACCCGTGCTGCTATATGAAGTGGTGTCTCTCGAAGTTTGCCACCCCTAACGTGTACCTCAGCACCATAACCCAACAAAGTTTCAACTACTGCCGGTTTGGCACTTTCCACGGCTATGTGCAATGCCGTGTAATTGTCGTTAGTTGTTGCATCCACCTGCCAAGATTAATGTCATACCAATATTGTTTAATTTCATCGATTAATTTGTCTGTTTGAACAAACATAATTAGAGGAGATATAATTGACCTTTTCTCCTCTTTGTAGAAGTGTACTGATGATTCCCACGTGACCATATTTAGCTGCAGTGTGAATAGATCTTGCTCCACGTTTGTTGGGCATGTGCAAGTACACGCCCTTTTTAAAGAGCATCGTTGCACATTCCGAATGACCGTTCAAAGATGCTATATGCATTAGGGTGGAGCCGTCTTTCGTTCTCTCGAAGATGCTGGCCTTGAATTTATCGGCAAGCAATTCAATTATCGTGGCGTGACCATTTTCCGCAGCTAAGTGCATAGGAGTTCGGTCTTGGTGGTCAGCGATCGATGCGGATGCTCTGACACCGTAAAAATACTTCACCAAAATCTCATCACCCTCGGCACTTGCGATATGTAACGCCGTTTGACCTTCACCCTGTTGCAATTGATAGAATCTATTTTTTTTTAGAACCTACGAAGTGTCTCCTGATAGATCTTATGAACAACTAAAGACCTAATCTCGGACTGGACTGGACTGGACTGGACTTGAACTCGTATACGCACTGCGACGATTAGGCTCATACATTACGCATGCATACCCTTCAACCCTCCCACCATTAACGACAGTGATTAAATATTCGTAAGTAACGTAATTCGGTGTGTGTGGGCAGGTTATAAAAAAAATGTTAGTAATAATCTTAAGTCAAAATGAATGATGACTTTTTCTTTTTCATTACGCTTATGAACATGCATTTCTTGAGGTGGTAAATGCCTAAGGTAATGAAATTGGAATGGGTCGATACAACCTACGTGAAAATGTGATTATCATTTGTCGTAAAGTTAAATCGTGAAACTTGTTGCTCTATGAATTCCAATTGTATTTTGATTTTGAATTAACATACATTTTGCATGTCCACAGGTGCACCGTAATCAACCAGAATTCGAACCATATCGATGTCCCTTCGTCTAGCAGCCAAATGAAGGGCCGAATCTCCAGCTGGTGTGGTAGCACGAAGTTGATCTGGTGCTTGTTGAGCTAATAATTCACGACACATGGATTGATTGCCAGCCTCGACTGCTAAGAGAAGTGGTATCTTTCCTCTCTGTTTAACAATTATATTTTCTTCATCAACATTGTATGATAAATCAATTTTTATTTCGACAGAATACAAGAAAACCAACGAACGTGATTCTCCTCGTAAAAGTTTGGCAACGTTGATCGATATATTTTATGGATAATGTTTATGACAGTCGTGTCATCGATACGAAATTGGTATGAAAAGTAGGGAAAAGAAAGAGACCAAGAGAATAAAGAAAAAGTGAAGAAGAGAGAAGGGTAGGTCGGTGCCAGGCAGCGATGTTCACCGATTTGCAAGGCTCGTGTCACGCGAGTAACAAACATGGATCGTTGAGAAATGTATTCTTTTCTTTTTTTCTCATTTTTTTTAATCTTCTCCCAATTGGAACTTTAGTAAGAATTAAGTTGAAATCGTACCTTCGGTGCAAGGAATTACACGAACGTTCCACTTTTTAACTTTGAAATAAGTATCATTGATCTTTATTAGGAAAACAGGAAAATCAATGGATCATGTTCCATTGAACTTTGAGTTTGGAAACAATTCCTGATGCCATTTCTACTTACACCATCAACTTTCAATCTGATGTCTTTTCCTGCCGCAGCTAACAATGCTCGTAAAATAGACGTTGCCGTACCAGTTTGCCTAGATGCAACCAAATGAACTGCAGTTTGTTGTCTCGTCTAAGAATTCATGAAATATTTTTTGTCATAGATCCTATTACAATTAAGGGTTTGCTCAACTTAGTTTTGTTTAGAAATTCTTACCCCTCCTGTAGCATAAGGATCAACACCTTTTTTCGAAAGAAGCAACTTGACCACGTCTTCCCTTGAGTACATAGCAGCAATGTGCAAAGCATTGTAATTGTCCTAAAACAAAAAATGCCATAGTTTCTTTCGTAGTAGTACCAATCTTTTGTATAGTAGATTAATTCATAAAGAAACATTTCCTAAAGTAATAAAGCAACACGATCGTAAATTGTGCTTGGCCGCGCCCAACAACATTAATCGGACGTACCACCACAACCAATGGTGGGTTTCAATCACGGTTTATTAGCGTGCAATTTTGAAAATTATATTGGAGGGCGGTGGCCCGTGGTCGATATTAGACCAAGGAGTTACTATATTTCTATCTTTAACATAAATATGGTAATTCTATCGAATTCCTTCTAAATCTTTTCAACTATTTGCACGATATCCTTTTTGCAAAAAGAAATTCATTTTATCGTGATTTCAATTCGTAGGACCTAAATGTTCAATTTATTAACATACAATGTTGGTAATGTTACTTTGATAAATCTTCAAGTTAAGAATTTCGATCAGTAGACTATTTTTTATCTCTGTGCTTGATTATCGGATTTCCCTTTTTTTTTGTCCTACTAAAGTGACCGGCGTCCTAGTTGCTTACTTACATACTCTTTTGTCGGCTCGAACAAGCTCCTTGGCCTTGGCCCTTCTTCACGCAATCTTACCACCCTCTCACGACTTTGCTCGGATTCGAGGTAGATCATTAACTGTACACTTTCCGTGTCTAACTTTACCCCCTTTACCAACTCATGCTGGTCAAGCGATATTATTATATACCAGTATACTACCACCCCATACACGTAAAACGCGAACTAATCTTAATGGCAATGTCATTGTATGATCTAAACTAACTATTTTAATTTTGGGGTAATTTTAAACTCGTCAAGGGAAAATTGTGCTTGTTCGATTTTACAATTCTTTTAAAGAACAAAATAAATTCATGGTCGTGGGGACAAATTATTTATTAGTTACTTGCATTGTTACGTGCACCAACGTCTGCACCCAATTCTATCATCCTGTCCAATAATCCTGTACGATTATCCTTAACTGCATGCATCAACGGTGTCATTCCAGTCGTCTGTTAATAAACGATTAAACATTTGTTATCATTAATTGATAAAAAAAAATAATGTTACATGAAATATACAAACCGGGTCCATAAGACCAGCCAGGGGTGCAATGAAACCTTCCTCGGCAGCATTTTGTACCGCCTTTTCCATAGATTTGAGCAATTGGTCAACGGGTGGCCATTCTCCCCGTGCAGCAAGTGCCAAAAGTCTTTGGGCACCTTCCCTAGCAGTAGCACCTGCCGAACCAGGTTTGCTACCAGGTTGGGATGGTTCACCGCTTGCACCACCATTGCTACCGGTTGATATCGATGCACCATCATCTTTACCACCAGCTGGACTATCTTCTTTACTTGCTGTATTCTTCTTGTCTTCTTTGTTGCTTTGTGATGATCTCTTGTTACTGCTCATGTTACGTCAAACATGGTTCTCGGATAAAGTTTTTTATCCACGTTTAACGTGACAATGATGATGATCTTTTATCTCGAATAAAAATCTATTTAAATTGATTGCAACAAATTCTTGTATATTTTATAATAATATCAAATTGTTATCACGTTTAATTATGTATCATAAGTAATATCAGTGTCGTCCAGGATTCTTCATAACCCCGTGTTTAAAAGGACTCGTCCTACCACTACGACAATCCTGACGATTCTAAAGACGAACCCCCGTTCAAGCCGAAGGAAAAGTAGAAGGGTTGTTCTCCGACGTTTGTAGGAGAATCGACCAATCGTGGTAGTTCGTTAAGGTAGTAACTGTAGTAACCAACACCAAGAGACATTTATACATGATATTCTATGCTTTTTCTCAGTGTGTTCTCTCGTGACTAAATCGTTGTTACCTGTACAGGTATAGTGTTAAGGAAAGGTGCTGAGATTGTGTTAAAGTAGTGGTGGTTCATAAGGAGGTTGTGCTTTTACACATACACATAACGTATATATGCATACATCGACACAGAAAATGAAAGAGAGAGAGAGAGAGAGAGAGAGAGAGAGAGAGAGAGAGAGAGAGAAAGGGTTGTTTGAAGTTAACGTCGACACGCGACTTCCGGACCGAAATGTCGGCACGCTATTTCTAGTACGACCTCCCTTTATTTATTTATGTATTTATTTATTTTTCTTCTTCTTCGATATCTCGTAGATTTTAAAAAATTTTTTTTCACGATGAGTCAGGGTCCATCATTTCATTTTTTTTAATTTTCTATTGCATCAATGATAATATTATTTATTAATTATGTAAATAGTATAGTTATGATTATATTATTTTATTTTTTAATTTTTATGTTATGAAGTATGTTGGAAAATAATTTAACATACGTTTTGTGTTGTGGAGTTTCCACTATGTTAAATACGTTGCAATTGTAATTACATTATTATTTTTTTTATCATTTTTTTGGTTGTTTTTTAAATTTTGTTTTACAATTAAGTGTCCTTGGAACTAATCGAGGCGGTCAATTATTATTTATATAATAACCAGGTACATTGAATTAGAATGCCCAGCTGTTTTGCATAAGTATACGTAGATAATTACATAATATACATGTATATATACATAGATAATGAGCTATAAATGAAAGTATAAAGATACTTTCGAAGATGATCTCATTTGCTTTGGTGGCTACATGTGTGATCATGCGTTTTAGTTTACAATGAGAGTCTTTAGAGTTAAGGTCTTCAATTACGAAGATTTCGGAAGATAAACATTTAATAATTAAATTACAAAAAGAAAATAAATTTTTAAATGTGAAGTTTATCGGTTATTTAAAAAAAAAATACTTATCAGTTATGTTGAAGTAATTTACTATGTAAAAGTTTATCATAATAATAAATTTCAGTCCCAATCATTGGTTAAACGATACTAATGACTAAATTAAGTAAATGCAATAAAAATGATTTTCATTATTCTCAAGGATAGTTTTTAAAAAGAACGAAGTTCACTAATTGAAAATGATAATAAATTCAAGGCAACTAATCTGTTGTATAATACACGATAAATAAATGATATAAATACAGATATATTTCTCATTCAATTCGTGAACGTACTTTGTTTAATGCATGTGCTCTGATATTTTCCTTAGTTAGTGATAATTTCATTATCTATAAGATAAGCTTGTTGAAGATACACAAAAAAAATTAAGAATAAAGTAGATACACTACAAATATTAAACAGAGTGCATGTTCGTATTCTGGCAAGCATCATTAATTAATAAAAAATGTTTCGAATGAAATATTTATTATTTAACAATAGTCAACGAATAATTCCACAAGTGAAACATTTGTCTGTTTTATATCATTCGAATATTAAATTAAATGGTAAGTGAAATCAAATTTAAATTGTATTTAATTAACGTTTATTTATAAATAATACAAAGTGTGTTTTTTTAGTTTCAAAGTGTTCAACAAAATTATTATGGACCGTTCAAAGTAGACACCTGTGTAACATTCGTGACATTGATAAACAATCTTCTTACATTAATCATCGTGGAAATAAACCATTGAGAGAACAAACGATCGGTAAATTGTTAGAAGAAGCTGTTGAAAAATGGCCAAATAATGAGTGTATCGTTTCCGATCATCAAAATATTCGATTATCTTATTCCGAAGTGCTTCGTCGTGTTGACAAATTGGCTGCCGGATTGAAGAAATTAGGATTGAAGAAAGAAGACAGAATTGGTATATTTGGACCTAACGATATTGAATGGTTCATTACATTTCTCGCTGCTACCAGATTGGGCCTTATCACCGTTGCTCTTAATTCGGCATATCAACAAGATGAATTAATTTATTGTTTAAATAAAGTTGGAGTCAAAGCTATTGTTTCAGCGGTACAATACAAAAAGAATAATTATACGGAAATTATTTTGGGTGCTAAGAAAAGTTGTCCAAATTTAGAACATGTTATCATTTGGTCAGAGGATCATGTGACGTAAGAATCAACGTTTAACATTTATCAAATTTATTATTATATATACTGTATTTTTTATCAGCTTTCTTTTTATACGTGACTTGCAAAATTATATTTATTTTTATTTGATTTTAATACAAATTATATTTCTTGGTAATTCGAGTTTCTTGATGTTCAGTAATATCATGGATAAATTGTAACAGGAAATATTTAATTAAGTTAATGAGATAGAAGTAAAAAAAGAAGGTTGATTCTCGATCGATTAGAAAATGTGAAGGTGACATTAAGTAATCGATTACCTTGTCGTTTTCTCAGTGGTACTCGTCGTTGGTTAGATGTAGAATCCTTAGCAAGCAAAATCGAGGTTGAAGCTGTCTCTGCAGAACAAGGCAACGTCTCCCCTTACGACGCCTGTAACGTACAGTTTACTTCCGGAACTACTGGAAAACCGAAAGCCGCTTTACTGTCTCATAGATCCTTGGTGAATAATATCGAACGGGTAAGAATTAATTGCTCTACTTGTACTACATTGTGTTGAATGTTTATTTCATTGTTTTTATTTTAAAGGGAATGATTAGAGCAGAGATAAAACCTGGTTACAAAAGTTGTTTAAACGTTCCATTTTTTCACGCATTTGGATTACTTTTTGGACAAATAAATACCCTAGTATCAGGTTGTACATTAATTTTAGAATCTCGTTCGTTCAATCCAGTCAAATCTATACAAGTTTTGGCTAAAGAAAAATGTGATATAACTTATGGAACTCCAACTATGTGGGTAAGATCATTTTTCTATTTAATTTTATCTCATAAAAATCAATGCACACATTTTATCATTGTTTTCTTTTTTAGATAAACATGATAGACGTTCAACAACAATTACGTTTACCTATAAGACCACATTTGGGTGTGATCGGTGGTTCACCAATATCTGCTGAAGTCTTTCGACGTATTAAAGACGTTCTTGGTATTAGTAATATGAAGGTAATAACATTAACGATTTATGATTACAAAAATCTTGCATTATCATCAATATTAATTTATTAATTATTCAATGTTATGTATTTGGTTTTATTTAAATGATTTTTTGGTATAATTAAGTATTGAGCAACATATGATAATATTTATTACAATTTGTTTATTCATACACTATGAAAAAATATACAAAAAAATTATGCCAATGCGAAGATAAATTTTAAAAGAAGGAAAAAGAGAAAGAGAGAAGTCGACGACCCTAGTGGCTCGTTGCTATCTATGCACATATCTTTGCAGCAAGCGAAACCCTCGGTTCGTATGCATAAAAGCTACTCTAAGGAGGAATATTGCCTCGCCTTTTGCTACGATCGATATTCACGAGCTTTCTTTGTAAAATGTATTTTTGGATTGAACCGATTTGAAAAGTGGATTAACCCATTATCGTTATTACTTTCTTAGAATTCAAAATGATTCATTTGTAATGATTTGAACTTTTTTATTTTTCTTTCTAATATTTCTAATCATTTTGCAATTATAATTAAAATTAATAATAATCTATTTTTTGTTTATTTTCAGACTATTTACGGACTCACCGAATTCACGGGTGTTTCTTTTCAAAGTTTACCTGGAGAGGATAGGCATTTAACTGAGAATACAGTTGGACATGTATCAGATGATGTAGAAGCTATGGTAAATTATTTCTATCATAGTTAATTATATTTTTCTCAATGTGTTTTATATATATATATATATTTTTTTTTAATTATATGAATAGGTTGTTGATAGTGATGGGAAGCCAGTGCCATTTGGAGTACCTGGTGAACTTTGGATTCGTGGTTATGGTGCTATGATTTGTTATTATAATGATCCAGAAAATACCAAAAAGTCTTTCTCAGAGGATGGTTGGTATAAGACTGGAGATCAATTTGTTTTACACTCTAATGGATATGGTCAAGTTGTTGGTAGATTGAAAGATATGATTATTCGCGGTGGAGAAAATATTTTTCCTAAGGTAATCATTTTTATTTATATAATAATATTATATTATATTACATAAAATTAATAATATTTAATAAAAATCATTTAGGAGATTGAAGACTTTTTACTTAGTCATCCAAGTATAGCAGAAGTTCACTGCGTAGGAGCTTACGATGCAGTATATGGAGAAGAAATCTGTGCATGTATACGTTTATTCGAAGGCAAGAGTTTAACTAAAGAAGAATTACAAACATACTGCAAAGGAAAAATAGCACATTTCAAAATACCAAAGTATATTGTATTCGTAGATAAATATCCAAAAACAATGAGTGGAAAAATTCAAAAGGGTAAGCTTAGAGAGGAATTAGAAAGTAAAGGAATTATTCCTTCCACGCCAAAATGAAAATAATAAAAAAAGAAAAAGAAAATTAAAGAATTGGGGAATTTACGTGTAAATTAACTTTTTAAATATTAATTTTTATATTAAATGATGATACAATTTTATTACAATTAAAATTTATTTGTCTCCTTTTCCTTTTTTCCTTTCTAATTTTAATAATATTTAAACGCGGGAAAATTTAAAAATATCGATGTGTGAAAATTCAAACCATAATCGATTCTTGTATCGATAGGTAGGTAGTGTTGCGACATGTCACAAGGTGGCAGTCGAGTTACCTGTTTGGCGTCTCTCGTGAATATTTTAATGAAATAAATTATATTTTTGTTCGATTAATTTTTAAAATAATAACAATGGCTGAATATTTGGCATCAATTTTTGGAACGGAAAAGGATAAGTAAGTGTATGACATTTATTTAATTAAACATACATTGCATATAAAGAAATGTCGTGTGCGATCTAACCTCAATCGGATGCATTTTGTACGCAGGGTGAATTGTTCGTTTTACTTCAAGATCGGTGCTTGTCGACACGGGGATAGATGTTCACGTATTCATAATAAACCAACGTTTAGTCAGGTAAAACAATAATTATTTATTATAATTATTTTTACAAAATAATATGTCAATTCCTTAAATTAAAATTAACTAATGTATTTTTTTATCAGACCTGTCTATTACAAAATCTTTACGTTAATCCACAAAATTCAGCTAAAAGTGCAGATGGTTCTCACTGTAAGTATAATTTTATTTTTAAATGTCACATTTATTACTATGCATCTTAACATTTATTATTATAAATAATTAATTGAATTATGAAATTTTTTTTCAGTGGTGGCAAATGTATCAGATGAAGAAATGCAAGAACATTACGACAACTTTTTTGAAGATGTCTTCGTAGAGTGTGAAGATAAATATGGAGAGATTGAAGAGATGAATGTTTGCGACAACTTAGGAGACCACTTGGTAGGAAATGTCTACATTAAGTTTCGCAGAGAGGAAGATGCTGAAAGAGCAGTCAACGATTTAAATAATCGTTGGTTTGGTGGTAGACCGGTTTACGCTGAATTATCTCCGGTCACTGATTTTCGAGAAGCCTGCTGTCGTCAGTACGAAATGGGGTAATTAATTAACATTAAAAAATACTAATCTCATCAGTAAGAAATATATTTATTGTAAGGTATGTAATCTAAACGATTATTCAATTTTCAGCGAATGTACTCGTTCTGGATTTTGTAATTTCATGCATTTGAAACCTATTTCAAGGGAACTTCGTCGATACCTGTACAGTCGTAAAAGAGGAGGAAAAATTCGATCCAGATCACGTTCTCGTTCTCGAGGACGTGATCGTAAACGTAGATCTCGATCTCGTGAAAGAAGATCAAGATCTAAGGATCGTAAAAGACGAGACGATAAAGGCAGGGATGGACGATCTGGACGTTACTGATTATTATTCTTTACTTATCATTTTTACATAGATAAGTTTATGCATTGAATTTAAATACTTGATTATAATTATCAAGTATATTTGTTACATAATATGCAAGATTTTTTTTTATTGATCCTTGCTATTATGTAATTTTGACCAAATGAAAGATAACATTTCTCATTACTTTACTTATTATATATTGTATAAAGAAACAAAACAAAACAAACAACGCGATAATGCAGGGATTAACTGCTTTTATATTTTTTATCATAAAAAAATTAAGAGGAACAGATAAAAAAGGGATTTTATGTTAATATACTGAATAATAATTAAGTAATTAAATGTGTAATATAATTTTATGATTATAAATATGAATTATCAAGCTTTTTTACGTGGGTAGTAATAATATTAACTGTGCAACATGTTGATAAAGATAGGCACAATTTTTTGTCTATACTTTTGTAAAAAAAAAAAAGATAAATTATGAAATACGATGTGTAATTCTTCTAGCAAATTATTCTTGTATTTCTTAAATTATCGTCAATTTGTTTTTTCAAAAAGTTATTCTTTATTGACAGTTATCATTGATGATAAAATGAAGTAGGGAAACTGTAATTTCATTAGAAGATTCCTAGATATTTTCCAAAGGGTTATCATTTGTTCTGTTTTACCGACTTAATTTTATCAACATTTAGTTGACAGTTGATATTATTGACTTTAGATGACGCCACTATTTCTTTTTATATTTATCATGAAGTAGGTGCTGCTGTATAGTGTTAATCATACGAACTAAAAGTTTCTCTTTAAAAAGTTCATTGATTTACTATACAGAAGATCTACGATAATGTCAATCATAGTTAATTCATAAATGATTAATTGAAAACACGAGATTATAGAATTAATTATTTTTTATTATTTTTATTTTGTATAATAATAACAATTGAATATAGATATCAATCGGTTTGATTTGTGGGATCATTCGAATGTTTTTATTAAAAAAAAAAGGTGAATATAGAAATCGATATATCCGGGCACGTGTTTTCAGGTAGATCTAATTGGCCCGAAGGGTTTTGAGAGAGCACAAACGTTGGACCATTTCACAGTGTGTGCATCGAAGAACAGCCGTGTGCGCATTACCGCGGCAGATGGTGCTCGTCGTGATTGCAGCTGCTCTCTCAGAAGAAAACACACACCTGCCGTGGCTGGCTGTTCTCTCTCTTTACCAGCCAACTATCGAGATGCACACCGTATCACCACTGTCAGTCTCTTCCTCTCTTTCTCCTCTCTCACCTTCTCTTAAATTTCTCTATCATCTTACATTCACCGTATGTTGTTGGTTCAACATCGTTATAAGTAAATATGTATGCTCATTTTTGCGATTTATTTTAACGATTTATATCATATATATATATAACCCTTATAGGTCGCTATTAATAAGTTATAAATGGTTTTAGTAAATATGTAATAACATTTAGTTAGTATCATAAGAATAACTTTATTATATATTATATTGTATTATATTTTATTTTATTTTATTATTATAATTTATTACACATATTATATTATATATTATGTTTTATAATTTATTATATATTATATTATATATTATATTGTATAATTATTTATTTTATATTTTTTCTGACCTAGTATTACAATTATATGAAATTATAAATTTAATTATTAATAACACATCATTTTAATTTATATGTCACTTCCCATGTGACTTACGACCTATAAGGGTTAATAACCAAGACTTTGTATGTGTATGTGTAAACTAGAATAGTTTAAATTCGAACACAAATGTATAGATCATCGTTAGATATGGAAACATGGGTTATACTACTACAAATCGATGTCCGGTGGATTTTTACACTCATAGCTAATATCGATTCATAAAACTTCGTAGCCTTCCGGTAATCTGCACGTTGATATCTGTTTTACGATCCGTCTGTGATATAACCACCACCATCATAGTTATAAAGCATCGACACACATACATCGATCGATTCTCCCTTCAATGATTGGGAGAGTCATAAGCGAAAACAAATTTCATTTCGTTCGATTATGATATCTGTAATTAAACTTCTAACTGTAATAATAATAATAATAATAATCTATTATTTATTAATGTTTTTCATAAAATATTATTTTATCGATCATTTCTATAATTAAATTATAATAAATAATTTATTTTCAAAGTAATACAAAATAGAATTTTTGTTTAAAACAAAAAATGAATAAAAAGTAAACTAAAGTGGAACGAAATGAAAAAAAAAGGATAAAAATGAAGGACGAAGTTAGTAAAAGGGGGTGTTTGAATTATTAGGGATAACCCACCCCTTTCGAAAAGACCATAATAAATTAAAGGGTGTATTTGAATATTTTATTTTTTGTATTTTTCAAATAATAAGATATTTTACAAAATATTGATCAATAATAAAATAGGGAGTTTAATAATAATTTAATATAATAAGATACAATATAAAAATAATTTATTTTGTATTTAAAATGGATAGAGAAAAATATGTTTTACATATGCACACACATATATATACACAACACACACACATACGCATACACAAAGTAGATCGTATAAAAGAAATTGCGTTCATATGAAAAAACAAAGAGATGGAAAAGGAAGAAAAATATGATCCACAGCAGCCATTTAATCGCGAAACATGAATGCCCAGTGCATTGCAAAAAGAGAGAATAAGAGAGAGAGAGAGAGAGAAAGAGAGAGAGAAAGGAAGAGAGTAAGATAGAAAAGGTGAAAAGCCTGATTGAATCCTGAATATGCCATAGATAAAGCAGCTATGTTATGTGTTTTGGTTTGTTTTCTTGAATTTGGTGGAGTATCCCTTTTGATCGGTTACTTTTGCTTATCATAGACCGATCAAAGAGTATCCATTAAAAAAATGAAAATCCAATACTCTTTTTATCCTCTTTATACATTTTCCATTATGTTTTAGCTTTTTTTTTTTTTTTTGTAAGATACAATACTTTTGTGCACTTGCATCTTTCTCATATTTTTCGAAATAATTTAGATAAAGATGTTTGAAAATATTTCAAGATGTTACAAATATAATTTCGTGAATATTTATATCTTTAAAATTTAATGTAAATTTTGGGATAAATATTGGAGTACTATGATAAATAAAATATTCTATTATTTTTAATAATAATTCTTTTTTGAAGAAAAAAGATGACTTATAGAAAAAAATGGCGGGAAAATAGTTATACACCTATTATTATATTATATTATATTTTAAATTGAAACATTATTTAAAATATAACTTTGGTATTCTAAGAAGAATTCATAATTATTATATATATATATATATATTTATTATTATAATTTTATTATTTATATTTTATTAAATTAGGTTATAGCTTTGATTTCTCTATTTTTCCACAGATGGCTTATAGAAAAAATGACGGGAACAAAGTTATACATCTATATTATTATATTATATTATATTTTAAAATGAAACATTATCTAAAATATAACTTTGGTATTATAGGAAGAATTGATAATTATTATTAAAAATAATAATTCGTTGTTCGAATATATATAAACGAAAATAATTTGAATACAACATGTATTATATGACGATAAGTAATATGTAAAAGTATTTATAAATTCGTAAATATCATCTACGTCATTTCTATTGAGAAGAATATTATAAATCGTTGGCTATCAGATTTCATGCATCCCCGGGCTTTAATTTTCACACGAGAGATGATCCTTTCGCAGGTGTACATCTCTTTTATCTCGAATACCAGAATATCGATTCTTTTCATCGATTCTATACCGATTATATCGTTTCATTTCAAGCTGCGACGTGTACGAATCGAGAGAGAAGAGAGAGAAAGGGAAAAAGGGAAAGGGAGAGTATGTATTATGCTTACGATGCACCGAACTCTACCGCATCCCGGTACCGTAGAGTACCGGAGCACACCTATATCGTATCGTATCGTATCGTATCGTAACGCGTATACCGTACTGGATCCGTCCGAGCGATGCATTTTAATGAAATATTTCCAGCTGCCGTTTGAAATGTTTGTAAATTATTTACAAAAGGGAATTAAATTCCCTTTTTTAGGTATTAACGTATTCCCATATGATATCTATTGTTCTCTTCTTTAATAATTTACATTTTATATATCTGCAGTGTATTTACTTCATTTTATTCTAATGGAGAGAGAGAGAGAGAGAGAGAGAGAGAGAAAGAGAAAATAAAAAAAAAATAAAAGAAATTTCACATAAAGAGATAATATGCTATTATTATCAAATACATATATATAGTATACTTCATAATTATAATTTTAATATATAAAATATCCTTTCTTTTCGACAGAAAATATTAAATGAGAGATGTAAAAAAAAAAATAAAAATAAAATAAAACATCGATCATAAATGTTCGGTTCGATTAAATTACATGAATAAAAATACAAGTATAATATAAATTAACATTAAAAAAAAGAGAAACAATAGATAAAACAAATATTTAAAAACAATATATGAAGAAGAATAAGAATAGTAGAGTAAAAGGAAAAACAATGTGAAGTAGGTAGTAAAATAAAAGGCCTACTTGTTAACCGTAATTGTTAGAGAGTTGAAATGAAAAATAGAAAAAGAAGATATACAACTTATGTTCCCTTTAAAAAACGTGAGTTGTGCAAAAAAAAAATAGAAGTAGAAGAAGAAGAAGAAGAAGAAGCTATGGCACGCAACGTAGTCGTTAAAGAAAAGTAAAAAAAAGATGGGTGGGGGTGGATGAGTGGGAAAAGGGTAGAGGATGTACGGAGAGAGAGTGAGTGTAGCAAAAGAGAGAGGGCATATCTACGGGGACGTGGTAGTAGACACTCGCATTTTTTATGGACGAGCACAGACCATCCTCGAGGCTTGGTCGAGGCTCATTTAGTAGAACGTTTTGAATAGGAGAGCCCGCACTTCTCTCTGAGGCTTTTGCTTTATACCTCTCTCTCTCTCTCTCTCTTTCTCTCTTTCTCTCATTTTTTTTCTCATCTCTTCTCTCTTGAAGTACTCTCCCGAGTTTACTCGGACTGAATGCGTCGCTCGTTAGTCCCTTTCCTTCTAAGAACGTCCGGTATCTTCCGTTAGCGTAATACTTTTTACGATTTTTCCATAGCATATCGGTAAGACGATTTTTCTATCTTTTCTTACCCCTCCCTTTACCTCATTCTCCATTTTTTTTTACTTTAGATGATTTTAGGATAAATATTATCGATAGGTATCAAATGACAAACTTAGTTTAATTCTTTTTCGAATATTCAAACGATTCCATTTTTGTTTGAGTTTTTTGGGGTTATCTTTTTTGAGTATTCAAATGATTTTATTTTTATTTAATTCTAAAAAAATAGTATTGTTCCTTTTTTACTTTATATAGTTTTTGTATTGACTTTAAATGATTTTTGAGTAAACATTGTTGATAGATATCAAATGATAAACTTAGGTTAGTTTGATTCTTATTCAAATATCTAAACGATTGCATTTTTATTTGAGTTTTTTGGGTTTTCCTTTTTGAATATTCAAACGATTTTATTTTTGTTTGACTATAAAAAAAAGTATTCTTTCCTTTTTTACTTTATATAGTTTTTTTATTGACTTTAAATGATTTTTAAACAAACATTGTTGATAGATATCAAATGATAAACTTAGGTTAGTTAGATTCTTTTTCGAATATCCAAACGATTGCATTTTTATTTGAGTTTTTTTGGGTTTTCCTTTTTGAATATTCAAACGATTTTATTTTTGTTTGACTATAAAAAAAAGTATTCTTTCCTTTTTTACTTTATATAGTTTTTTTATTGACTTTAAATGATTTTTAAACAAACATTGTTGATAGATATCAAATGATAAACTTAGGTTAGTTAGATTCTTTTTCGAATATCCAAACGATTGCATTTTTATTTGAGTTTTTTTGGGTTTTCCTTTTTGAATATTCAAACGATTTTATTTTTGTTTGACTATAAAAAAAAGTATTCTTTCCTTTTTTACTTTATATAGTTTTTTTATTGACTTTAAATGATTTTTAAACAAACATTGTTGATAGATATCAAATGATAAACTTAGATTAGTTTGATTTTTTTTCGAATATCCAAAAAATTCCATTTTTTGTTTGATTATAAAACAAATAAAAAGTAAAAGTATTCTTCTTTTTTATTTGATATCATTTGATTAAATTTCTTATCAATTTAAATATAAATGAACATTGTTATTTGTTTTTAAAATTGTAAGGTTAAGTTTATCAAACAAATTTTTAATGGGAATCAATGTATGAAAACTTTATGAATATTTTTTGAACTTAGTTTAGAAAGTGTTTCGGAAATTTACGTAACTCACAAACGTTATTGTTACGTTTAATTAGAATGAATTAGAATTTTGGAATAGTTTAGGTTAGGAAGTTGAAATATATATCTCTTGGGTTTTTGGAAAGAGGAGGAACTAAGGAAATGGTATATGGGATTTGTTTTAGGTATTTGCCTAGGGTTAGAAAAGGAGTTTGTAGGAAGTTGAGAAACCGGAAATGAAATGGGAGGAGAATCTTTAGGGAGTTACAGAGTTTGTTTAAATGTAACATTCCAACGTTTAACAATAATTATTAGAATAATTTGTAATAATAATGATATAATGATAGTCATACAAAACAGTTGATAACACGAATTCAAACTTAATTATTAATGAAATATAAAAAAGTGTCGATTAAAAAAATAAAGTAACGATAACAATTAAAATACAACCCTTATTTTAATAGGATTAGTAACAGGTTTTATGAAAAGCAAGTTAATAATGATAATAATAATAATAATAATAATAATAATAATAATAATAATAATAATAATAATAATAATAATAATAATGAGCTAAGAGATACAGAAGAAAAGCAATTATATGGGCTTCGTCTGTTGGAAAAGCTGTAGACTGAAGGGAGTGGGAGGGCATACTGACAAATGAAGGGACAAAGGGCCGCTTTATTTCGGTATTGCGGCCTCGACATTAACGAGAACTCGACGTGGAACGTTTGAAAAGGGCTAAGGTAAGAATAAATGGAGACGAGATGTGGAGGGGATTGAATTTTTTAAACAACACAAATCTTCCTTTAAGTTTTTTGAATTTTTTATTTACTTTGACTACGAATTCGTGATTTCAATTGTTCTTTTTTTCTTATCTAAGCATTGTACATATGAAATAAGCTTATCCAATTGTTATTCTTTTCATAAGGAAAAAAAAAAGTAATACAGTAGAAGAAAGAA
Source organism: Polistes dominula (assembly GCF_049000335.1). Lineage (NCBI taxonomy): Eukaryota > Metazoa > Arthropoda > Insecta > Hymenoptera > Vespidae > Polistes > Polistes dominula. Next base: position 3,163,157 of record NW_028300880.1, on the reverse strand, counting down.
TTAGAACACCAATACATTTGGGAAATCGAAAAGGGAACGTTTGGATGTTTTGTTAGTATATTTCTGTTGAATCATGTTTTCGAGAATAATACCTTGAAAAGGTATAAGCAATTTTTATTCAAACATGTGTTATACATGTTGAATTATATTTTTAATCTATTAAAAACAGAGCTAAGTAACATTTTTGAGTACAAAATAAGTTTGTAAGAAATCTATTGGGTTGGCAATTAGGTCATTGCTGATTTTACAAGGCCACCTATCGACAGAATTTGCAATTATTTACTTGCCAAACTAATAGTAATTTGTTTTAGATAAAGTAAAACTGATAGATTCGTCACCACCCAAGCTTGGTTGGGTTGGTTGTCCTTAGGGATGAAGGAGGAAGGGTCCAGTCACTTCTTAGATTTAGCAACGATTTTGATGGAACGTTTTTCGCGAGAAACAGAACAGATGAGAGTGGTGGGGGATATGAGAATGCAGTGGGGGATATGGGAGTGTGGTGGGGGATATGAGAATGCAGTGGGGGATGTGGGAGTGTGGTGGGGGGAACAACAACCAATCGTGATAGTTTTTTGACCAGTCCTTTCGTTGTACTTCATGGATTCTTTTTCCGGTCGTCACAGTAAAAAAGGAAACGAGAGAGTTTGAGATAATAAGACAGGAAGTATAAAAGAAAAGAGCTTTTGCTAAAAAGAAAAAGGAAGATAAAAAAAGATTAAGAATGAAAGAATGAGAAAAGAGATAGGGAATGATAGGTTGGTGGCAGGGTGAGTGAATGAGTGGGGGGATAAGGGAAAGAAAAAGAACATTCGTTGTAACGTTCGTCGTCATAGTAATCGTCGTCGTCGTCGTCGACGTCGTCGACGTCGTCGTATCTTTTACGAGGTAGTCTTCTTCTGATAACGTTCGTTGGATGACTATCGTGTTTGCGACACGTTTACATGACTCATTGAAAAACTATTATGCTACTTTATTCATTTCTTTTTTTTTATCTTTATAGTTTGCTATTTATTTTATCAGAAATATTTGATTTTTTTTAAATGTAATTATTTTTAAAATGCAATACTTGGAATTCATATAATATTGTTTTATATACTAGTCAATACAATAACTGTTAGTACTTTTAAATGATCATTATTTGTAATAAAATATTAGTATGAAATATTTATTATTTTTAATGCAATTATTTTTAATATGCAATACTAATATTAATAATATGCAATTTGTATAATATCATATTATACTATATACTAATCAATACAACAACTGTTAGTATTTTAAATAATTATTATTCATAATTAAATATTAGTATAGAATATGTAATTATTTTTAATATGCAATAATTTGAATTTATTTACCATCATTATATATACTAATCAATACAATAATAGTTGATACTTTAAATAATCAATATTTATAATAAAATATTATTATATAACATAATGTATAACTAGGATAAACTTTTGACCCAATTTTTATTACAAATAATGGTTAAATTAATTATTTTATTTTTATATAAAATATAATATATCAAAGTGCATCATATTACTTTTATTATTACTGTTATGCAATCATATAAACAAAATGCATCAATTAAATTACACAATCGTTATTGATATTTAAAATACAACTTAATTAAAAACTATGAATCTAATGTTGATTTAAGTAACAAAAATATTGATGGCAGATAGATGTATTATTTGTTTTACTTTAAAGACACTTTTTGGATAAAGTTCATCGTATCTAAGGAGATAACTCTTAACGTTTGTGCACGTGTTCGAAAGGATAACACGTGTGTTGAATCTTTCGGATTCTTGTAAGGATTGTACCCGAAGCGGTCACGTTTCAAGCGTTATTAAACGTTTCTTATCAAACGCGACCTTGATATCGATTCCTCTTACCTTCTTCAACTCTTCTTCAGTCTGTCGCAAATCCAATCGAATCGAATCAAATCGAAGTGTAAAACGTGCATAGAATTCCTTACAAAACGTTTAATTCATCTATCAACATATGCAAGTTTATATATTTTATTTGTTATTATTTTTGAAGATAAAACATGGGTCACTAGGATAGGGTTATTTTCGTTACGTCATTAATAAAAGTTATAGTTAATTAAATTCGATATACATATTATTATTTGTTCGAAATAAATACAACATTTGACATCACTGCAATATGTTTTGATTAATAATAAAATGTTTAATTATTTGAATATTCCAACGGTTCTCTCTCGTACGTTTTCATTAATAAAATGTTTAATTATTGAAAATTCTGAGTCTTTCACTTGGACGAGTTCAATTATGACACGAATTTATCTCCACTATGTTTGATTTTTTTTTTTTTTGTATTAATAATATCGAGATATCGATGTTAAAGTTTGTGTGAAGTACTCTAATAATATTTTTGGTTTCATTTATAAAAAAAAAAAAAGCAAATGTGGAATACAATTCTGTGATCTTTATTTCGTATAATTTAATAACATTGTTTATCAATAAAAGATTAATTAATTATTAACAGATTTTTAAATGCCGTTTCACCTCAACGTTTTGAAAGATCTTGTTTCATATTATTAATAAAATTGATTATATTGTTTATGGTGTAAAATACAAGTATTGCGTGGTATTAAATGGGAAAACGATTTTCTCGTGAAGTTGGCCCACCTTGAGTTAAGTTTAAGCAAAAAAAAAAAAAAATAAAATAAATTTCTTCACGAATTCTTGCGATGAGTAGAAGAAGAAGAAGAAGACGTTAAAGGGGATGAAAAAAAGGGCTGGTCGAGTCTCTCGCGAATAAAATCTCGCACGTTTCTCCTCGCTCGATTTATTTTCTTTCCTCTTTTTCCTTTCTTTATTTCATACTTTATTTCTCTCTTTCTTTTATCAAAAAGGTAGGGGGTAGAAGTGGGGGTTTTAAAGAGGTCGTAATAACTCTCTTAAATTCATAGCTCGGGCCTCTTAAAATTCCATCGTCTATGGTGGAAAGGGTACGCGTTCTGTTCACATCCTCACCCCTACCACCATTGTCATAGCAATTTATTGCGAATCCCTAAAGTGTCGTGAGCCCTGCGTTTCGTTCATTTGATACCTCGACGTTTTCGTTGATGAAAAATAAAATGAAAAATAAAAAAGTCAGACGAGATTTAAAAAAAAAAAAAAAAAAAAATAAATGACGATGATTGACAATAAGTTAAATTAAAATAAAAAGGACAAATGTATGAGTTAAAGGGATTTAATGTGAGTTATGAAGAAAAAACAGAAAAAAAAAGAAGACAGGTTGAAGTTTGAGAGCTTTGTCCGGAAGCCGAAACCTGTGTTTTATCTCCCAGTTGCCGAACTTTTAGTCCTTCCTCATCCCTTCCTTCTCAACGTGGTCCTTGACAGGAAAGAAAAGAGTCTAAAAAGAAAAAAAGAAAAGTACCTTTAAGTCCTACACCTATATCTTTTAGTTTCTATATGTGTTTGTGTGTTGAGATGTGATATAAGTTGCGAGATAAAAAGGTGAAACGAAGGTAAAAAATGAATGAAAGAAAAAGAAGAAGAAAACAAAAAATTGTAAGAGAGAAGAAATGTCGAGTTAGAATCGTTGATGGTGGTAGAAGTAAAAATAGTTTAAAGAAAAAAAAAAAGAAAAAGAAAAAATGAGGGAAAGTGGGCCACGAGTTTCGTGGTTTATTGAAAAGCTGCCGCTTAAGTGCTTCCACCTTTCGACTCTTCCTGTCCAACGGGCTTTAGACAGGTGCCTGGCCTGATTCTTGCACGCCTTTTCTTTTTTTTTTTTTTATTTTATTTTTCTTCTACTACTATTTTCTCTATCTTTTTCTTTCTTTCAAACCCATTTTGATTTTCTTTTATTTCTCGCAAAGTAAGTTTTCTATTGGCTTACTCTGAACATAACGTTTTCACTCAGAGATCTGAAGATATAAATATTTACTTGATTATTTTAACGGGTTAGCAATAGTAATGGGGGTTCCCCTTGGCAAGTACCTTCATCTCCGTTTGCCCTTATTTTCCCTAAAGGAAGAGGTGTACCAGGATGAAGAGAGAGAGAGAGAGTGAGAGAGACTCGTCCTTTTCAAATTGGATCGAACACCTGCGTCGGGCATGGGAATCTAAAGAGGTAAATTAGATGAAACCATGGGGAAAAGTAAGAAAGAGACTTATCGATTTCTCATGAATTTTATTCCATAAAAAATATCCTTAGATTTTTTGTTGACTTTTACCAAAGTTTTATTCAAACCCTTTCAGACTCGAACTTTTTTTTTGTGAAACCTTCAAATAAACAAGTTTTGAAGATAATTTATTATTATTATAATATTATTTGTTTTTTCAATTTGTTATTATTTATTTAATTATTAATTTAATTATAAAAGTGTGCGCCTGTACGTATGCAACCCTCCAGACACACTTTGAAAATGTTGCTTGCAAGCGCCATCTACTGAGACGGAATTTTTTGCAGTTAAAACTGTTTATATACGTATGTATGACGAGTTGTCTATCTTTTGGGTAGAAAAAAATTTCGTCCAAACAGATGGCGCTCGAAAGCAACATTTTCAAAATGTGTCTGGAGGGTTGCATTCACACAAGCGCGCATTTTTATAATATTACAAAGAAAGTAAATAATAAAACATTTAAAGAAATGTTTGCAAATCAAATATTTTTATAAATAATGATAAAAATTGAACTCTTATATTACAATTAATTTATGCCAATTTTTGTTCCCAATACTATGAGACAGATTATGGTGTTCACAGATAGAGAATAAATTCCCATGATATCTTTGAAGTATATATCGTTTATCAAATCTTTTATTAAATCCCTGAGTTTCATTCCATTCTCTTTTGTATAATTCCCAAATATCTCTATCACCCAAATATTTCTTTCCCCCATGTTGAAGTCAGCCTAAAAGAATAGACGAGATAGTAGTCAGTGATTCGGAAACCGTAATCCCTTTTTGTGTATATACATCCGATGGAAACGAAACAAAGCAGTGGATGGCATATCGGAAGTCGAAACTTCGTCGTAGGTGGTGTCCCCTTTCCTTTGCTTGTTTTATATATATATATACAATAGGAAGGGAAGGAGGAGGGTTGAAATTGAAGGGTGCACGCGTACGTTGCTGCGAATAATACAATAAAGAGTGAGAGAGATAACAGCAAGAAAAATTCAAGGGATTTACAGAGTTTCCTTTTCAAGTATACTAACTCGGATTACGCTCGTTAAAATGACATCAAACTTGTGTATAAGCCTTTATTGAAGCCAATAAAAAGAATCTCTACCATTCTTAATTGTTTCTTTGCTAAATTTATTGTCAATGAAGAAAGAAATTATCTTTGTTTATTTCTTATTTAAAACTTAACTCTTATCAGTTAATCAGGTCTTCATTGAAGATCCTAAGTAAATAAGTGATAAAAATATTTAGTATTATAAAAATATTATTTATTAGAAATTATTTAGTTTTTTGAATGTGATATTACTATAAATATATAAAATTATTAATTATTTTAATTGTAATAACACGTTGTTAGGTTTTTTATTTAAGATTCTAAGTATGCAAGTGATTTCAGTAAATATGTAACAAGAAAAATATAAAATATAAAATATTATAAGAATATTATTTATTAGAAATTATTTATATTTTTTTTATTTTGAATGAGTACTATAAATATATAAAATTATTAATTATTTTAATTATAACAAACCATCGTCAGGTTTTTATTAAAATATTATTTATTAGAAATTATTTATAGTTTTCTTTTTTATTTTGAATGATTACTAAAAATATATGAAATTATTAATTAATTATTTAATAACATATTTTTATTTGTAAGTCACCATATGATTTATGACCGGTCAGGGTTAAGATTACCTTTTTATTTGTTTTACAAAACATTTGTTGGTTAAATACGCAACAAATATCAAGTGTTTTAAAATAGAATGAATTTTTGATCAAAATGTTTTTTACGAAGAATAAAAAAAAAGGTGAATGATTAGATAAGTTTAACTTGATGTTTAAGTTATTTAATAAAAGTTAGAATAGTGTTTAGGGGTAGGGGATTGGATGAAAATCAAATCAGTAATTACAAAGTCTTATCTCGTGAGTATAATATATTGTGCACGATATGCACAGTGGAATAAATCACGAAATTAGTTTACTCGGATGCTAAGAATGAATTTTGCATTGCTTTCAACCCCTTTATCCCACCCTGTTCTTCATCTTCTTCTTCTTCTTCATCCCTCTCATTTCTCTCTGCTTGCGTGAACTTATCTTTTTGGTATAGGAGTAAGTTTTTGAATGTAACCGTTCTACTGCAGTTTCTGCATCGCGTGAGAAGAATGCGAATAGAAAAAGGACTTGGAAAGGTGAAAGATGCACTTTTTTTTTTTTTTAGTTTTACCAAAAGAGAGAAAGAAAGAGAGAGAGATATATGTTCAACTAAGTTGCTGCTTATTGCAAGTAAACTTTAACTTTACGTATATTAACTTTCACACACACACACACACACACAAATGAGTATTCTTTCTTTAAAAATTATTTTTATTGTTGATTTGTTGTAGAAATCTGGTGTTGTAAATCTTTATTATATATATTATATATATTTATTATATATATTATAAATAAAATAAAAAATTAAAATATAATACAAATGATAATAATAATAATGATGAGGATGATGATAAAAAAATAAGCAAATTAAATTGAAATATTTCTTTAGATTTATTATAAATACCAACGAACAGTAAAACGGATTAATGTATCTCGTACGAATTACAGAATTTTGTATTTTTTTTTTTTTTCGTCGAAAAACTGGGATAACAGAAAAAGCTTTTGATATTTCCTGCATATTCTCTCTCTCTCTTTTTCTTTTTCGATTTTAATTCTATTATAATAAAAAAGTGGAAAATACCACATACAAAAAAAAAACTAAAATAAAATGATTTATCCTTTTTCGATATTATTAAAATATAATAAACGTAGTAAAATATTTTTTTTCAATTCGCGTATCTCAATTTAGTAATATTTTTATTTAAAATTTTATTTAATGCAACGTGAACTTTTAAATTTTTATTATCTATAATAATTAATAATTTTAACTAATAATTTTCAAATAATAATATTAAAATAACTCCGCCTAGTTAATATCTAGATATCTAGATAATAACTAGCTGATTCCAAGTCCAGATAAAGGAGGATGGTTCGAGGGTGAGGCTAGAAACTTACCCTCGATAAAAAAATAAATAATCGCTCCCGGAACTAACAAAATAGCATTTTTAGGCTGTGAAGTTAGGGCTAACAGGACAAAATCCTAAAAAGAAGAAAAAGAAGAAGAATATTAAAATAATTTATTAAAAATAATTGTGAATATAATTCAAAGTAAAGTTAATCTCGTAAAGATAATATTTAAAGGGACAAAGATATGGAAGTATTCATCTATTTTCCCTAGACAATCTTAAGGGTTCGTCGTAGGTCTCAAGGTACGACGACAAGGTTCTTCGAAGCAACCCTAAAGCTGATAAATAGAACGAGTTTCAGCGTTGCAACGTGTTGCTTCGGCTTACTCAGTCTCGTTATAGTAAGGAGTAGGAGTAGGTGGAGGTGAAGGAGGTGGAGGTTGAGGAGGTGGAGGAAGCCTAAGTGCACGAAACTTCGGCCTCGATCCGCCACCACGGGAATGCGAATAGGTAATGGCGTGCGAGCTGCTCTTTGGGAATAACTTAACTCACAAACTTAACTTAACCCTAGCAGAGAAAACGAGAGAGACAGAGATGGAGAATATGCGATCAACCTAACTATTATTATTATTATTATTATTATTATTTATTTATTTATTTATTTATTTTGTTATATATACTCCATATAATTATATTTAATTATTATTTATTAATTTATGATTGGTTGAAAAGTTGTCTAAAGTTTAAGTTAATTTGATAGATAATTTAATTAATTTTATTTTTAAATTTAATATTTTTTCATATAACAATGTAATAGTATTTTTAAAAAACAATTAGTGGTGTGGTTTTAAGATCGTTACAAATATTAGTGCATACATTTGTTTATTAATTTTTTTATTTAATAAATTACCTTGCAGTGTTATATATATATGTATAGTTAAGAGAGTTAATTAAGTTAATTTTATAAGTTAATTTAATTAATTTTTAGGGGTATTATTTTAAAATTGTCACAAATTTTAGTGCATATATCTTTTTTTACTAATTATTTTATTTAATAAATTACTTTGCAATGTTTAATATATATGTACAGTTATAAAAGTTAATCATTATCTTTTTTTAATCTCATTTTAATTTTTCATAACTCATCCATCTTTTTCTGTTATATTAAAATGGTGGATGTATTAGTAGCACCATATAATATTAAATGTTGAGAAAGTGGATGAAAATTGAACATACTTTTTTTTCTTTTATCATTTTTATCTCTCTCCCTTTATCTATCTATCTATCTATCTATCTATCTATCTATCTATCTATCTATCTATCTATCTATCTATCTATCTAGGCTCTTTACACGAGCACGTGAAATGTGGCTTAATATCGTCGCACAACCCAGAACGTTTCAGGACGATCTTGGAATCCTCTATGGGAATATATCGCGTTTAACCTTTCAACTCACGATGCAATTCGTTGATAACGTTGAAACACCTTTTAAACTTACCATTATAACATTTTACTCGAGATGATACATAATTTTACTATTTTAATATTTATTCAGAAATTAATACAAAGATAAAAGAAAAAGGTTAATTCATTTACAAAATTAATTTTTGGTAAAACAATTTTAATCAATTTTCGCGTTGAAGCGCCACGCAAATTCTTAGGGAAATTCCTGTCAGGCCATAGGCTTTACTTTGTATTAAAAAATAGTTGAACGTGTCAGTCATTGGTGACGGACGTGGCCTAAACGAAAGTTTAGTGTCAGTCATCGATGACTGACGTGGCTTAATATTTAATTCAACATAAATTGTTAGTTTTTTTTTGTTTATATATAAAAATATTTCAATCCTTTGAAATACCGTCTAATTACATTTTTTGTTTATTTTATAATATTAACACAAACAATATAGATAGATAGGATATCAAATTTCGATTCTATATCTGTCTCTTTCTATCTCTCTCATTGAACATAGAATATCAGACTACTATCAATAAATTAAATTCCCAGAGTACTGTTCGTAACGAAAGCTTCATAGCAAGCAAGCAAGCAAGCAAGCAAATTACCACAGGTATTGGCTTCGTAATCGATACGTAATCGAATTATATTACGCATTTCTACTAATTCATGTATTAGTGTATACGTTACTTGATTAGAGAATGTTACGAAAGGTTACAAAGTGTTGGAAAGATTCAAAGATAGCACTGAAGATGATGAGAAACGGAAATGATAATGGTATTAAAATAAAAAAAACCCTTTCTAAATTGATTATTATTTGTCTTGTCATTTATATAAGATTGTTAATAATTATAATTGTTATTTTGTATCGTATTATACAATACACTCCTTTTATCTAAATTAACAAATCGTAATCGCAAATGCCAAATGTGAAAACGAGAGAAATGAGCCGTGGTATTATCCGTTATCTTCAATTAATGAAATTGCTTTGGAAAAGTGGCCAACTCTTGCCCCCTTCTCACCACCAATCCACCCCCATTCTCATCCCAATCCAATCTCTACTAACTGATACTACTAAATGATAGTATTTCGGATGGTGTATATAATTTATGAATGTTCTATACGTGTGTTTAATCGATCATCGATTAGATAATTACAAAAAGGAAGTTATAATAATTATTATTATAATTTTATTCTCGCTTAGTTTGATTTCCGATATTACATTTTACAAAGTCACAAAGGAAAAAGGTGAGGAAAGGGGAGGGGAGACTATTTAAACATTGAAAATCGAATTTAACGAGATTAATAATTCAATTAGCATCGGAATACGCGAGCTTGAAATCTTATCTGACGGATAAAGATGAAATTATGATAATAACGTTTGTAAGAGAGATATTTCGTAATATTTTTTTTTCCTCCTTCTTTAGACTTGTCTTTTTTTTCTTTTTTTTTTTAACGTTGCTAAGCAAAAAAATTTATTAATTATTCGTCTCGCGTAGTTGGGGGTAGTGGCCCTCGAGCCTCGCGGTCAACGAGCTTCTGGGAGGACTTGTAAACTCTCAGTTAATTAGAATCGATTAAGTCAAGTAGCGAGGAAGTAGTCCCAGGCTCGTCGTGTCTTCTTTACTTTTTTTTTCTTTTTTCCTTTTTTTTTTTTTTAATACTTTTACTCCACTAACTACCGACACTTTGTCATCCACTTATATTTTTTTTTATTTTTCATTTTTTCTCCTCCCACTCATAAACCAATCCCCTTTTTTCTCTAATACGATTTAAATAAATATTCCGTCCCCCCCCTTTAACATTATTTTTATTTAATTATTTATTTTCAATATTTTAATCTTATCTAAGATTTGTAAGTTGCTATTACGAACAATTCAATGAAATTATGCAAGTGTACATCGTTTGGTATCTCTAATAGAATTCATCATGATGATTATGATTATGATGATTATAATGATGATGATGATGATCATAGTGATCGTTGTTAACATAGGATTCTCTCCCTTTAAATCCTCCTATATTCCGATTATTTGACGAAACACTCTGAGTACTGCACAGTACCCTTCGTTCTCTACCTCCACCTAGAAATTTCGAATTCCTGTGACCATTTTCGCACGATTGTAGACGAACACGAAACTACGACACTCTATCTATCTATCGATGTATCTATCTATCTATCTATCTATCTACCTATCTATCTATATAGCTATCTGTTCTATCGTCTATACGCCGGATTAGGCATTCGATTCGAACAGGATCGCAAGATCCGCGATTATTCAAATTACGGCATAAATCTGCGGTTCTCTACGAACGAGAAATGAGGGGGAGGAAGCTAGGGGATGAAGGAGTATCTTCCACGAACGAGGATTTCAACCCTTTAATTCTCTTCACAACTATTTTCCCTTACCCTTTCCCTTACTTAATTGAAAAAAAAACTTGACGACCGATAAGGGTTAATTTGTTATTGAAGAAAAAAATAAATTTGATGGTTAAGGGTAAGAAGAATTAAAATGATGTGTTGTTGAGGGTGAGAATAGATTGAAAATTTCATAATTAAACCTCAAATAGAGTGGTTACATAGTGTGAAGAAATATATCAGCATAATTTTCGGGTTCATAGTCACAGTTATTGTTTTTATGGTTTCAGTTTCTCGACACAGATGTTACACATGTGAAAAGAAAACGTACGTGTAACAGCATGTCGTTGGAAACTATTTTCTCGAGTAGTAGACACGTTATAGTACATCGGGTTTACGTATGTGTGAGTTATTCATAGGTCGAAAACCCCTATGGATCATCCTAAGGTTTCCAGCCTGGGGCAGCAATTTCTTGTAGATATACAAGCTAACTACTATACGTTAGCTTTCTCCCCCATACATATAAGGTAATTATAAGCGTACCCTATGGAATGTCAACGGTAATATCATATAAATTTCATAACTTTTAAACCTAACCTTCATTGACGTGTTTGTGTGTGTGTGTGTGTGTCATCGAATATTTAGGATTATTTCAACGATTCAAACCTTATTGGATCTTGGATAGAAATTTCAATATTTTTTTAATCAGTTTTTTTAGGTTATGGTATAATGTTAAGTATAATTTAGTATTATACTTGATTTTCGTAGTTACAGGATTAATAATCGTGGTATTACAAATGTTAGATGTTTCAGATACAAAAATTTTGTATTATTCAAAAATTTATTAACAAAGTTGCATGGATGCACCATGCGAATTATAAAGGGGAAAACGTAGTTATAATTTTTTTTGGTTATGTTATAAGGGGAAGTATAATTTAGTATAATATTTGACTTTCGTAGTTAGAGGATTAATAATCGTGGTATTACAAGTGTTAGATGTTTCAAATACACAAATTCAGTATTATTTAAAAATCTATTAATAAAATTGTAGATATTGCTTTTATCTTTTTTTTTGTTAGGTTATAGTGCGAGATATAATTTAGTATAATACTAGACTCTCGTAGTTAGAGTACTTGGTGGTCAAATGAAGTACTACACGTGTTTGATGTTTCAGACACACAAATTTTGTATTATTTACAAATCTATTAACAAAGTTGCAGATATAAATTGCAAATATTCACCATGAAAACTATAAAGGGGAAAACGTAGCTATAAAGAAGAACGATAAAAATGAAATGTCGAAGGAATTGAAAAGTTTCGAATAAATGTTAAGTCCACTTGATATTTTTTCAAACACACGTTTGATGATAGCAGAAAATAAATATACGAGATCAGTAAGAAATAGTTTCGGTAAAACGATGTTCAACCCTCTTATTTTTTTCTTAACACACCCCTCTCTCTCTCACCCTTTTAGTTTCGTCTAAAATACCATCGAACCATGTCGTATCACTCGAACTTTGAAAACTTGACTTTACAAACGACCAAGGCTGTCGTTTTCGTCTGCTCGTAATGCATCAGAACATCCACGTCTTTTAACACGAGGAGTAAGAGGGTTGATATTTAGGGGTAGGGGGTGGTATAGAACTTTTTGCGTAGTATTTACTTATCTAACAGTCCTAGACGAGTATGAGAATAACGAGGATGACGAGAAAAATGATGATAACGAAGAGAGAAAAAAAACAACACACAAATACACAGCATGAGGAAGAGGAGGAGGATCAAGAGGGTGAATAGAAGGAAGTAGAAAACTTAAAAGAGAGAGAAGAAGGTGAGGAGTGGGGGGGGGTGGGATACCGCAATGGCCGAACACACGAAGCTTTTCTTGAGATATTGCGCTAGAATAGTATACGTGACTCGAGCTTTTGCGACATAGTTCGCGTTCACATAAGATTCTTCTTCTTCTTCTTCTTTTAAACTCTTTTGCTACTTCTTTATTTTTTTTTTATTCTTTTTGGTGCTTTTTACTCTGCCGAGAGCAAACGTAATCAGGATGCCGACTAGAAAGTCCGAAAACGTATGTGTAGACATATACAAGAAGTAGAATAGGTAGAGATAAAGGTAAGAAAAGTGAGAGAAACGTGTTATATATATATAGAGAGAGAGAGAAAGAGATAGAGAATGTGAAAAAGAGAAGACATAATTTGAGTCGAAAGAAAGTAGAAGAAGCTTCAGGACTATTGCCGGAGGAGGAAACACCGATTGTTCCGCGAAATATTGTTCGCGAGTGTTGAAAGTTCTTTTTTTCTTTCTCTTTTTATTTTCACATCCCCATAAAAATACTCCACGTGGATCAATGATGATACCCCTCTACAAAATATTTTTTAAATACTCCATCTTTTGTTGGTAACTTCTCTAGAAAATTTATAATTTTGTATCAATTTTTTATCTTTAATTTGTAAATTAAAATGCATTGGATCAATGATGCAACTCTTTACCAAAATTCCTATTTCATAGAATCCCATTTTTAAGTCTGTTTCTTTCTTTAAAAAAAAGCTTACAATTTTATATCAATTTATTATTTGTATTTTTATAATAAATTAAAATAAATTTTAATGATCATTAATTAATTTTTTATTAGATACTTTTGTTGATCAATTTTAAAATACTTATAATTAGATAATAAATTATTAATACCATTTTTAATTTCACTTTTTATATTTTTTAAGAAATATAACAGATCATAAAGAAACTGTGTGTGTGTGTGTGTGTGTGTGTGTGTGTGATAACCCTGACTTTATTATTATTTTTTTTTTTTTCAAAGTAATAATTTCATAATGCGTAATAAGGATCGAAATAAATTGATAAAACACGGCTGTCCTGTTTAACGATGGTATTCGTGGTGAGAACAAATTACGTAAGACGTTTACGAGTAAGTAATACACCTAGCTACCTAGGTAGGTATCTTTCTATCTATCTGGTTGCTTGCATACCTACCAAGGTAACCCATCTACACCCACTGAGCGAGCGCGAAACGCATATTCTCTAATTATTTCCAACGTCGACCGCGTTCACCTCGATTAATAGATTATCCGATGGGATGTACAGGTATAACGTTTCAAATTACGTGCCAGGAGCAAACGCATCACACCCCCTTATCTCCTATGCATCTACCCTATTCGTTTCTCTAAAACTTGTTTTAAGATTAACCTTGTTAAAAACATCGGATATGTCATTCGGATAATTATCTGAGAAAATTAAACGATCAGTTTGTTAACAATTTTTTTTTTTGAATCGTACGTTCAATTCGTTCAGAGAAAAAAAGGATACACAAAGTTAGGTTTTACGTTTGAAGGAATAGGTTTAACTTTGCTAACTGGTAGGAGAAGGGGGTGCAAAAAGAAAAACAAGTTAATCCCTGTAAAAACGACTAGAGTTTAAGTAGTACATAGGGGTAGTAGGATGAGAAGGGTTAGTAGTGGTAGATATCGTTTCTCTAGGATAAAAGTTGTTTCGAAAATGATTACACTCGGAAACGCGTTTGGGGAGGTATCGGAAAGGGTGGAAAAGTGCGGAGGGATGTAACATCGACGTTCAACGGGGGTGGGTGGAGGAGAGGGTGGAAGCTTCGTGTTTCGTACTAGCTGCTGTTGCTACTGCTGCTGATGCTACCTGCTAGAGGAAAACCTTCATCTCTCTATCTCTATCTCTTTTTCTCTCTTTTTCTTTCTTTTTCTCTTTTAGGGGTTGATGTTGGTAGTCTCGAACTCGTATGCAACGTTGGATATTCCAAGAGGAAAAGCTGGAAAGAGAGAGAGGAAGTCAACGGTTATGAGCTCGCGTTGTACCAAGCTTTACCTTCTCTCACTCACCCTTTTTTTTTTCCTTTTTTTTCCTATGACCTTTAACCCTTCCTCCCTTTCTATCATATTTTTTTTACTCTTTCTCTCTCTATCTTTCTCTCTAGCATTTTTTTTTTATATTTTCTTTTTTTTTTTTATTTACTATTTTTGTGTGTACCTGTGTGTGTGTGTTTGTGGGGGTGTGTGGAGGTGTGTATGCGAATGAACGTATGAACGAACGAACGAACGAAGAGCAAAGAACTCGAGCGGGTTTATTGCTCGGACGAAGTAGTCTCCTAGACCCCACTACGAAAAATCTTTCGTGTGATAAAGTTGCCATACCTGGATGGATCAAGGGGTAGGGGTTGAAAGTGTATTTTCGTTAGTGTGTGATATAATACTCTACCTCCTTCTATGAGATAGGATCAGTTTTCTTTTAACGTTTATCCGACAAAAATTTCTTTATTTTTTTTTCAATCCCTTCATCCCCTTCTTCTTTTTCTTCTTCTTTATTCTAGTCCCATTGAAATTCCATTGAAGAGAATATCTTTTTCAAATTCAAATCTCTTCTTTCACGTTAAAGTGACTGCTAGAGGATTCTCTTCTTCTTTTTTTTTTAAAAGATTATCCGGATAATACTAATTACTTTGTATTTTTTTTTGAAGACTGCATCATTGTTGCAAAAGAATTTTCTTCTTGTTTTTGATAAATTAAATGATATTACTTTTTTGTTGTTGTATTATATAGCAACTTGAATCCAAAAAAAAAGTTTACCACCCTATTATTAATTAATTTGTATTTTGTTTTTAAAATTGCAACATTGTTGCGAAAGAATTTTCTTCTTGTTTTTGATAAATTAAACGATATTACTTTTTTGTTGTTGTATTATATAGCAACTTGAATAAAAAAAAAGTTTACTACGCTATAATTAATTAATTTGTATTTTGTTTTTAAAATTTCAACATTGTTGCGAAAACATTTTCTTCTTGTTTTTAATAAATTAAATGATATTACTTTTTTGTTGTTGTATTATATAGCAACTTGAATAAAAAAAGTTTATCACCCTATTATTAATTAATTTGTATTTTGTTTTTAAAATTGTAACATTGTTGCGAAATAATTTTCTTCTTGTTTTTGATAAATTAAATGATATTACTTTTTTGTTGTTGTATTATATAGCAACTTGAATCAAAAAAAAAGTTTACCACCCTATTATTAATTAATTTGTATTTTGTTTTTAAAATTGCAACATTGTTGCGAAAGAATTTTCTTCTTGTTTTTGATAAATTAAACGATATTACTTTTTTGTTGTTGTATTATATAGCAACTTGAATAAAAAAAGTTTATCACCCTATTATTAATTAATTTGTATTTTGTTTTTAAAATTGTAACATTGTTGCGAAATAATTTTCTTCTTGTTTTTGATAAATTAAATGATATTACTTTTTTGTTGTTGTATTATATAGCAACTTGAATCAAAAAAAAAAAGTTTACCACCCTATTATTAATTACTTTGTATTTTTTTTTTGAAGACTGCATCATTGTTGCAAAAGAATTTTCTTCTTGTTTTTGATAAATTAAATGATATTACTTTTTTGTTGTTGTATTATATAGCAACTTGAATAAAAAAAAGTTTATCACCCTATTATTAATTAATTTGTATTTTGTTTTTAAAATTGTAACATTGTTGCAAAAGAATTTTCTTCTTGTTTTTGATAAATTAAATGATATTACTTTTTTGTTGTTGTATTATATAGCAACTTGAATAAAAAAAAGTTTATCACCCTATTATTAATTAATTTGTATTTTGTTTTTAAAATTGTAACATTGTTGCGAAATAATTTTCTTCTTGTTTTTGATAAATTAAATGATATTACTTTTTTGTTGTTGTATTATATAGCAACTTGAATCAAAAAAAAAAGTTTACCACCCTATTATTAATTAATTTGTATTTTGTTTTTAAAATTGCAACATTGTTGCGAAAGAATTTTCTTCTTGTTTTTGATAAATTAAACGATATTACTTTTTTGTTGTTGTATTATATAGCAACTTGAATAAAAAAAAGTTTATCACCCTATTATTAATTAATTTGTATTTTGTTTTTAAAATTGTAACATTGTTGCGAAATAATTTTCTTCTTGTTTTTGATAAATTAAATGATATTACTTTTTTGTTGTTGTATTATATAGCAACCTGAATCAAAAAAAAAAAGTTTACCACCCTATTATTAATTACTTTGTATTTTGTTTTTAAAATTGTAACATTGTTGCGAAATAATTTTCTTCTTGTTTTTGATAAATTAAATGATATTACTTTTTTGTTGTTGTATTATATAGCAACTTGAATCAAAAAAAAAAGTTTACCACCCTATTATTAATTACTTTGTATTTTTTTTTTTGAAGACTGCATCATTGTTGCAAAAGAATTTTCTTCTTGTTTTTGATAAATTAAATGATATTACTTTTTTGTTGTTGTATTATATAGCAACTTGAATAAAAAAAAGTTTATCACCCTATTATTAATTAATTTGTATTTTGTTTTTAAAATTGTAACATTGTTGCGAAATAATTTTCTTCTTGTTTTTGATAAATTAAATGATATTACTTTTTTGTTGTTGTATTATATAGCAACTTGAATCAAAAAAAAAGTTTACCACCCTATTATTAATTACTTTGTATTTTTTTTTTGAAGACTGCATCATTGTTGCAAAAGAATTTTCTTCTTGTTTTTGATAAATTAAATGATATTACTTTTTTGTTGTTGTATTATATAGCAACTTGAATAAAAAAAAAGTTTATCACCCTATTATTAATTAATTTGTATTTTGTTTTTAAAATTGTAACATTGTTGCAAAAGAATTTTCTTCTTGTTTTTGATAAATTAAATGATATTACTTTTTTGTTGTTGTATTATATAGCAACTTGAATCAAAAAAAAAGTTTACTACGCTATAATTAATTAATTTGTATTTTGTTTTTAAAATTGCAACATTGTTGCAAAATAATTTTCTTCTTGTTTTTTTGGTATTATTTAGCAACTTGAAACAAGAAGTAGTTTCCTCCCACCCCCATTACTAATTACATTATATTATTTTTTAAACTGCAACATTGTTGGAAAAGAATTTTCTTCTTGTTTTTTTAATTATCTAGCCATTTGAACAAACCAAAATTTGCTCACCCTATTATTAATTAATTTGTATTTTGTTTTTAGAATTGCAACATTGTTGGAAAAGAATTTTCTTCTTATTTTTTGATAAATTAAATGATATATTTTTTTGTTTTTGTTTTTAATGTATTATCTAACAACTTTAACCAAAACAAAAAGTTCTCCCCACTTTCTTAACTTTTACTTTATTTTCTGTTTTCTTTTCTTTGTGTTTGCTGCTGCTGCGCTACTGGGGAATCCCCGATGGTGCTGAGTTGTTTCTCCGATCGGTAAAACGAAGAATCGTGTTGGATAAAATTTTGATTCGTTGTTTAAATTTAATCAAAATCCTACAGCTACAATTCTCTCTTTTATCGGGGTCCTATCTTTTTCATTTCTCTCTCTTTCTTTTCGTTTTAATTTTTTATTTTTTTTTTTTATCTTTTTTTTTCTATCTTTTGTACGCACAGTCAAATAAAACGAGAGAAAAAAGATGAGAGTTTCAGACTAAAGCCCTGTCAGTGTTCTCTATCCACGTTGAAAAATATAATTGAAAAAAATATGGAACATGGTGTGGTGGTTATGGTAGTGATGGTGACGGTGGCTACATTTCGGTAAACCAGAAATCCCTGCGAACGTTTCGGCGACACGAGTAAAACCCCTTCTCACACTTTTCTAAATTTCTTCTCTCTACTTTGTGGTATGTATGTAAATATATATATATATATGTACGTGTGTGTGAATGTTTAAACGTAGGAAGATGAGTAAAACGATGCTGCGCTATAATTCATTATGCTTTCACGTAACGAGGGGTGGTAATGGACACTACTGACGATAAAAGTAAAATAAAATAACATAGGGGGGAAACAATAAAAAAAAAAAAGAAGAAGAAGAAGAATCCGGTTATAAAAAGAAACACGTTCACACGTAGTATACGAGCATCATCCCCCATTCCTTTGTGAATCTTTTTCTTCTTCTTAGCATTTTTTTTTTAATCTAAAGGGTGTCAGGTTTGAGAAGATAAAAAAAAGAACAGTCAGTCATTCAATGGTATTTCATATTATTTTTTTATTTAACTTAGAACTCACATTCAAATAAAACTATGTAAAAAATATAAGAAAGATTCGTCTTAATCTTTTTCCAAATGAAGGTTTGGGGTTTCAGGGAAGGGTGGATGGGGGTAAAGGTATCTCGTTGAACATTTTTAATTTCCTTTCTGCCAGTTAAAGAATATCAAGCCATAGCAGTCGTGACCATTAACTCACCGACTAATGGCAGACACTCAAAAGTGTGTCTCTATTAAATGGCTCATAAATCCGTGACTCCTTCTAATTGGCCAACTAACGAAACGCTGAACACCCAGCCTGGACGATAATAAAACCCCTAATGTTTCTCGGTTTACAACTATCGTCCAGTTTTTTTTACCCTCCCTCGTTGTATGTTTTTTTGGTCTTTTCAGAAGATGAAATTATTTTTACGACAACTTACGCGATTAATGGTAACATGGGAGAATTTTATGAATGCTATCATTTTTTTTTTATTATTCTTTTTAAACGATCGATATTACATTTTTTTTCAACCCTTTCGGTTACATGCATACTTCATACATGTGGTAAGATTTTTTTTTATGGGTGTCAGTGATGAGATGAGAATTTAATATGAAAATACACCTAGTAATGAAATAGAAATAAGTCAATGCAAACATAAAAAAAAAACTAATCAAAATGGAGGTTTAACGTAAGATAATATGAAATAGTAATTGTTTGATTAAATTATTGAATATTTTAAAGTTGATAGATTCGAAATAAGAACAGGTGTTTAATCGAAAGCCACGTGTATTGATTTTTGTTTCCATTACAATATTTCAATTCTATTTTAAGAGACATTGCAAGACACACGTGTTTCCGTTATGCACCCAAAGTGCATTCACGAGTATTTCTATACTGTGTTTCTTAAAACTTCTACCTCGAGTTTATGCAACGTCTTGCACGTGTCTTTGATAAGTCTGACAGTTTACAAACAACTGCCTCATTGAGTTTCTTTTTTCTTCTTCTTCCCGTTTTAAAGCAAACTGCACCTGAGTCAACTATACTTAGCTTATTCTACATACTGTACTGTTCGATGAAAATAATATTGCATAGTTCGTGTTTACTTTATTTAATTTATGATCTTTCTAACTTTCTTTCATTTTTTTTTTTATTTTCCTTTTTTTAACTCTGATTTTTGTCGGATCTCACGTTTAGCAGAACTTGCTTGCTTGCATGCTTGCATGTGTATGAGTGTGTGTGTGTGTGTGTTTGCTGTAAATTCGTCGACGTTGTACTCGTTTCCACACCGACACGTGAATTAACAACGAGACTCTCCCAGCGAGACTTCAATTTTTGTGTTACTCTTCCCCCCTTTTTTTATTTTCTTTCTTTTTCTTTTCAAACGTCGAGCTGCCTCTTTCTCTCTCTCTCTCTCTCTTTTTCTGTATGTACAAATTTAACGATGAAGGTAGGCTATTTCAAAATTCATCCTTCTCCAAGGGAAATCGAATTTTTACGTCTTTCGAATAAGTCAGTTTAAACTCTTCCCACTTACCTTTTACATTTTTTCATTGAAAATTTCTGTTCGATAAAAAATTGATGAGAAACCAAATGAATTTTCTAAAAAACAATTATTATTTTATATTGAAACATTTTGTTAAAAATATTGTTTAGTTAAAATGATCTCAATTTTCGTAATTATTTGTATTAAGTTAGGTAGCGTTCCGCTGTGTGTCGCTACAAACAACCAATGATGAATTTTGAGGTTAAAATGTGGCAACTGATTTATGAGGATAAAATAAACTATAAAATAAAATAAAAAATAGTAATTTATAAATTATAAATATTTAAATACATTAAATACATTAGATACATTTTACATTTTTAATATATTTATGTTAAATATTTAGAAATTTAATTTAATTAAGAAATCAAAAATATTTCTTCATACTAATCTTAAAATTTGAGGTTATATTTCGTTGTTTTTACAAATATTATAATTTAAATAGCAGTTAACTGTTAAAAAAATAAAAGAAAATAAAAAATAAAAATCTAACGAGAGAAATCGTTTAGAACATTGGCAGTGTTTCGTAAATAGAATGAGAGAGAGAGAGAGAGGGCTTTTTGAGTTTTTCTTTTTCTTTTCCTTTTTTTTTTTTTTTTGGTTCTTCTTAGGCCAACCCAACTGTTTTTCCAGGATAACCCACCACCACCCAGGTACTCCAAAACTCTCTCTCTTTCTCTGTTTTTCTGGAGCCATCGTAGAGAGAGAGTTCTATCCAGTTTGGTACGTGAGGCTGGATTCGACCAGTCTTTTGGCAGGAATCCAAAACTTGTGCCATACGTGCTTACCTGCCGTCATTCGAAGCAAACTAAAGGAGAAACACGCATCGCTAGAGAGAGAGAGAGAGAGAGAGAGAGAGAGAGAGAGGTTTGTGGTTTTTAGAAAAACGAAATGAAAGAAACGGTCTTGTGGGATAGAGGGTAAGAGGGGATAGTTGAGGGAAATCAAACGAGACGAGAGAGAAAATATGCGTTCAGGAATCCGCACGTACGCAGGTCCAGGTTCAGGTCCAGGTCCACCTTTTGTTGACTTTGCCGAAAGGAATACGAAGAACCTTCCATAGTTTGCGAGAGGGAAAAAAGAACAAAATAAAATTGTGTGTTAGGGAAGAAAAAGAAAAAAATAAAGAAAAAAAGAAAAGGGGAGAATATAATTCCATGCACGCACGGAGGAACAGAAATTAGTCGCAATCTTTGCACCGTTTACGGACAATTACCACTGAGATTGCTTTCTCGTGCGTGTGTGTATGTATGTGTGTTTTTTTCCCTTTTTATCCTATTCTGTTCTCGTTTTCTTTTTCTATCCTTCAACGCATCTAATCGACGATCACGATTTAGAAAATAAAAAATAAAATCACGAATTTAATGCGAACTCAAAAAGCGTGTTATCCCGTTTTATCATAGTTGTCGTCAGGTCGGGGGTAGTAGGGATGGTTTCTTAAACGATTTCTCAAGATGAAGAAGCCATTGCAACCTAGTGAAATAAATCTGTAGCGAAGCCTTCTTACAACGTTGCCATGGAAGATACCAACGGCAAAAAGTTATCCAACTGTAATACGAAATGACGCTGAGAAATTGTTCAGAGAGAGAGAGAGAGAGAGAGAGAGACCTTGCTTGATGTTACTGCATCATAGAAATATGATTAATTTGATCATGAAAGATAATTATAATCGTGTTAATTGCACAAACTTGACAACGAAGATGACAAAGACAAGAGATAATTTCATTTCACTCAATTTTTGGATAGAATCCAAGAATATTTTTATGCCCAGTAATTTTTCACTTGAGTATATTTATTTTTACTCCCATCAAAAAATTATTATAGTTCATTTTATTTTGATTTATTTAATTTGTCTCTACTAGTTCGAATAAAAAAAAAATAAAAAAAAATAAAATAAGATAAAAAGATTTCTTCGTAATATAATAATGTAAAAATTTCTTTAAAAGATAAGATAAAAAAGAAAAAAGAATAAGGAACAGTATCGTATCTCACAAAGGACACAAACGATCCACTTTCAGTAGAAAGATGCAGGAAAAGCATTAAAGGAATGAATCGGGAAAAGAATCGACGAGACACGAATAGAACGCTAGTCGAATCCTAGAGTCTAAAAATGGGGTGGCTCAAGAAGGGGTGGTGGTGGAAGGTATTTTCCAGTGAGAGAAGATAGAAAGGTAGAAAGTTAGAAAAAGGGCGGAGAAGAAGAAGAAGAAGAAGAAGAAGAAGAAGGGAAAACCCTCTCTCTCTTCGAACGATTCGTAGAAAAATCGTTGACCACGTTGGAAAGGTAATTGCGCGGAAGTAACGAGTAGGAGGAGGAGGAGGAAGAATCCAACCCCCTTTCTTCTCACCACCCCTTCTCACCCCTTTCTCAACCTTCATCGAAACTTTTCTACCCAACGATTCCGCATTGTCTCCTCTCCCTGCCTCTCCACCCCCTTTGTGCATTTCCCTTTATCCATGGAATTGTTTAAAGTGCTTTTTTAGTGTTGGTTATGGTGGTGTACGATCGTAGCTACTGCAACACGACTATGGTGGCATGGTAGTGATGGTGATGGTGGTTGTTGTTGGTTGCATGTTAGTTCGAGGTATCCTACCATCGAAAAAGCTCGTTTGCATATGCTATTCCGAGTTTAAACGTTGCTTGGATAAAACAAACATCCCTTTATCTCTATCTGTCCTTCGTCTTTTCTCTCCCTCTCCCTTTAATAATCGTCGCAAATCCCGCATTGTTTCCGACGATTTTGCAACGAGTTGCCGACACTGCCGTATTCGTTCCTACGGGAAGTACTCTTCCTCTTTCTGACTTCATCCTCTTTCTATTTTTTCTTCTTCTTCTTCCTCCTTTCATTTTGCCATCTCATCTCTTTCACCCTCTCCCCTCCCAACCCCTCCCCTCCCCTCTCATCCCCTTCGTTTCTATCTCTATCTACTTTCAGTGCATTCGCCGTTGAAATTGAAACGGAACTGGAGCATCACGTCGTATCGACCAGCCTTTTCCCTTACACTCTACACCCTTTTCACCACTTTCTACAGGGAAAGGAAAGATTTTAATAGAAACACTGACTAAGGTGAAACCCTTTTCTCAAATATTTTCTCTCTCTCTCTCTTCTTTTTTTAGAGTATCGGACACTGTTTTATTTGAACGTAACAGTGGAAATGATTTTCTGGAGGTTCACTCATAAGTTCATTGATTTTTTTAAATTATTTTTTTGTGTGCAGAGTCAATGTTGTTGCAAAACAATGTGTACAGTGTTCAGGAAAATAGACTTAATTGTCGTTTCATTGGATTTTTTTTTTTTTTTTGTATTTTTTAAATCACCATTTCTAATTGAATTTTATTTCTTTCCTATTTCGCAACAAAAGTTGGTCTAACGTTTACCATTTTTACCTCGGTGTACACTCACACACACGAAACACTTGTTGTTAATTTTTTTTCTTTCTCTCTCTCGTAAAAAATAATTCAATATATTGGAGATGGAAAAGCATTCTAATTTCAACTCTCGTTTAGTAGCTACATTCATTTTGTACAAACCTCCTGTTTTTTTTTTTTTTTTTTTTTTTAGTTGCAACTACTACTACTACAGCTTTTTGACCGAATAATTTTCCAGAGAAGAGAGAAGGGTGGGGGTAAAAAGAGTTTGTATAGTTCGCATAAAAGAAAATAAAAAAAAGGGGGGTGAAACACAGTCAAAGTTTTATAAAAAAAAAAAAACTTTCTCATAGTTTTCTTCGATAATTATTTCGAAAGATGAACCATCTTGTTTTTAAATTTTTGAGATTATGACTCATGATTTATGAGAATTCGTATGGTGTACAGGAACTTAAGAGGAAAATAATACGTCAGGTTATAAAAATGCGTTTCCAACGTTACGCCACCACACACAACTGGAGCTTTTTCAAGTTATTAATATTTCGTTGCAAATTTTCTCGACCATTATGATGCATTTTGATGTTGGTGGTGGTTTCGTGTATAGCCACTCGACGTGCCGACTCGTTTTCGACCATCCCTCAGTCCCTCACCCTCTTCTCTTTCTGTTCTTTTAAATATCGAACCCCGTTCTTCGTGACTTTGTGTTTGAGGTGCATAAAACATACACGCATGCATATATAGATTGTTTTATATCAATTATCAAAATGATAACGCGTATCATCATCATCCTTTTACAACGGTAATCCAAATTAATTTCAAAGTCATTCAACATGAAAGAGAGAAACGTTAATATTAATAATAATCATCAATCAATGTTTTTATTAATTAACAAATATTAAACTCCTATTTACTGCATCGTATCGTTTCATATTAATTCGAATCGGGGGTTGTTTTTCATAAACGAGAACACGTTTTTAAAGTATTCAGAAATGAAATAGTTCAAATATAAAAGGATGAGCGAATTTGAAACGAATTTGAAAGAGAACAAAATGAAATCGAATCGAATCTGATTTAGAAATAGTTGTTAGTTCGTGATAAGAAGGAATAGAAGTCAAAATCCCATGGGAATGTTGTTCAGAATCAACGTTGAAGCTTGAAAAAGAGAGTACGGTGAACACTTTGGTATGTCTTTGCTACACGGTGATGGGGGTGGGGAGTGAATGGTGATGGGGGTTTGATGGTGATGATGATGGTGAAAGGTCAGTGAGTAGTTTGCTCGTATTTCTATCCATCTTGAGTGTTGTGAAAGTGAGGTGGGGGTAAGGCACGTAAAGTATCTCACGGTAAAGTTTCGTCAGCCTTTAGCAGTGTGTGTGTATGAGTGGGTGTGTGTGTATGGGGTAGGTTGTCCCTGGACGGAAGTCAATATTGTCGAGGTATATCGTTCCATCTTTCTCATACTTTTCTATCTATCTTACTTTCTCTTAGGCACGTTATTCGCTTGGTGCAAAGACGACGACTACGAGGACGACGATCCAAAAGGAGTTGGGGTATAGGAAGTTAAAGGGTGTGAGTGTTAGAAAGAAGATGATAGGAGGTGGGAAGGGTCAGAGATTGCTTGGACGGTCGGGACGGTGAGGTGGCAATGCTGAAAATTGGATTTTCTAAAATATTCATAACGCGGCACTCTCTACTATCTCTTTCCCTCGGTGAGAACCTGCCGGTTTCCTGACTTGCGTTTTTCCATGAGGAAAGAAGGAAAGAAGTAAGGAAGAAAAGGTGAAGCGGGTTGGGTAGGATAGGAAGGGTAGAAGGGGTTGTGGTACAACGACGAAATATGTGGGGTATATTAAGAAAGCTTCGAAGAAAAGCTCTTCGTGGTAGTAAGAAGATAAAGATAGAAAATATAGACTTCTAGTATAGTGTGATAAATAATATTATAAAAGAAAAAGAAAGAACTAAAGGTATTATATTCATTTGGAAACGTTCAGCGATAAAGAATTCGATTCTAAATCGAGTTCCACGAATATTTCAAATGGTTTAATGCTACCTTAGGCCTTTTCAAAATGGTCGAGGCTTTTAAGGTAAAAGAGAAAAGGGTTCTTGTCTCAGGAAAGCAACGCGATCTCTCACAACTAACGGTGTCTACATCTACCAATGCATTTTTTCCTTTTAACACACGACACAGACGGTTGTGTTACACTTTGGTAGTTGTAGCAAGGAACCCTGCTGCTGCCGCTGCTGCTGCTGCTACCTATGATGATGGTGGTGGTTGTTGCACCGACCCTTTTGCATTAAGATTAGCGAGCTAATGGTACCGCGGAGAAGGACTAGCACTGTCTCACTCTAACGTCTCACGTTTCCCTCCTTATTCCACAATTTTCACCTTCATGGTGCAATCTCAACTCGTTCCACGTCGCTACGTGGAGAGTGCTATACTCTCTAAGGAGAACACACATACGCAAGGGGGAACAACCAAGCACGTATTTCGCCTGAGGAACCTGAAAGTGTTCCCTTTCCCTCGAGTTACTTTTCAACGATACCGAACAAATCCAACCCTTCGATTTGAACCCTTTTAAACTTATTTTTAACTATGGAACAATCACGTTCATTGATTTTTAGTTGAGCTTTCTTTTTGTTGTTAGGAATCTTTCAATTCGATTAGAATTTGTTTAAAGGCATATTTGGGATTTCTCACAGATACGATGACGGTTCATGGAAAATATTATTAGGTATATCGTTTTATGGTAAATGAAATGTGTAAATGGAGAATAAGAAAGCCCTAGGTAAAGTCAATTAGTATACATTTGGAAAGTTCGTCTGGAGGATCCCTCGTGGTCCTTTCCCAGCGTTCCTATCTCTCTCTCTCTCTCTCTCTCTCTCTCTCTCTCTCACTCACTCTCTCTCTTTCACTCAACAGCACCAGCAGCAGCAGTAGCAGCAGCAGCAGCACACACAGTCCCTTTGCTAAATGGACCGGAGCGCATAATCTAAAGTCCATATGGCCCTTTACCATGCCGGTTACTACTTATGCCATTACGTTGCATTAGATTAGTATCGGTTGTCTCCATTGTCGAGTACTTTACAATGGACATGGGATCCTTATTAACAAAAACCTACCAAAATGTTCTTGCAAAATTCAACCATGTTATCATCATCCTATTCCTTAGAGATCTACCCTTTTTCTTCATCCAATCCAACTTGAAAATTAGGTCACGCGTGATGTTAGTTCGTATGGTTAATTCACATGAATAACTCTTTAACCAAAACGTTCTCCGTTTATGTTTTTACTCACACACACACATACAGACAATGTTACGTTGAAATTTCCATTTCTTTTTATAGCATTTTGAATCTAGCCCTTTTTTTGTTTCAACGTGTCTCATACGTTGACAGTATTATTGTATATTTTGCGAATGATCCTTTTCGCGGGTGTGTTTTTTAGGGGATTTTTTTTTTCTTTTTTTCTTTGAACAAATATCGATTGAAATTTTAACAGACAATCATGTTCGAAAAGCTATTTATATTCTGACAGAAAGGTGCTCGATTGACCAGTGGATTTCCATGGTTCATCTCGAAATCGATCAATTGTCCTCCTCTCTCGTTTAAATCCCCCCACCTATTTTTGGTAGGACCAGTCGCGTGTTTGGCCTTTGCGCTTTCGAGAAGGTAGGAATGCTGGGCGTGTATGTGTGTGTGTGTCTGTCCGTCTGTCTGTCTGGTATTTTTTTTTTTACTAAATTTATCGATACGTCGGTGACAGTAAAGTCTGTTTGACATGTACCCGTTAATCCACTCTTCGTGTTGTGAATAATTTTCTACGAGAGAAAGCTTTTATTAATACCCCACACACCTGGCTATAATTACTGATTACAAAAAAAAAAAGAAGAAAATAAGAAATACTTCCCTTTCACTAAAGTTTATGAAGAAACACATTTGTTAACTGTTCGAATGCCAAAACCCTTTTTGTATGTTTGCTGAATTTTTGACAGGTATCTTTGTTAAATAGAAATAACAGGTCATCCTGTTATAGCCCTTCACATGCTAGACTCAGAACATTTTAGCCCTTCTGTACCTAATAAACTATTCATCTTTGTATGATGCACATAATTCTAATTTCGTACAAGTAAAAAAGGGAATAATAAAATGAATGTAAAACAAGTTGAACAGAACTAGATGATTTCTGTTAAACACTGAGGAATAGAAAGGTTTGTTTTTTTTGGGGAAGGGATGTATGGTAGGCACGTGCGAGTCCTGTCATTATAGTGATGTCCCAGCAGCCGGTGCACGTACCTATACGTTAGGCTAGTATTGTATATCAGAACGGATTATGGTGTGTGTGTGTATGGGCAGGGAAACCCTCGAGCAATATGTATGAATCAAGAGGGTGGTCGAGAGTGCACGTTGTCAGGGATTACGAACGCGTAGGTAGCTACCATTCAACCCACCTTCTACCTACCTACCTACCTACCTGATTCAACTGCGTTCGTTCACGTGCAAGGGAAGAGCTTGTTTCAACCTACTACACTCGTCCTTGCTTACTTCCTCTTTCTCAGATAGGAATTATGCTAGGGTGACATACTGGAAAATTTAAGGGTGAATTTTCACCCTAACTTAAAGTACCACACTGAGATACTTGACTACACACACATAGGTAGTTCTTTATTATTTTTAAGATTCACAACCCTAAAGCTTTTTGATTTTATTTTTTATTTTGGATCAGTTGCTTTTGACAGTTCTATTATTATTTTTTTTTTTTTTTATAAAGGAAATACGAAGAAACTTACTGGTACGAAATTATTCAAGAATGTAAAAATAATCGAGAGAGTTGACGTTTTTATTTTGAACTAAACGTTGTTGAAAGAAAATTGGTACAGAAATTATTAATAATAAAACACTACACCGATCTATTTTAGATAAGCAAAATAGAAAAGCTTTTTAACGTTGTACCTTGTCAAAGCTGCATTTGATTAAGTGTCATTACCACGTCATGTTATACACGTGGCAAGAAACGTGTTATATTATTACATGTGATAACTGAATTAACGAACTAAATTAATTTTCTTCATATACATATAATTTTTTTATCACTGTAGTAGAATATACTCGATCGAATGAAAGAATGAAAATCAAAACTTTAAACGTTTGCTTTAAAATGAAAGAAAAATCGTGAATTGTCATAACTGGTAAATGTTTAAAAAGAAAAAATTAGATAAAAGCAAATTACGAAATGTTGAACCGTTACGTACACGTATTCTATCTCTCTCTCTCTCTGCACTTATTCTACCTTTCGCTAATTAATTCGATAATGGGCGAGGATAATGAAAATATTATCCGTGGCCGTATTTAAGCAATCCCCCACGGTGGCGGTCTCGCGGCCATTATATTGGCGGAGAACGTAGTTCACTGGTTGCCGGTTGTTGGTGCTGGTTGCTGGTGCTGGTTGCTGGTGCTGGTTGCTGGTGCTGGTTGCTGGTGCAATTATTACGAACTCGCGAAAGCCGGCGGCGCCGTTGTATGAAAGCGTTACAACGCCATTGACGTACCAATCGCTAATTATTAAATGGGAATTATCGTTCCAACGGTATACTAATGCAACTGCGAATATTATCTGACCGAACAGATTTCTCCCTACGTACATTCATCAATTTGCTTTTATGTTCTCCGCTCCTATCCCCACTTTTTTCTTTTTTTCTTCTTCATTTCTTTTTCCACCTAACCTCCAATTATTCTTTCCAGTTCTATCATCTCCATTCCGTCTATTATTTTTCCCAGTTCATTTTTATAACTAAAATGTTTTATGAGTATCTGATAGAAATGGTGATAGGGATCTTTTTTTTGTGAGATAGAAATAGAAAAGAGAATGAAAATCGTATCTTCGAAACACGATTCCTATCGAAACACACGTCACATACTTTTTCCCCTAGTGGCACGAAATTAATTAACGATAAGATTAATCAGCTTTGAAGTGTATGTATATTCCACACCTGTTCATTTTCTCTCATCTTTTTTTTGTTCATTTTTTTAATCTAACATTCTCTCATTCTCTTTTAATTTTCTTTCTTGTTTAACATCTTTCTATTTTATCTATCTATCTTTCATTTCTGGTATATATGTTTATCTATTTGCATTACTAACCAGGATAGACCACACGCTTTCATATCTAACAGAATTTCAGTATACACACCTATTGGTCAGTATTATACGAGCTACTAGATTACATCTCTATGCTGATTGGCTAGCGTTTTGGTTGAACGACTATCTTCCCTTTCCCCATACTCCTAACCTCTCTTTGTCAGCCATTATCCATTACTGTCAAGCGTAATTAGAAGATTGTTCCATCGATTTACTCCTGATTGTATTTGATATATTTTTCAGAATAACATTTATCATTTATTTATTTTTTTATTCGATAATAATCAATAATTATTATGAGATCTCAAAGTAAGATAATCGGTTGATGATCAATGGATTCGTAAGATCATTTTCATTTTATGTTGAATGATATTTTAGAAATTTCTTGATACCAATTTCATTAGGAATAACACAAATTAGTAAATATCTACGTACTACATCTATTTTGTATTAGCTTAATTAAATTAATATTATTAACTTTAGTAAATTATCTTTCTTGCGTGACATATTATTATAGTTAATTATATTGTTTCTATTTCAAATTCAAATTTATGTAATATATTATACATATAACATTGTTATTTTATTTAATTATTATTTGACTAGGTTTTTCTTATTCGTAAATATAAAACTGTGTTTGAATTATCAAATGTTTTTGTATTATGTTTGTATACGGTTAGTATGTTGAGTTTTCTTTTCCCCAACGTATGAAAACAGGTTAGGTCACGGCCTTGGCCTTGAGCCGAGCTTAACGTCGAGACACTTGTGATGATCTCATTCAACTGTTGTTTATCGAAGGATAAACATCCATTTTTTTTCGTGAACGTGTTAGAATTATATCTTTGTTAATTTCTATTTTATTTTATTAATGATTTAGTATTTTTTTTTTAGTATTTTTTTTAGTATTTTTTAGTAAAATCACGCCGATTAAGATGGGCTGGTCACGTGGCGCGCATGAGGGAGGATCGAACGGCGCACAAAATACTGATCGGTATACCAAACGGGAAAAGACCACTTGGTAGACCGAGACGTAGATGGAAGGATAATATTAGAAGAGACCTGAAAGAAATAGGATACGAAGACCGCGAATGAAAGGTTCGCGCTCAGGGACGGGAACAATGGCAGGATTTGGTATTTGCGGCAATGAACTTTCGAGTTCCTAATGCCAATTAATAATAATAATAATAATAATAATAATAATAATAATAATAATAATAATAATAATAATAATTTAGTATCAAGCATATTGTTTAATACTAATTTATTGATTACAGTAGTACTACGAGTGGAATCAAATGAACAACGATTGATTTTATGAAATATATTTTATTTGATAATTTTTTTATAATATTTTATAAATAATTTCAATTTAACTACAAATTTTAATAATAATTTTTTTGGATAAACTTTTTTTATCAGATAGCATAGAAACAATTTTTGAAAAATGTAAAATAATATTTATTCACGTTTCAACATATTTTGTAACAAGTATCTTTCATGCTCAGCAAATTCCTCGTTACGTGATCTGAACAATTGGGGTATTGCCTACAGTGTTTCTACATTTTCCTTTTGTTTTTAATTAATATCTCTTTTTTAAAAAAAATTGTTTAAATAACAATCTGCTTGATATTAAATTTAATTGGTGATTTTAAATTAATTCAATTATAAATTTCTAGATTAATCCATTCGTATGAAATTATCTTTACGTTTCGATGTTTAATACGAAACATTTAACAATTAGATTTGTTCGGAATAATATTAATTAATTAATACAATAATTAATAAAATATTCGTTCGACAAGAATATTAATAAATTCTTTTAACAAAGAAGTTTGAAATTTTAATATCAACACGTTTATCTTTTAATTATTCTCACCCCTTGTCAATTCATTTTAATTTGATGAAATTTCATTGATTATAAAACAATCTCATATCAAATTCCTTTAAGTACATGTCACTTATACGTGTTCAGAAAAAAAGTCATAGCTAGAAGAAAGGAACTAGAAAGATATAGAGGATGATATATAATCACTAGAAAATAAAACTAGTGGAAGTATAAAAAGGAATGAGTCAGCAAATCGCAATCAGAGAGAAGATCTAAAGGTTCCTTTTATCTAAGTTCAATGACCGAGGATAACTCTCGTTATCGGTTCGTCTACCAACCAAGCAACCAAGCAAGCAACCAACCAACCAACCAACCAACCAACCAACCAACCAACCAACGAACCAACCCAATATCGAAGGTAACTTTGTCTTTATCTCACTTTAGGGTGGTCTTTACATCTCGATGCACGTTTGTCGCGGACACCAAGCTGTCGGGGTAGCCGTTGGGGGTAGGTAGCCCTTAGGGTGGTTCTTGTCAGGAAGGGGAGAGGGGTTGGGAGGATAATGCATAGTTGTACCAAGGGCTAGGAACGAACGAAGTACTCTGGGGTAGTAAACTAAACCGCTTATCGGATGAATACCTTGACGTTACCAAATGCCAAGGAGAAATTCCACTACTTTTCAACGGAAAATTCTCTTACACTTACCCCCTTCAACCACTTCGTTTATTTTCTTTTTTATATTTTATCTGTTGGTTTATTTTATTAATTAAATTATAATTACGAATTAAAGAAAAATTAGTAATGATTAGATCCCTTTGGATTCCCACTGATGTTTTAAAGGGGTGGTGGTGTGGTTTTATGAAGTTTGGTGAAATTGAAAGGAGTTGTTGGAAAAAGGAAAAGTTGTTGAGAGTAAAATCGTAGGAATTAGGTGGCCTCGGTTCGTTTAGCAGTTAGGACGCGTTCAACCAAGATACTGGTAGGGTTATAGTAACGAAACATTGCACGAGTGTACAAGACTATTTCTAGTACGTTGGAGAAACGAGCAAAGCCGATGGAACAATCTACTTGGCGCTTTAACGATCCTAACCCCCAACCCTCTAGCCTCGATTCCAACAACCCCCTTCTTTACTTCTCTTACCTTACGCCCTTTCACTCTCACCCTTCCTCAACGCTACTCTTGTAAACATAAACCGGTAGTGAGTCTCGATGGAAATTAGATTGTTGTTACGCCGTCTATGTCTAGGGAATTTCTCGTCAACGACGTTACTCGTTACTACCTTCTCTCTTAGACACGACACATCGAACTTTACTTTTCATTTTATTATACCCTTATATCGGGGGAACGAATTGTTCTTTCTTAATGATACCCCTTTTCTTTTTATTTTAAAATTACTTCTTGTTATGCATCGTTTAGTTTATTTCATTCTGTACTACTTAAACAAATGATCCAGATATATATATATATATTTTTTTAATATTAGATTTATGGATGTTTTTTTTAATGATTTACAAATATTAAAACTTAAAGTAAAGATTAGGAATTAACATTGACGTAATTAAAAACCAACATATGTTTTTATCAAATTTTTAATGAATCAAATTGTCAATCTGTAATTCTAGTTTTAATTTAATTCACTTGTTATTAATGTTGAGATTATTTATTAAAATAATTTAATACAAACGTGTTAGTTTTCTTCGAATTTTTCTACGAGATTTGTATTATCGAATCTGGGGAGGTGTAACATTTCGAAATATATTGCCTTATAAATATAAAGAAAATTGTTCCTGGTCATTTTGAAACGTTTGTGGATTTTTCAAATTTATATTTTTATCCTTTAGGGGATATTTTTATTGACCAACCTTTCTTTTTCTCTTTTTTTCACACATTAATTATATTTTTATTACATCGAGAAAAGTGCAACGTTTCGGATGTTTTTATTTGATCCAATCATCGTATCGTGGCATATCAAATATTCGTGATTATCATTTTTAACACTTTTATCGACAATCATTTAATTAATCGACATTTCGGTGAGTTATGTTTTTAACCTTCATCGATGTTTTCCTAATTATATATTTACTTTTAGAATTTACACGTGAAATGTTTGATTATTTAAAAATCTGATAAAAATATATGTTGAGGAATTTTATAAAAATAGAAAGAAACATTTTCAGAGCAAATGTACGATATTTATTATTAATATTTGTTCATATATATATATATATATATATATATATATATATATATATCTATGTTTATAAACTATATATGTATATATCGATAATTAGGAAGAACAAATTGGTCCAAGTTATTAGGGAATTATTACACATAAGCCGTTATTTGAAGCATCCATCTATGTTGGTGTGGCTGGTCGTTGGCTAACCGTCATTCACGGTTTGGCTGAATTTCGGTGTTAGGCCGATGTGCCTGTAATAATTTATCTATCCCCCTTCGTAAAATATAGCTCTTCATGGTATGTGCACGATGTTACTAGCTGGAAAAGCCCCCGAATGTTAAATCGTGCTTTGAAGCAGGATCGTATAACCCAACCAACGAGTAGGGTTCTTCTTTTACATTCTACACACATACATACATATATATCTTCACGTGTATACTTAATAGTAAAGTGTATATTGCTATTAGTACTATGATTGCACATTTCATGTTTTAATGATCTTCTCTTCTTTAAAATGTTGTTCTTTAATATATATATATATATAAATTATTTTGAATTAATTTTAGTTTGAAATTTGTTGAACATGAAATTTACAATAATTTTATTTGAGATTTGATTAGATATTTTATATAATACACGAAAAAATATAAAAAGTAAGTTTAGTTATGTTATATGTAACTCTGAAAAAAACGTGAATCGATTGAATTGTGATACAACACCATCTATTGAAAATTTACAGTACTTAAAGGCTTAGATAATCTCTAAATAATTAAATCATTAAATTAGCAATAAAAAAATAGTAAATAATCGTGATAAAAATTATCCTATCAACTAAAAAATAATAATATTAATAATATAATTATTAAATAATAAAAAAAAATTGTATATTAAAGTCAGCTCAGTAGTTTCAAAGTTCATTGGAAATATTTAAAAGGTTTTGTATGTATGAATGACCCATATTTGATAAAAATGTTTTAATTTATTTAAAATATATTTTTTAATTCTAACAAAAAGAGAAACAGAGTGTATGTGAGTTTGAAACACTTAACAATTTCCTGCACGTCTCGTGAGAAATAGAATTCTATTGTATGTGTTTGTTTCATAGACTTCATCGATATGTGAATGGATTAATACAATAGAGTTACATAGATATCTGTAAGTTAGTACGAATATATAATAGATTTCATTTCGTGAAGTTTCTAGCATAACGATGATCCTTAGAGCCAATGGCTGTCATTGAAAATAAATTGACTTTGTTCTTCGATATCCGTTCGTTTCTTCCTTCCTCTTTTGCCGCCACTAAACTTGGCATAATTTAAACTCGGTTAATCGAATATTCCAATAGTTTCAAATATATATATATATATATTCATCTTTTATTTGATTGAGATAATAAAAATGAAATTGTGAATGATGAATGTGATTAATTCAATTAATTTTATTACTCAATATCGATCCAGTGATTTTATTTTTTTAAAAGAAAAGAAAAAGAAGAAAAATGAAAATCTAGTGAATAAGATGTTCTTTGATGTAATAGTAGCTGCCAGACATCCGATTATCGTATTTGATTATTCTCTAAATCCTTCAAAGGAACTTTTCATTTTTTTTTTATTTTTCTCTCTCTCTCTCTCTTTCTCTCTTTTTCGAAAACGAATATCGCGATTATCAACGTAGAAAGAGAAGAAGGATGCTTTGCTTTCGCATAGTTGCTCGTAGTAATCATCGCAAGTAAAAAGCGTACAAAGTCTTTTGGGATTTTCTTCGTATTACTCATCCTAGTACACTAGACTAGTATTGTATCTATCCTAGGTTCGAGAAAATATCAAGCTTGTAAAAGATTAAGATGAGAGAGAACAAATTTTCCTTCTTTATATTATACCAGATATGTATCATTTGAAATATACGTATCATTAAAAAAAAAATGCATATGTATCATTTGACATATGTGTATCATTAAAAAAAATGCATATGTATCATTTGACATATATGTATCATTAAAAAAAAAAAATGATAATTAATTTTCATTCATATCAAACTTGAACTAATCATTTCAATTGTTTGTGTATTTGTAATATGTTTTGTTAATTGATTAATAATTAATACCATAATCGTTTGAAGTATTAAAAAGTTGATACTTGAAATAAATAACCTAATATGATAAATTACCGTAATGAATTAATTAATACTTCAAATAAATAATTAAATATGATTTTGATTTATATATCTAGCTAATAAAATCTTAATTAAAAAATATGTGTAAATATCATAGACTAAAAAGATATAAACAAAATTATAAATACACACAAACATACGTATAGAAATGGAAAGTAAATAAAATGAAAGAGAGGATTAGTAGTTTAGATATTAGATAGTAGAAAAGGTATTCCTGTGGTGTAGGGAACATATTTGGTTCGGTCCGATATCCACGCTTACTAACGAGCCTAATTGCCATGATCGAATTGCTTTATTAATTGAGTCTGAGCGACACACGAACGGGCTTTTAGGTCGCTCGTTGGATATTCGATATCCGTTAAGCCCTCGAGTAAAGGGTAGAGATCGAGAAGGAGAGGAGAGGGGGAGAAGGTTTTCAGAAACGAAAAGGGTTTGTTCGATGGGAAGCTTCGTATTCCCTTTTCGAATGAAGAAGTAAACTATCTTTGGAAGAAAGCGAAACGATGTTTTCTCCTTGCCACAATTCCTTCTTTTTTTCTTTTCTCTTTTTTTTTTCTGTATTCTTGGTATTTTTTTTTCAGGCCACATACAACTTTTTTTTCTTACTTTCCACCCCTACCGAAAAACTCTTTACTTTGTTTCTTTCGAGTATCGAGACTTTAAAGGATTCTAACGTCAGTAAAGTAGAAGAAAATGGTAACGCGTCCGTCCTGTTTCGTCCTGTCCGTCCCTATTTTCTTTTTTTTTTGTTTTTTATTCTTATAGATATCTAAAAAACTAAACTTTTCGATGAAACTTACTTCAAAGTAGAATTTTCCTTAAATTAGTAAAGAACTTTTCTTTCAATAGGTTTTGACCCCATACCCAGTTACTTAAACTTAAGTAGCCAGACTAAGAAAAACGGGTCATAACATACTTTTTATTTTTTCCAATGCCAAAGAGAAAGACGATGTTTTAAAATCTTAAAAAGGTTGAGTAGAATTCTCGAACACGAACGCGAGTATCTTAAATGTCGTTTATTTTTTTATGATTTTATCTCGGTAATTAATTATCGACAGATAACTTCGATTAATTTCACGTTTAAATTTTATTGAAAAAAAAAAAAATAAAACAGAATTATTTGTCTGACAATTAATTTGATTTATTAAATGACCAATGTGTGTCACTAATTTTTTTGAAATTATTATAATCATTTCACATAGATTTCATATATATCTATGTATTTGATACAACGATCGTATTGGTTATTAATAAACCTAATGGATATTGTTAATCACTTAAAGAAGACACATTAGAAATAAAGAAAGGTTCCCCTTCTTAGTGTAACGTGGAAAACTAAATAAAGAAAATAAGAAAAGCAGAAATCTAGTAAAAGGTGTGGGTTGTTGGGTTATGTGTTGTATATATAGATGTGTGGGTGAGAGAAAACAAGAAAATATATCACGTTTATCCACAAATTATCACTTCCTATTACCGCGGAACGTTAACGCGCGTACCACACCAGCACCACGCTTCGTTTCACATAATTACGGGGTTGGCTCGATAGTATAACGTAGAAACGACGACACCCCCTAACTCACTCTTATGTACTTTCCAACGACAGGGATGGTATTATTACGTTCTATCTGTCAGTGTATGTGTGTATGTGTGTATAGGGCCAGAGCTCTTTATCTTCTTCTTTTCTACTTCTACTTAATTTATTTTTTTATCCTCATTATTATAATCATATACTTTATCTTCTTTTTGATTTATCATACATGTATGTTCATCTTTAAAATTATTTCTATATTTCTTTTATCCTTATTATTAGATATACAGCCTTGCTTCCACTATTTTCCTACAGATGGCTTATAAAAAAAATGGCGTACATCTATTACTATAACCATACACTTTATTTTTGATTCATCATACATGTATGTTTATTATCAAAATGATATTTTTTTTATCCTTATTATTGTAATCATATATTTTATCTTCTTTTTGATTCATCATACATGTATGTTCATCATCAAAATTTCTTTTAACTTTATTATTAGGTGTACAACTTAGCTTTCATTATTTTCCTGCAGATGGCTTATAGAAAAAATAGCGGAAGCAAAGTTATACATCTGTTACTATAATCATACATTTTATTTTATTTTTGACTCATCATACGTGTATGTTCATCATCAAAATTATTTCTGTATTTCTCATTTTCTTGATATTTATTCTTATTTCGTTATTACGAAAGTATACTTTATCATATTTATTTTATTCTTATTATAAACTTGCACACATATGATTGTAAAAATGATTTCTGTATCTTAAGCTCGTGTGTCATTTTGTTGTTTAGTTTTAGTTATATTTTTTTTTTCTATGTGTGTTAGAGAAAAACATCAAATACGTGCACGTGGCATTGCAAGTCTAACACAGTAACAGTGTAACAGCACAACATCTTTACGTTACACGCATTATTCGCATACGCGAAGCGGACCGCGAAACGAGATTTCACGCGGAGTACGACAGAAGGATGGGTTCTTGCTCTTTGTTTCTACCAACCATGCTCGTTTCTCTCAGATGACGCATATTCCGTTCCTTCTTCTGTTTTATCTCGGATATCCTCTTCGTAATGACTTTTCTCCGTTTTCTACCTGTGTGTTGTACGCTACGAACACCTCATTCGTAATACGTTACTCACTTTTACCTGAGATTCGACTTATAAAGGATGAAACATTTTCTGTATTTTCTTTTATCTTGTAATATTCTTTTTCATTTCGTTTCTTTTTTTTTTTTTTAAATTCTTACTCGACTTTCTTAGTACTTATATTTATATGATTGTTATTTTTCAAACATATTACATTCAATCTCACGTGCACTTTATTTTCGTTATTTTATTCATTAGTTTATACGTTTATTTATTTATTTTTTTCAATACTTTATATAATAAATTAATTACGATTTATTGAGCTTTTATTTACAAAAATAAAAATTCGCCGAGTATAAATAATAGAAATTCGATGGAATTATAACGCGGTTGAATAATTGCCTATCTTAAATGTTACATTCTTTTCTTTTTTTTATTCGAATAATACACGATAGGGTAGATATAATTTTATGTAAAATATTCAACAAAAAAAGAATGAATAATATTCGTAAATTAATCGAAGCGTTGTGAAAATATTTTAAATAAACCCCACGTTATCATCGTAACCGTTGTGTCGTACTATGCCTCGTGGATGAATTTATCGGCCATTGCGGAACTGGTGAGTACAAAGCGTTGTGAGCCTAACGATAAGGGTGGTAAAGGGTGGGAAGAAGTACGGGAGACGAAACGCATATGTGTGTACTTACGTATATATATATATATACATGTCCAACGGTGAAATATTCAGGCTCGCATTAACGCGTGAAATATTAACTATCCAACCCCTATTTCCACTTCGGTCGCAGCATCGTCGAATACGAAATCTCCTGGTGAGTTAGAACGAATTTTAAGAGAAAAATGTATTCACATATGAGAAATGATAAAGAAACAAAAAATACATATATGTATATATACATGTATTGTGCAGTATTGTTTTATATATTGTACATTTATTTTTTATTTAATTTTATTTAATTAATATAATAAGTTGTTAATAATAATTATAGTTAATATAAGGATTAATGAAATATATTTTTATTGGAGTAATATATAAAATAT
Source organism: Polistes dominula (assembly GCF_049000335.1). Lineage (NCBI taxonomy): Eukaryota > Metazoa > Arthropoda > Insecta > Hymenoptera > Vespidae > Polistes > Polistes dominula. Next base: position 3,123,237 of record NW_028300880.1, on the reverse strand, counting down.
TGTTGAGTTATATGGGGATGTTGGAATTTGTAGAATTTGGATAGGAAATCATACAAAAAATTGCATTGATATTCTTTTATTTTACGATATTAATAACTGTATTTTTCATGTGAATAAAATATTGAAAAATTAGCAATTTATTGATGAAAAAATGAATGTATATTACATATAAAGTTTATTACATAATACATAAAAGAGATTTTGATTAAACTACTGAATAATGGTCATGTTATATATTTCAAATTGTTTGATACATATTTCTTTTTTTTTTTATTTCAACGTTTATTATTTTATCTCGTAAATAGAGAAAAATGAACAAATAAAAAAAAAGGATAGACGGGTAGCTCGTTGAAAGCTTTCGTTTAACAGGAATAAAATTGCTGCTGACGATAATAACAATAGGGAATTGCATTTCTGGTAAAGTTAAATGGTCTAAAAGAAGACGTTCGCGGATATTCGATAATTAATATCAGGTCAACCGTGACGATGTAAATGTAACGAAACCCCGGCACCGACGTTGCCTGGATATTACCTTTCGATCGAACATTTTACTACCACCACCACCACCACCATCACCACCCCCTCATTCTGACATTTTAAAACCCAGAGAGATCAACCGAAGGTTTTTTTAAAGCCGAACTGACGATATTTTTCAACAAAATCTACTCCCCTTTCTTTCTCTTTTTTTTCTCTTTTTTTGTCTTTCATGTATATAGTTATTCTTTTTTCTCATTTTTTTTTAATCCTATAAATTCTCGTTAGGAGTATTAAGGTATAGTAGGATACAAGGGAATAACGCGTTTAATGCATAAACGTAAATTAGAAATATAACAAAAAGAACACAGTGTATTAGGTAATATTAATATTAATATTAATAATAATAATTATTATTATTATAATAATCATTTAATTGATCGAATTAAAGAGGAATTATCAAAAGAGGATTAATATTGACGCATTTATGGTCATTATTTATCCCCACGTATTTTCTAAGTAATAAAATTGGATAATACCTTGATAATATTAATAATAATAATAGTAGTAGTAAAAGAAAAATCTTGATGCAACAATGACAAAACCCTGCCGGAACACCAACCCTGACACAACCCTGAGGAAATCTTAATACAACTGTGACATAATTGTAGTCATTAGTTATCCTTTCACCTATCTTCTAAGTAGTAATACTAGACTATAGTTACAGAATATTGATAATTATAATAGTAGTAAAAGGAAAACCTTGATACAACATTGGAAAAACCTTGCCGCAACAATAACACTTACCCTAAAAAAATCTTGATGCAACCGTGACGCATTTGTGGTCATTATTTATCTCTCCACCTATTTTCTTAGTATTAACACCAGATACTATTTAGACAATATTAATAATAATAATAGTAGAAGTAACAGGAAAACCTTGACGCAACCTTAACACTTACCCTGACGAAATCCTGATAAAATCCTGACAAAATCCTGACAAAACCTTGATGCAACTGAGTAGAATTAAAGTTACAAAGTTAGTTACATTCAAAACTAACCCACCCAAAATAATATTTCAAGATACATACGTACAACCCTGACGCATTTGTCGTCATTACTTATCCCCCCTTCTATTTTCTAAGTAATAATACCAGATAATAGTTAGATAATAATAATAGTAGTAAAAGGGAAGGGAAAACGTAATTCGAGTCTTCGTACACATTCGCATTTTAGATAATCAACCCTAACAGATCTATTGGTTGGAGAAAATCTCAAAGGATCGAAATATCGAAGGAACCGCGAGATTCAAGGGATGAGTGGAAAGAAGAGAAGGGTGAGAATTCCTTCCAGTTAGAAGGAGAGGGGAAGTTTCGTCTTATTCTCTCTCGATTGGCTTTGGGAGAAAAATACTGTTAAGGGTGAGAGAAACAGGAAGAGGAAGAATAAAAAAAATATAAAAACAGATAGGTAAAGTTTATTTGAAGGCAAGCTCGATCTCGCGTTAAATAACAATAGAAGGACCACCACCACTACTCCCACCCCTATCGTTCGAAAAAAGGGAGAAAACTTAACGTGGCCATCGATCAAGCGGGATCAACGAGAAAATAGGGGATGATTTCTCTTTCTCTCTCTCTCTCTCTCTCTCTCTCTTTGCAAAAGTAGAGGGATGGTTGGGGTCAAGCGTAACGGAAAAGGATAATGCAGTAGAAGCAGCAATACCAACCTTACTGTTTCACTTCTCTCTATCTCTCTTTCTCTCTCTCTCTCATATTTTTAGTCCTTTTGCATCCCCCTTTTCTCTCTCTTTTTCCTTTTCCTTTCTTTTTCCCGTTTTTCACCCTCTTCCTCGAGTTACCATTCGACTCCCAAAGGAGAAATACACCGGAAAGTCGAGAATGGCATACTTACTTAATTGCGCGCGGCCACGCTCTCTAATGCGTTATGCTAATGAGTTGAGATTTATGGCAGGGACGTTTAAGAGTTTACCTCGATTAAAGGTGAGCAACGACCACTTCTTTATTTCTCTTTTCTTCTTATTTCTTTTTTTGTTATTATTATTATTATTATTATTATTATTATTATTATTATTATTATTATTATTATTATTATTATTATTATAATTTATTTTTCTATCCTTTAATAAAATATTATAATTAATATGGTGTATAATATTATACTAAAATATACGTAAGAATAATTTTTTAATATTTTTGTTGTTGTTTTTATTCGTAATGCACTTTTTATTTATTAAATACGTTTTTTACTAAGTTTGTATTTTTTTCCTATCTTTTAATATTTGAAAAAGAATACTACTACTACATGGATGGTATATACATTTTGTTCCCTCCCTTTCATTTTTTTGTAAATTAATTTTAAATAAATTGCTAATCTTTCTTTCCTTTTATTTTCT